>NC_135139.1:18181818-18484848 GCF_051014445.1 Colletes latitarsis | reverse complement strand
AAGATAAACATTAACATATACAGGGTGTTCGGCCACCCCTGGGAAAAATTTTAATAGGAGATTCTAGAGGCCAAAATAAGACGAAAATCAAGAATACCAATTTGTTAATGGAGGCTTCGTTAAAAAATTCTTAACAATTGAATTCGAAAATTTAAAATCATTCTGAAAAAATTATTTTTGGTTGCGGGGCTGAATTCCAATCATTTTTAGTGAATACACATACCCCCGAAATCCTACCCACTTTCTAGAAAAAAATTCGAGAAGGTGTGAAATTTTTCGACGACAAAAAAAATTTTCAAATCATTCTAAAAAAATTATATTTATTTACAGGGATCAATTACAAGCATTTTTGGTCATTACACATACCCCCGAAATCCTACTCAGTTTCGAGAAAAAAATTCCTTACCGAAAATATAATTTCTGGCCAGAAATGTTTGTCCGAATTTTCATGCGAATCTTTAAAACGTCATAACTTCTGAACGGATTGGACGATTTTAATGTTTAAAAAAGCAAACTACGCGTATTTTGGTGGAAAATACGTACAAATCGCAAAAATATTCGAAAAGTTGGTCCTTGACCCCGCAAAATGAGAAAAACCCCATAAAAATGGTCCAATTTTCAAACAGCCATAACTCCTACAATTGTGAATGTATTTCAATGAAACGTTTTTCTGAAGTAGAGCTCATGGGTACCTACAAAAAAGTATTAAACAACTTTTCTGTAGGGCGTCAAACAAAATTACTATAAATGAAAAAGGAATTTTCAAGAAAAATCGACAGGTAGGTGCCTAAATTTTTCGGCGAAAAGAAAATATTTCAAATCGTTCTGGAAAAATTATTTTCGGTTGCGGGGGTCAATTACAATAATTTTTGGTGAATAGACATATCCCCGAAATCCTACCTACTTTCTAGAAAAAAATTCGAGAAGGTGTGAAATTTTTCGGCGAAAAAAAAATATTTCAAATCGTTCTGGAAAAATTATTTTCGGTTGCGGGGCTCAATTGCAAGCATTTTTGGTTAATAGACATACCCCCGAAATCCTACTCACTTTCTAGAAAAAAATTCAGTACGGGCAGAACTTTAAACGTTAATAACTTTTTAACGAAGCCTCCATCAACAAATTAGTATTCTTGATTTTCGTCTTATTTTGACCTCTAGAATCTCCCATTAAAATGTTTCCCAGAGATGGCGGAACACCCTGTATATGGGTGATATGATTCTTCACTGAGGAGTTAAAACAATTAATTCTCAAGATTAGATGTTAGACAAAATAAATCCATATCTCTTGGATTTTAACAAGTCTCAGTTGTCTAACAACAAAGTTTCGTTTCCGTGGACAATTTGAGGGGTCTGGCAGTCAACGTGTTAAGATATCTTTGTGATAATACGTACCGCTAGATATTTAAAAAAATGGAAGTCCAAGAGAAAGGGTAGCACAGCGAACGCGGTGACATTCTAGGCGCTTTCGAAATTTTGTAAGAAATATTCTAAGCCCCTACTCCATAAATGTAACGCTCAATCGGCGTATTATTCGCGAGGCGAGCTCTCGGATTCAGGATTGCCGAGAACCTTGCGGAATATTCTGTCACGATTCTTTTTGTAGGCTACGCGCGCAGAAGCGCGTTCCTCCTCGATCCAGGATCTGGATCCTGATCAAGGTGGCCCGACGGCAACCCGGCGTTTATCGATACCGAACTATCTCCAGACGATTCGGCGGTTCGGTCTCATATTCAGAGCAGAGGTCCTTGCATCCTGATCCCGCTGTTTGGCTTGGCTAGATATCCTGAGGTAATATGCATTCGCCGGCCAACCGAATGAATTATGCAGAATCCGAGAGACTCGATCCGCAGTCTCTCTTTATGCATCGATCTCTCTTCCTTGTCTCGTTTTCCTTTCTTTTTTTTTTATCTCCGTGCGTCGCGCGCTCCTGCTGACCTAGAACCTAACGTCTAGGAGTCGGCTCTCGTCTTCGTTCCGTAGAAAAATATTTTTCGAAAAAGTCCGAAAACTGTACTCGTCTTCTTGCAAAAGAACATTAGACGATAGTTGATAAATACTTGTCTGATATTTAGGTGAATAAAGGATATTGGACACTACAGGATTAACGCCTTGCTGCACAATAACGTGTCTTCTCGTCATCGAGTCTCTGAATCTATTCTTTTTCGTGACCATTGTACGAACAAATTTAAACAAAATTAAACAGTATACGTTTTGAAAATGATATTAAATCGTACGTAAAGGGGTTAACGATGTATTTTATAATATAATAACAGAGAGTCTATGCTGTTGGTATTCGAGTACTCATCGCGATGGATTAAATGCGATCGCCAGAAAATGGATAGTCGTAACAGGTGAAGGTTAACGATACTGACGCAAGATGTGATTAGGTTATCACGTTAGAGTCGTGTCATACCTTTTCGTTAAACACGCCGGACACGTTGAACCACGCAAGATAGAAATCAGCCGCGAGATCTGACGGAAAATGAACGCCAATACACGGACGGCCGCCTGAAAGCAATTAATTTCCCTCGCGACGGGCGACAAGTCGGCGTCTCTTTTTTTCTAACAACGGTTACACGCATGTTTCTAAGCGAATCTAGGTCCTCCCCGACGGTTGAAACTGCACTCGATAGACTCGCGGTATCTAAATTCATTTATTCGGCCGCGTCGATCGACGCAGTCCGATTTCCGCAAACGATGCTAATGCCGGGCAAACCGGAGCATAACAATTCGTCGGTTTGCAATTGCCTCCCACCACGGCTTTCTACGCGTCCCGAGATCTCTGTCAAAACCATTCTATGCGTCGCCGAATATCCGTCTTACACGATTTCGATTTTGTTCGCCTCGACGTATATATTTGACCTCTTCGTATATACAAGGGGTCCGCTTCGACCATGGATCGGGGACACAAAATCAGCAAAAACAATTTTTCATATAAAAACATGCGTAGGAATACGTCATTCTTTGGGGAAATATTTTTTATCGCGTTTGGAAACCACCGTATTAAATTCGATAACTCGTTGAACCCCTTTGATATTATACACTGTATGTGATTTACTCGCGATGGTGTATCGTTACAGTTTAGCAGAGTCGCCAAATAGTTCGCGAAAGTTTACCTAGAAAATGGATAGGTTGTGCAGGTCCTACGCGTACCCTAAACTTACATCCACCGAATTTCCCCGATGTTTGAAAGATTGAGCAATTGTACGACACAATGACTCGCGTTCGGGCCGAAGGTGGCCATTCGAAACACTTTCTACAAAGGTAAGCAGCTGCACGAATTTAGAAAAATACATAGCTATAACACGAGAAGAAGATCAAATAGGGGACTTCTCTCGAGCAGAAATTTTCCTTTTTGTCTGAGAAAGTTACCCTCCAAAATGTTTGGAAATCTCTGTTTTATAGGTATTCGAATATTGTAATAGATTTGCTACAAAAATGGGTTTTATAAAATTGCAATTTTTTAATCATTTTCTCTAACGCTAACGATATATTTTAAGGAAACTGATTTGCATCGGCACCCTGTATCACGGTCGGAAAACAAAGCGTGAAATTATTCAGTTTACACCTGTAACATAAATTCTTTCGGGCTCATGCGTATGCATAACGCCTTGCAGAGATCGTTGCCGATAAAATTAATACAAACGAGTGCCAGTTAGCACACTTCTTTTTTTCCATGCCCCTCCGGCCCTTCGACCGCGTACGACTTTTCCGTAACTGTGTCGTCGAAATTTCTGTAATACGTTTCATTCTCTCTTGTTCTTATAAATTTATAATCGAGTGCCACATTTCGTGTGTCTTGTTTTATCAACGGTTTTTCTTTAGAGTCGTTGCGAATCGAACGTTTCGATCCTTTGTCAATATTATATTTCGAAACGGGGGCGTGACCCCTAAGGGTGGCGTTTTACAACCCAAAGGGGTGGGACAAAAAACTTTTAACGATCGTAGAAATATACGTTTCTCGTGCCATTTTAAACCCAACACACTTTGCAAATGGGAATTTGTTAACGAGAAGGAATTAAAAAAACAACCGATGTCTCTTTTGAATAAAATAAGTACGTAGTATCTTGTTGAATATGTAGACGCCGTTTTACGGACGTTTGGATTTAACGAAGAGCCCCTCCCCCAATTAGTCTTCTAAACCTCGGTTTTACGTTGTAAAATCAGTTCTCTTTTTCTGGGCCGCGTTACATCGAAACTGTGTAAAAAAAGACCGCGCAAAAAGAGAATCGAGTGTACGCGACACGGTCGAGTGGCCGGCTGCGATCGATCGATCTTGACCACAGCGCGTATAATGTCGCGAGAGAAGGTGCGGAGCCGCAATATTCATGCATATTAAGCCGCTCTCTAACCCGTGGCTGATTACCGCAACGCGAAAACGGTTAATTGCCAGAGCGCCGACAACGCTAGAAGGGCAATAATTATCGCAGGTGTCTGCAACTATGTTGCTTCTCCGATAATCATTTATCGGAGGAACGGTACTTTGGATTCTACAGTTCCTGTCCAATAAATCGCGTCGTCTCGATGCTATCTATCGGGCACCGTACATCTCGCTAGGTCCTGTTTTCCGCGAACAGACAACGCACGCGGTCGTTTATTTGCCCCGAAAAGACGACCAAAATCATTTCGTCGATCTGATAGCAATTAATTTATACGATATATTAGTTCTCGAATGATAACCCTTAAGTGGACTCTCAATCTCGACTGAATTATTTTACTTAATGTTGATTTAAAAACCATTTAAAAAATAATCAACTAATGGAGGATTACATAAATTTTTAAACTTGCAGAGAGCCGCAACAGCTCCAATAATCCACTTAAAGGTTAAATAATACGTATCAGTATCTTAAACGAGGGTGCAAGACGTTAGAAAACTCATCCTTTCGATCTCTTTTGGTTTTATTTGCCATTCTTTCGGAGTAAATGTTCGAGTGCTGAAAAAATGGCAAATCTCGAGATGGTCAAGGTTATCGAGGCGATTTGCACGGTCGCGCTGGTTCACACTTATCGTCTCATGAATTTCTTGTAGACTCTGGAAAGAGTCCATTGACTTTTAGATGCTCGAAATTAAAAGCGAGCGTCATCGAACGTCGTCAGGATTTTCGTCGATCCGTTTCTAACCCAGACGAATAGCATAAACGGTCAAGGACCTACTTTGACTGACAGATCGAGCAGACGTCTAGCGGACTCGTTCGCGACTTTCCGAAACATCTGGCGCGAGAGATTTCGAGATCATCGATCACTATCGCTCCACGAGCGATCGGTAGAATATCGACAATCATCGTGTAATGAATTTGCATCCCGTAACGATGGCATTTCGTATTCGTTATCGATCTGTAGAAAATTAAGTCCGGTAGACCGAGTCGTCGCGTTAGAACCGACACGAAAGAAAATCCTGGAGACATTCATTTTCCAACATCCTTGACTTTGTCCCCTTCCATTGTTTGAACGTTCGATTCCTTCGTTTTCCTTCCTATATTTCGTTTAGTATCGAATAACAGGGTTAACGAAGAAGAAGCGTCGATACGTTTGTCTCCGGTGCTGATGAAACGTCACAATTAACGAGACCATTAATGAATTTGCTCGACCGAGAGTCAGGTGGATACCGATGCCGAGAGATACTTCCAGCTTCTACTCCGGCCCGTTAATGAAACGTCCAATTGTCGCGATGCTGATTAATCGTCGGTCTATCGCCGGGGCGAGATCTCGCTTTAATTTAATTGCCATCATCGAGCAACTCGAGGAAGCGACCTCCTTCTCGCTCTCGGTCGTTCCTTTCTCCCGGTCGGGGAGAACTTCCCGGCCCCCTTGACGCCGGTGGTTAATTAACCGAAGAGCCCAGCAAACGAATGAGAAATAAACTTTCAGCCATGACGAAGGATCCCTCGAGCTTCGATCGCCGATACGACGCGCCGCGCGATTTAACACTTCGCCTACCGGTCTGTTTAGGTCCCGATACGCCGCACAGTGTTCCAAAAACGGCTATTTAGACGAGAAACAGTCCAATTTTTGGCCATCTTCAATCATTTTACTTTAGATGTTAAACGGGTGTTAAACTCCCAAAACGGGTGATTTTTCACGAATTTCTTTACAGAAAGATATCAACGGTATCCAATCAAACTCTTTTTAGCATCTATTCTTGAAATACTCCTTTTCAAGTTTTGTTTATTATCTACCGAGCAACACTCGACGAGCAACAGAATTTTATTTTCATTGTTCCTATTTTCTATTATTTTCTTCATTATTTACATAGATTATATAACTAAAAATGTCATGCAACAGTGAAACTTTCGTAATCAATACATTTATAATAAACAAAATTAATGTTAACAATGTTAATAATCGTTCATATACTTCTTTTCAAGCTGAAATATAATTTTTCGCGTGTAAATCGCCGTTTTCGAACACTGTGCGCCTCGACGATCGACAAGTATCCACGGTCGTTTCTAAAATTCTTCTCATTCGAAATTCTACGACCGTGGACGTTTAGTTTTCGAAACGGAAAATCGCCGGAGGGTTAAGGTCACCGGGACTTTCGAACGTCGAATTTCGCTCATCCATAATTCGTTGGGACGCGTCCGCGGAAAACGCTAGTCGCGCAGCGTGGCTCAGAGAACTCATAGAAATCCTCGCGGAGAAAAGCAAAAGGGAAACCTGTCCACGAAGAAGACTTCTATTCACGGTGTCGACGAGCGAAACGGCCGCGACCGAGTGACACGGCGGACAGGTTCGTTTGTTTATATCGGGCAAATTAGATTAATATTCCGCGAACGTACCGAGGACGATTCTATGGATTTCACGCGTGCCTGCCATGCAACGGTCGGTTCCGCGACTCTTGGTCTCTTTCTCTCTTCTAACAGACATCGTCGAGCGCAACAGGAGGATTACACAGTGTCGTTGGTCGCGGCTCGACAACGCGACAGCGACGGAAGATGAATGCTCCACGCTTTCGCGAACCCGCTCCCTGGGCGGGACGCGTGTTTCCTCGGCCCGCGAGCGCACGCATCTATGATGAATGCTCGATGTTAACTGAAACAATAATTCAGTTAAGACTACCGCTACTCTCGCCCCGACGCGGCTCTTTCCATTATATATTGCGCCAGCGCTTGCTTCGCTTATTGTTACGTCGATGTAATGGATTCCAAAGACCGTTCGAGTAATTCACGTACAACGTGATATTACTCGCGGAGCTACTCCAATTCGTTTTGTACGTCTAAAAGATAACGTTCCTGCTCGGTGCCAAATGTTCGCTATCTGGAATCTGCCTTAAGAAATATTACGGTGAATAGGAATTTTCAAACCGCTAGAAATTCTTAACCTGCTTTTTCTCGCGAATTTAGAATGTCTAATAAAAATTACTGATCACGAAAAATATTAAAACTAGTCTATGGATTCTAAGGAAAAGGTATTAATATCGTCTACGAAATAGTTGAAATTCCTATAGATTAGACGGAAATATCGGGAGGAAAGAAAAGGCTATTTTTTTTTTAGATTAATTTAAATCATCCTCGCGCGGGTAACGACTGTCGGGCGTCGCACTGGTCCATTAAACGGGGTCTACACGCACGGCTTCTCCCCGCATGCATACGCAGAGACATGGGTATTTCTAACATGATTGTCGCTTCTTTATTTGCACAAATATTTATCAATTTAGAAGACAGGCTAAACCGACGAGTAGAAACATTGAAACAATTTCATACGTTGGAAAAATAGAAATAAATGCGCGGACTCATTTGTATTGCTCATACTGTAGAGAAGGAATTCGACTCGCGTGCTGACAGTGCTGATGGCATGAAATTCAGAGTTGAAGCGTATTATTTGTATTATCTGTCCGCGGAAGGATTTTATGCACGAGACAACCAAGGTGTAAGATCTTGCGTTGTAATAAACCATTCCGATTCGCGTGGAAGCGTATCGGTGTGGTCGTATTTACGGGTTGGGGGAAGGGGGGGGGGGATACATCGAAGACACGAATTTTGTACGTACTGCACGCGAAATAAAATCAGATATCGTAGAGGTGAAACGCGTAGAGTAAAATGCTTGGAATAGTTGCGTATCATCAAGATAGGTATAGATAACGCAATGTCTAGCAATGTGGCAGTTCCACATTGTATGGATATGTTAAATAGAACTTGATCGGTAGAGAACCCTGTAAAACGCCACGGGAGATATAGTGCTTCGAAGAAAACGCCGGAGATGGATTTAATGCCGTAACTTGTTGCAACGGAGGTGGAAAATATGTGAGAAACCAGTTTAATGCGGTATCGATTATAACTTAACTACTGAGCTTTACCTGCAACAAGTTAAAGCAACACCTCGCTTAGTTGCTTTCAGAGGCGGACTTGTTGCAACCATAGCCAATTATCGCGCTCGTCCTATTTCAATAATCAACTCAAATACTATTTTGCAACGGAAAGTATCGATTACTTTTTTACAATCGTCAACATTGTCTTGGTATCTTTGGAGAAAAGATATTTTCTCCAGAAAAAAATTGAATAAACGAGGTTGTTTTAACAAGCTCGTAAGAACTTGGATCGATTTCGTTCGCCAAGAAGTAAAGTTTAGAGAAATTCTAGAGGTGTTAAGGACCAAAGTAATTTGTAGGATCAGGGGAACGAAAGTGGTTTCGGAGTATACGAAAATCATCGTTTCTACGTTTCGTCTGCGTGATCTTGACTCTCGCGGGAACGACGACGGAGCGTAGGAGACGAGGGTCCCTCAGCAAGTATAATTATTAGTCACGCTGTGGTCAGAGAATTGTATATACCTGGGTGCAGCCACAGCCTGGCTGAAACCAGCGTAGATTCCATGTTATTTCCACTGATTACATTCATTATCGGATTTAAACTTAGTAGACCCTTAGTTAGAAGGATTCCGAACGTCTCGTTGGTCCTAACCCACGAGTAGAACCGAGGACTTTGGGGCCCAGGCTAGGCAAGAGCCTCGTATTAGTTTCATCGAATCGATCGTTGCGTCTTCCCCTTAAAATTGGATCGACGTCCGTCGATCTTAATATTTTCCAAAGTCTCTTCTTTCAAAGCGTCTCTGCCTCGAGGCTCTCCGCTCCGACAGACTCGAGCGCGTTATTTACGAGTTTCGGTTGTTCTTATCGCGGGCAAATGTTACGCCCACGCACGATAATGCAAGGCGTCAGGCGTATCGCGGAGCAAAAATATTTCGCTCGCCCGAAAATCGGGACTTTCGTCGGTCGCGAGGAGATACCGAAGAGACCGCGGAGAGATCGTTCGAATCGGGTCGCCGCGGGTCATCGGATCAATGCAAAATATTTACTGAAACGATACGTGTTTACTCTGTGTCTCCGTCGGATCGTGCTCCATTTTTCAGAGAACATTTTTCCAGGAACCGTAGACGAAAGCTCGCGCCGCGACGACGACGTCGATCGAAATCAGTCACGGATCTAGATTTATCGGGTCCTGAAACTACTCGAACGATCCAGTTCCTTTTTTAAAATACTTTACGCGAGACAAATTTTATTACTGTGAAAACTTATATTTATTTATTTATTCACGTCATTAGTAAAAAAAGAGATACAAGTATAGAAGATAGTTACATAACAAAGATAAACAGAAAAACAAAATTGAATGTTATGAAGTATGAAACTGATTCTGAATAATTACAAGGAGATGCCAAGTAAAGAACATTTAAATGATAGAATTGAATGATTAAAAACGTCGATCAAACCATGTCCAGTAGAACATACGATTGTAAGAAGCCATAAAGTATGTTTGTTATTCTAGACGTGAAATTAAAATTGTATTATCTGCTCTTTGCATAATTGTATTATGCTCTTTAGACAGAATAACGATGAGACACGATTGTCGCGAGATACCATGATCTTGATGTTCGAAGTACATATTACGGAAACTTTCCGCGTCGTGTGGAACGACAGATTCCGACGTCGGTCGTGTCAAGGCGGTCGTTTTCGTCCAATTACCAGTCGTTCTTGACCGCGAGTGAGTGTTTTCGCGGCGGGTGGCTGACACGGAACAACAAATATCGTGACGATGCATCGCTGCGATCCGATCGATGATCGACGCGAGTGAGAAAACGCTCGAATCAGCGAGTCGTTCGACGAATTTTAACGTAGAATTAAAGACATATGGTACATTGAAAATAAAAATATCTTTTAGCATAAAAAGTCACAAATCATATGCAAGTGGTATCACCAAACCAAGTTTCTAAGGAATTGACAATGTGATTAAAAACCTATAATAAGGAGCGAAAGGTTAAAAATCGCAACAACGTTATTCTTGTTTACTCTTTCGTTCGTCGCTAATCATACACTATTGAATTTTATATTTGTGAACATTAACCTCTTGCCTTGCGATTTAATTCGTGATTGTGTGTGCCACGGTTAGGCGCTGAATTTCTCACGCATCGGAACGAACGTTCAATTTGCATTTGCCAATCAGCTATCAGCCAAAATAACCGTGACAAGAGGGTTACAGAAATTTTTTTTAACAGAGAGTATCTGACTTTTCTAGGTTTCTCAAAGTTTCGTAAAACAATGTTTAACCTCTTGCTTCGTTTATAATGTCTTGGATATTTTATTTTAAATTTTAGTTATGAACCATCGTGTGTTTACGAAAATCTTGCTTCCATTTTTCAATCTTATTCGAATACCACTAGATTAGTAGTATTAAAATATTTGTATTTAATGCATTCGTTACCAAAATCATTTTTCCACCGAACAACGCGAAGATTTCTTTCCTATTCCGATATCTGCTCGCGTCAGAGCCAGCTCGCGAGTACCGCGATCAGCGAACAACGTCTGAGACGCCCACACCGATAGTTACGCAAACAACGATAATCCCTGCTTATCGGCATTTATTTATAAATCGCTCGGACGACTCGTTTAAACCTTTCCTTTGATCGACGCGCACCGGTTTCCGCGACGAACAAAGAAACGACGCGTAAGCAGAGTCTTCGATCAAGAAACCAAATCCAACCATCTTCAAACTTCGGCATAGGGGTGAACTCGAGCCCAACGACTCTCAAAGCAGGTGATTTTTCACGAATTTCTTTACAGAAAGCTATCAGCGATATCCAATCAAACTTTTTTCAGCATCTATTCTTAAAATACTCCTTTTCAAGCTTTGTTTATCATCTACCGAGCAACACCTGTCTGTGTTCAAAAGTTTACATTGGAACAATTGATTAGAGTATTTAGTCTACTATTTCTGGACCATAAAAGAGGTTTTTCTTCTCCTCGAAAAGACTTGTTAGACTTTTTAATTAACTTTGAAGACTCAGTAGCTATTTTTTATTAAAATTTGCATCGTTGAAAGTCGAAAATAAACATGGTATGCTACCCAGAACGTAAGAGACTCGTTCGTAAAACGCGAATTACTGTCGAAACACAGCCTCTGAAATATGAAAAGTTGCCAGGACCGCAAAGGGTTGAACCGTGATGCACGATCCTTTTCGAAGCATAAGTTTGACTCGCCGGGACACCTCACGAGCCTAAATAAAACTCGTCGAATCAATATCGCGAATTCTCTCACGAACTCGTGGCGCGTCCAAGCAACGGGGACGACCCTTACACGAAATTCGACAACTCGTCGAGTGATCATCGCGTGCCGATCGCGTGCTACGCCGTAGCGTTTCGTTCAAACGACCGCTATCGACCAGTCAATTACCACCTGGAATATACATTCGATTAACATATTATATTTACTCTGGTATAATTAATCGAATTCGGGCCGACTGATCGCGGCGGCGATTCAGCGCGAGGGGATGGGATTTCGAGCAGGGGAAAACAATAAAGGCCGATTCGCACCTTGTAATTGCAATTATTTTAATATCGCTTCGTATCTACTAAAATTTTATTTTGTCTAACATTACAGTCGTGTCAAAATACGTCGTAATTTGCATGCTCCCTGCAAATTGTAGTCCTCGTTGCACCATCGATGCCTAATGTACAGTGCAGATCTGAAAAGATGTCGAGGCGAGATTATTCCTTTGTCGATCAGAGAGTAGTACTCGAGACGCTATGTTTTATACAATGACGAGTCTGACTCGTCAAGTTTCACAATCATGATACCACACATTTTTACATTCACGAGATATCGTAAAACAAATCTATTCTTTTTCGTGACCATTGTACGAATAAATATAAAACAACATTAAATAGTATACGTTTGAAAAATTACATTAAATCGTTCGTTAAGGGGTTAATTATTTTAAAAAGTTTAGTAGGATGTAAGTTTATAAAGTTTCAGGGTACGGGGTGTTTTCGAACGTGAAATTTAGCGTGACGTAATTTATGAATGTGCATCGCGTCGTCGAAGATACCGGTGCGAATCGACCTTAAGCGGAGAGCGTCGTTTGGAGAGGCTGCTGGTCGGAGGAAATCGCGGACGAAAGTTGCGTGGTTCCTAATTATTATCGGTGGTCCGTTGCGTGGGCTTGAACGTTGAATATATCGGCTCGGAAGAAGCTCGATATATCCGTGCTCGGCCGCTATCAATACATTAATTAAAACATCGTTGCACGGGCGCGGCTGACAGCGCGCTCACGCCCAGGACCGATCGGTCGAATATAACGCCTGGCGGTTTTATTTTTATCCTCCACCCTTCGAGTCATCTTATTTTCCCGATCAATTTTTATCCCTTCGGGCCCATCGAGTTCTCTTTCGCTCGGCTGCTCGCTCGCATTCCACCGCGGTCGCCTGTACGGCAATCGCGCGCGTCTTCCGCATGAATTAATCACGCGGCTCCGCGGGGCCGCGCATCATCGAGATACCGTCGTCCCGAGACGTGTAGATCGAAATTGCTCGCGTCTCTCTGCTTCCAGTTAAAAAATTGCCGAATCGACGAATCACTGCGCGAGTCGATCCACCGCGGAACCGTCGACGGCCAAGAAAAGCTCGATTTTTATACGAACTGTTCAAACCCCCTTAACACATTCCACGTCACCCACGTATGTGCTTAACTCCTAAGTATTAACCGATAGTTTTACCTTTGGCTGTACGCCCTATTACCTTGGTCCATTCAGACAAAGTATGAAAATAAGATAAGGTTAAATGCCTGAATGTAAACTTCTGAGTTAACAAATTGAACGTTTCAACGCGTACGTGTTCGAACTTCGATCGCATACTAAAATATTCGAATGTTTTTATTTATTTCGACCCAGTCTCAGTCCTCTTTGTGAATTTTCCAATACAGACGAGAGGGCGAAGGATTTTGTGCGTCACCCTCCGGTACCGAGTGCACGATAAAAAGGGAGATTGCGCAACATCGAGTGGAATTGCGACGCAACATGTGCTCGCCGCGTCGCAGAACCGAGGGTGCAACCAGTTGCATATCCATCGACTCGAGCGCCACGGAATAACGCGCTTCGATCAACCCTCGTTCGAACAGGGGTGGCGAAACCGTGACCGTGCCAAGGAGCGACAGAGACCGTGGAGGAGAGGGCGAGGGAAATGGGGGTCGTGGTTGCTCCTCGGGCCGAGTACCTTTTGCAAGGGAGGAGTCCGCGTCGGTGACGTCGATGAGGAAGCGGAGGAGGTGGAGAAGAAAAGGGGAGGAGAGGAATCACAACGCGGCGTGGGAATCAGAAGGGAGAGACCGCCTCGCCACCCCTCTTTCCCAGTCCCTTCAGAGGGCGAGTTTTGTAAATCCGAGACACAGTTCCCGTCGACGATAATCGTTGCTACTACGTAGTCTCGCGTGGGCCATCGGTGACGCGCGCCAATTCACCCCCCAAAAATTGCTGAAGGACAGTACTGCGTTTCGTGCGTCGCTTTCTACGAAAACGTGTTCTCCGATCGGATGGAAGTTACTTTCGAGACGCGTGTGAACATTTCACGGCGCTTTTGAGTGTTTATCGTGGTATACCACAGTGTGTCAGTTTAATAATTCGAGACCTGATTCCTGGTTTTCATCGAATCGAGAGTGAAATTTTTGGACGTTGACTCGCCGTAAGAATTCTACCAAGTTCACTGTCAGCAATATGGTATCGGAATGGTCGAAGTAACGTACCCCCTGGAAACTCAAGTGAAGAAAATCAAGGTGGTAAGTGGACTACTTCTTTTACTACATTACTTCTTCTGTCTATTAATTTCTGTTGCACTTAGAATTTCGTCTACGTTGTTTTGCAACGTTTCAGTGATATATCGACGCTCGTAGTACCATCACTTTTCGTTGCAATATAAAATCCAACTGTCTCGTTTCTCGTTTCTCGTTTCTTCGCTTTCTTCGCTTGCGACGTCGTCATAATTACTTTCACAATTTTAATTGTCAACGTCCGGAACATCTGGTTTGGAAGTCTCTTTGTAGACTGTCCATGAATTCCGACCATCTCGAATAGTGCTCTCCTACCACCGAGAATCCGTTTGTGAACACGATAAGAAAATTACTCGCGTACTATCACCTATGTTGACCCGAAGCGACCATATTATATAAATAGATAAGCAACCTTCCGAGCTCCTGGCAGTCCCAACGCGAGAGTGCTCAGACAAAGAAATACCTGGAGTGGGAGTCGTGAACTGCGATCGCTGAATTTTGTACCCTTTCTTTTCGAGAGACGTTAAAAATATGTATAAAAATCAAACACAGCTACGGTGTAAAGTAGATAGATTTCTCATTTTCTGCGAACCGACTAGCGTGCGTTTTTTTAATCGCGTTAGAAAGAACCACGTAAAAGTAGAAAGTAAAAACACAGCCATAGGGTCAGTTGCCTTAATATGAAATACTTTTCTTTATACAGATGTTTCACTTGCTTGCAGAACTTATATAAAAACTTAAATATTATGAATTTATAGGAAATTTTATGCTCCTTTGACTGGTAACAGTTTAGGAAATGTTTACATTTCTTATTGGGGTTCTCATTTTCATTATTGGAGATACATATCGATAAATAGGTTGCAATTTCAACAATTTCTGTCCCGCTGAATAATGTTCTTGGAGCAATTTTCCAGATTAAATTATTAAAGCTTTCGTTTGCATTCTATCAAAATCCTTATTTTTCACCGCAACGTCATGAAACTTTGTCATTTAATATCCGAATGGTATTACTCTCGAAAAAAAGTTCGATTTGTCTGGTCCCCTCGAACCGACCCTGAACCGCCCGGAAAATCGGGGGAAATTCGCGCAGGACTTATGACGGAGAAAACGTTCGTGCAGGAAAGCGCGCTGTGGAGAAGAGTCGCCCCGCGTGAACCGTGGCGGAGTAGGGGGCCCAGAGGAACGAGGGGAGGTCATCCCCTCTTCCGTTGACCCTCTCTATCCCCCCACCATACGGCTCGTGTCGCGTGTCCTACCTCCCACT
The DNA here is from genome assembly GCF_051014445.1 of Colletes latitarsis. Classification (NCBI taxonomy): domain Eukaryota; kingdom Metazoa; phylum Arthropoda; class Insecta; order Hymenoptera; family Colletidae; genus Colletes; species Colletes latitarsis. The sequence goes on along the minus strand of NC_135139.1, from coordinate 18,469,558 downwards.
CCACCTACCCCACGTACCGCACACCGACGCGAATCGGCGTAACGCACACATGCTTGGGCAGCCGTGAAACGAGTCAATGTGCATCTGCGAGCGGTTTGCAGTTGGTGCGCGGTGTTCCGCGGTCGGGAGAGACGAGGACGCAGCCGCTGGCGGGAAAGAAAGGAAAAAAAAGGGGAGGGTACTGTCGGTGGGTTAAGAACCGTCGAGCGGGGGGGAGGGAGGGGGCGAGGGAAGAGCCAGAAGAGTGGAGTGCAGAGCACCGGCAGAGGGTAACCAGGGACAGGGGAGGGGGCGAAGGAACGTCGTACGTGTTTCGAGGTGCACGCACGCACTCGTGTGTTGGCGGCCACACGTGCGGTGGAGAGAGAGACACGACAGGAGAGCGGTGCGAGAGAAGAGACGAAGGAGAGAGAGGTGACTCTCCTCGGGGCTTTAGTTGCCGACTGTCCGCTACTACGCGCGGTGTTACGCCATCGTCATCGTTCGCCCTTCTCCTTCTCTCCTCTGGCGGCGCTCCTTTCGTCTTCCTTTTCCGCTGAGCGTTCTCGCGTCGCGGCGCCGCGTCTCTCTCACCTGTTGCCGGCGCGTTTCTTTTAATACGCCGGTTTTCACGCGGCCCTCCTCGCTTTGGCGCGAAAAACTTGGACGCTACCACCCGGGGGTTGGTCCGCGCGCGGTTCCAGCGACCACCGGACAACCAGAACAGGGATACGGAAAGTGAGTGGCGAATGCTTTCGTGGCGAGACGGAAGAGGGTGCACGCGCGCGCCACAGAGGCACCGACGACGATTCATGAGAGAGGATTCGCGCGGAGACTCGAGAAGGTCGAGGATAACGACAACAGCGATCGACGAGGAACGTCGAAATCTCGGCTCCGGAAGGCGTCGCGTGCCGGTGACACGATAACCGACAATATTATGAAGACTTTGACAGGGACCGTGTGGGGGAATCCGAATTAGAAACTGGCGCACGACACCGGTATCGGCATTCGGGTTAAGAGGATCGTCGTCGAATGTCGTGACTTCGGAATTATTCGAGATTTTCTGGACGAATTCCGGGCGAGGAAATTGCCGAAGAGTGCTGGACGGAACAAAAAACGCGAACAAGTTTCATGAAACGAGTGAAGTGGTGTGCTAGAAGTGACGGGTGCCTGGTCGAGCGTGTCTTTCGTCGCCACGATTGAACGACCGTCGACAAACAGATCCACGCTGCCGTCTGCACGAGAGGTGAGGATTCTCTAGCGTCCATTTTCTATCGAACGTTTTCTAGTCCGATTTACTAGAAACCGCGCTTAAAATAATCGCGAGAAATCGTCGAAGTTGATTTCTTTGTACTGCTGCACGGAGGGTGTGTAAAAAATATTTTATTATCAACTAAATACCGAGTAACACCGTTCGAATCGCAAATAAATCGGTGACAAAATGGAGTGGCACCCCCTCCATCGTATTCCAGGGTTAACCCCTTTGAACTTGCTGACAACATATGTGCACAATAGTATTTTGGAGCGAATAATTTTGAGATATATATGTTGTGAACGTTTATTATATACATTTACAGTATACAAAGTATGCGATCACCTTTCTTTTAACATTTTATTTACAAAATAATTACTAGTTAGCAAAACATTGTGTCCAAATTCCAGTTTCGTAAATATTGAATCGACTATTGTCTATGTTATTTCTTTCGAGGAATGAACTTGTTGCTTCATTCCAAATTTTGATTGAAAAATATTACCAACGAGCAAAGTTTTAATGTTGCAAATATATGAAGAAACGATAGCCTACGATAAGATATAATCAACGATTTGAAAAATTGATCTTGTGTAATTACGTAAATAGTAGGTGGATATTTGTTCAACTTCGTTTGGCAATACAAACAATCTTCGGGGACTGTAATTTTCTGACGATGATCAAGATAAACAGCGAGGAACACTGTTTGAGGCACGTCCTTGTTTATTAAATACAAGTATATAATATTTAACCCTCCGGACGCAGGCAACGTGGAAACCATGTTCTGCACAGGAACATGCTACTATCGCGTTCATCTTAGTATTTTTATTGTTTTTATATTATCAAGTTTAAATAAGAAATATAATTTATTCCGGTGTTTACTCTGGTGCAAACTGAAGACAACAAAGATACGATTTCATATTTAATGAACAAGAAATCTCAAGAACCATCGGAGCTGAACGAATAATCCAACTGCTATTTATATGATTACTCATCAATCCCATGATCTGTAAGCGAATCACAGATTTCTTCCTACAACGTATTCGTTTAAACTTATTTTGTGTCACCAGTCCTCGATATAAAGTTATTATTATTCGAGTGTTCCAAGTATTTATATTTAAGAAATCTCTGGATCCCTCAGGAATTATTCAATTACATCCGACGATGATATCGCGTATCGTTTATGGTCGTAGGCACTTGTCCATAGACTTCTGTTTCTAATTTCCTAGCTAACATTATCTAGCTTTGGTTTTACTTGCATTTTGTATAAAACATCCACCGTTGGAACATAATCCGTCGGGATTCTGCTTGCACATTCTCCAATAGAATAGGCGAATCGGTCAAGAGGAAGTCAGATATTTTTGTACCATTTCCTGTAAATTATAACGAAGGTTTCCTTATTACTACAAATAATCGTAGTCTCCGATATCGACGAAATGTACGTCGTCTCGAGTATTCCGGAGTTTGTTGATAAACACGCCCAACGATTTCGACACTGTACCGAGCTATCGACCCTTGGAATGTTTGCAACATCAAACGTACAACGTGTACTCTAATACTTTTTACTCGGAATACAAATTCATTTATAATATTGTCGCTCGAAGAACTTGCGATAGTTTCGTTTAGCGACTTTTCAAATTCGTCCAAAATATTCGAGCTTTCGCTCGATGTAGATCCATCGGATCCCACGTCTTCTGAACTTCCTGTCTCTCGTCAATTAAGAAATTCTTTACCATAATATTGCATCGAACCTAACCCAACTTTTGGTAATGTTACATTTGGTTGTTTCGATACAAATTCTCAAGGTGTTATTTTTGTATTTCCGGTTGGAAGCCACTGGCGTCCCTAATAAACCACTCGGGGGTTGAATTCTATTTTGCGTGGATGGCGTAACGCGGCGCTGCCTCGTCTCGATTAACTCATTACAAAGTGAGCGCTGTAAAACAGTGGACGTCGTTTCGCCGTCGTGTCGAGACGTCGTAAACCGACGTGAAACGTTGTCGTTGACGTGTAAGCGTCGTTGAATGCGTCAGTCATTTATCTGGCCCGGGTATCGGAAGACTGTAGCGTACTAATTGCTTCGAGACGGGGGTGGAATGCTAGGCTTAACGAGTAAAGTCGTCATTAAGACGAACGGTTGTTTTGCTTATCGGGGATCGCTAATTACCGGCACGGTCGTCGCTGGTATCTAGCTTTCCATCGCCGATACTTATTCACTGTGCTCCTTTCCGCGTCGGTAATTAAATCACTCTTTGTTCTATTACATTCCTCGCAACCCCCCGCGGTACAGGGACCCGGCAAACGTAAAGCTGTCAGCGAGATAAGAGCGTTAACTTTACGGCGCGTTTTCGCAAAACGCATTCGGGCTGTAAGAGAGAATGCCTGTCGGGTGATATCATTTACGGGGAAACGTTCCACGGAGAGCAAGTTTAACGAGCGGCAATAAAAATATCTAATAAGCTACTGGGAAAATAATTAATACCGGCAATAGCATTAATCGTGGCCATCGGTGCGGTAATTATATTTGAAATACTACCGTTATGTCTATCGTAAAACTATATATCGCGGACGATTGTTCCTCCTTTTTGGGTCCCGGTTCGCGGTGCAGCCTGGCGGTGATATTTTCGAGATATTAACGGAAGAGAAAAAGATCACCGATGGACGAGGTCGATCGTTGGGGGGGAAAATCTGTAAACGGTTCGTCGAGTGCTCGACTGTAAAACAACGGGCGGCCGTGTAAATCGAGCGGTGTTCGGTACAGGGAGGGGAAAAAAACAAGGTAAAAGGCGAGACAGTGGCTCCACAATGCAGCTACGCGTGCCGCGGGTAACGCATAATAACGATACTTTCATAATTCACGTGTGCGCGCGATTCCAAGCTTTTACGTAACCGGCGAACACAGCAAATATCCGTGGAACGTCGCGCGACCGAACCGAGACAACGATTCCTATGATTTTCTTTCATAATCGACGCGATCCTCGCGATCCTAGTATCTTGGACACACGAAGAGATCATTTTAACGCTGGTCTATTGGATTATTAGTAACTTTACTAGCTTATTGTACGGTAAATAAAGGGGTTAAACGTGCAAACTCGAAGTCATTCTAAGCCTACCAGGGCAAGGATTGAGTAAATAAATAAATGTTAACGCTGGTCAAAATTTCGTGTTAGTTTCGAAAATATTAATAGGGGAAGAGAGGAATTTCAGGGGTAGATTCAACTTTCTCTGAATCAAACTTTTTCCTTTCGTCTGAGAATCTATAGAAATATTATATTACAAAGAGAACTTCCGTTGCTGGTTATTTTATAATCCCTGCAACATTGTAAAACATATTTCGTTACGCTGTTTCACGAAAGAGCTGAACAGCGAATAAAAATGGCGAGATCGTGGAAAATACACGCTCTACCTGAAACTACATAGCTAATCTATTAATTATATCAAAATTACTCGCGTCCACTCTACCTGAAACCGTACAGGCTTGCTAATCTGTTCGAGATATATCGAAATTAGTCGCGGTCGTTCTACTCGAAACAGTAGTCGATCGCAAGTGTATACAGATCATAGCACGCTTATTCCGAGCAACGCGTAATTCAGCTAGTAAATTACATAATAGATATAAATGTCATTTATAAATATATAAAAGTCAATTAATAAACGTTTTATGAATTCCAGTTCGTAATGAGGAATGGCTTATAGAATAGATAATAATTCGTGAATGGGCGTAGTCGGGGCAATGAAGTATAATATTTTCATGCGCGTTAAATGTAATAGGTATCCGGCAAAATAATAAAATTCTAGAACATGATTCTCATTGGCGTAAATATACAATTTTATTACAATGATCAGAACGTTCAATTAGTATTGTGGTGATGCATAAATAAACTACCTATGTTTTGCCCAAGAGTAAAATAGAAATTAAGGAAATAATTTCACCCAATATTTTTATTCCAGTATATATACACTGATCGATCGTGAGTGTATTCTTGGTCATCTTGTTGGCTATGTTGATTAAAATTTTCTTCCTCGCTACCAATAAAATAAACCGTACAAAATCTCATAATAAAACGAGAAGTGATATTTGACAATTTTTTTACAACATAAGGGTTTGATAAAACTTTTCGTCACTATCCACATATATTCTTCAACATTTCAAGATACAAATATGTTTCTTTCGTGACGTTTTTTCGACGTTGGGTGAAATAATAAATGTTATTCCTTGTGTCGACAGCGTTGATCGGCGTGCATTCTAAAAAATTATTATTTCATCCAAAGTCGATAAAACGTAACGAAAACATAAATATTTGTATCTTGAAATGTTAAAAGATATACGTGGACAGTGGCGAAAAGTTTCATCGAACCCTTATGCTGTAAAAAAATTGTCAAATATCGCTTCTCGTTTTACCACTTTACATGAGTCTCTCCCCTTAAGAGAGCACGGTTGGTAACCCTGTTCAGGGGCAGTCTTTACAGCCGTGTACATTACAATGCCGTGTGTTCAGCCAGGTCGCGGAAACGTTCTGTTCTTTCTCTCGTCCGACGCGTATCGCGGGTTTCTCCGTATGCGGTTGCCCCGACCCACGTGCTTTTATTTTGCGCGGGAACATAATTATTGCTTTCCATTAACGACCCCGTATTATTACCTGGCTATTAAAGACTCCGATTAATTGGCTATATAGTACTGTACGTGGAAGGTAAACGGCGGTAATAAGCCGTTCCGGCGATCACGGAACACAGTGGAGCACGTTAACCGAGTTAATTAATTTATTTTCGATCAATGAAGATGACACCGGCGAAGAGTTCGTACCGAACGTCGACGCTCCCTTTCGTTTCCTTCGACCCGGGGCCCCCGGAATGACCGAGTAATCCTCGAGGTTGATCCTTGGAGCGCAGCAGGACGTCCCCGCGACAGGACAGTTACAACGGCATTAAAATACATTCGTGAAGCGGTCAGCGTGTTAGCGTCGTAAAGAGATTCCAGGCGTCCTGACGTCGCGCGTTAACATTGTAACCCCTGGTTGGTATTCCGGTAGCATGGCAACCGTACCGACCGTACTTACCCCGTAGCATTTATTACGATCTTGCTATACATGTAACGCGTAGAATCGTCTCGCGTGCCCAAAGTCGTTCGCCGGGATCTAGCGTACGCACGCGCGTCTCCGATTTTGCATGCAACCCGGCTAAATTATGGCACGGCTGCCGGCCTTCCGAAGCGAATAATTACTTCGGGAAATTGCCGTTTTAAAAAATTGGTTAATAACAGCCCGTACGCGAGGAACACGCGGCTAGGATGCATCTCCGACGCCAGCTTCCTGTTTCGCCACGAAACCGAACGTATCGCCAAAAATATTTACACGTTACCTACGGGACACAAGTGATGGCACAGTATGGTTATGGTGGTACAAATGCTTATAAAGAAATTGATTCGAAGAAAAAACTTTTTGACGTATTCATTTATTATCTATTTTAGTTTATTACAGAACACAAGCAATAATATAAATACATCGATTCACAAAACAATAAAAATGCATTCTTTGAACATTTTATGGGTGGACAAAAGTATTGGCACATGATGCTAAATGTAGTATATTCGCATTTGTTTGAAAAATTTCCGATCGACATTTTAAAATGTAGATAGGAGACTCCCCGATTGTCATATTTAACAACGATCAACCTAAAGTTCTGTCGTATTCGCAACAGAGAAAGCAAGAAAAAATAATAATATTAAGAAAAGCGAAAGGAACCACAAGTAAAACCACAAGTAAAATGCAAAAATCTTATAGTGAAATATCAAAAATTGTTAACAGAAGTCAGAAGTCAGGAGATTTATAAATCAATCAGATCATCAGACCACAATAACCATGCTGTGCCCATACTTATATCCAGCATTGTATATTCGATAATAACGAGAGAATCGTCCGTTTATAGTTCGTAATAAATAACTTTGGTGGGTATTCGACAAAAGAAATGATCTTTTATCGAGAAATAGGGAGAACAATAAAGCGATAAACGAGTTTACGATACATTCCAAATTATTAAGTTTGCACAAATTATATAGTACCGTACGTTCAGACCTTGTCGGACATAGTTTGCCCCCGGTGCGGGCCATTAGATATTTTGTACGTAGTTAAGTTTTTTAAATGGCCACTAACGCACCTATACGACGCGTATGTGTTTTACAAGCCCAGGAATGCGAGGTACACATAACGAACATCGTGAAACGAAACTCGTTCGTAAACCGAGTTGCCTCTGCAACAAAAAGTGTGTAACATGTACCAAGTCTTATGACCGCACGTGAGCGAACCACGTCAGCACGTGACCGTCACGGGCTGGACACTGAGGGGGTATTCCCGTTTGGGGACGTCGAAATTATTATGCAATTATAGAACAAGGATCGTAAAATTTTTCATTATCTTTATTATTCCCACAGCCAACCTATTTTTATTTCGATTCGCTGCAAAGACGAGGTCCAAACGTTTACTAGACTACAAGGTTGCAAATTCATTTCTGAAGATCTCGTTCCTCTTCTATTCGGATAAAGTTCTGACGATCTTTGGCGCCAAATTGTACTAGCTCTGGAGAGCCAGATGTATAGCGCGAGCATTTACATCTCGACACGCGAGACCCCTCCGACTCTTTTCTCCAGAGCTGTTCGTGGCCTCTCGTCTGGCTCGATTCTACAATCAGCCTGGTCCATTGTTCCGCGTTCGAGGATCGTCTTGCGTGGGCCATCGAGCTTCTTCCCCAAGCTGATCAGCTTTTTTCGTACACACGGAACGCGAGATCTTCCTAACGCTCGACGACTGGTACAAGTGACAGCGCGCGGCTGGAAAATAATTAAATTTTAACAAAGATCGTATGCTAAAAAAACTTGATATTTTCATTTTTCGACGTCTACTGATATTTTTCATCGGATATTTATCGTCGAATGCAGCCACTTTAGTCTCGTTCTTTCCACGGAAGCGAGACAGCTGTCGGAGCATTAGATAAATCGCGTATCGTGACTTGGCCGGAAGTTCATCCTTGGTCGTGGAAATCTGTCCCCGGCGCAATCGGTTGTCCGGCGTTCGCAGCCGTGGCTAACGACGAGCGATAGAATCGCGATCGACGAGTGACTTTTTCGCTATCTCGAGGAATCTAGAGCCCGAAGAGGGACACGTACGAGGCACGTGCGATAGGGCAGACTTGCAAATTCGATCATCCTAGGAGCAGCTGCCGTCCAAAGAGCTCGTCGAGTATCGTAGACGGTTCGGAGGCCTAGATCCGCACGGGGAGACGGAAGATGGTCTGGGCAGACAGACAAACGGAGAGAGAGATTGACAGGCGGAAGGTCCTGGTTGTCCAAAAGATTACGACGTCGGTAGCACGTGCCCCATTCAAGCCAACGTGGAGGGGAACCACCCTCGTAACTTAACCTAACCTAATCCAACCTCCTTGCCGTGGCTATTCAGACCGTGACGATGCAGGCTTCTTTGTGACCCCGGGTTCAATCCGAGAAGCCAGCGATTCAACCGTCTATCCGTCTCCTTTCCTTTTCACCTTCTCCCCCTCCTCCATCGGGCTTTCTCACTTTTTTATCGCGCCACGCATCAGGAAGTTATAACGTCTGCCCTTCGAAGTTCTGGCTTTTGATTCTCGAATTCAGACGGCCAATTAGAGCGAAACGCGCCGCGAAAGAGGAAACCGGTAGAGGCTGGCCGCGACACGTCGTGTTCCTTTTGAACAATTTTTAATAATAAATTTACTTCGATCGTAACGTTTCTTCGTTGCTTAACACATTGACTGCCACGTCACTCATACATGGGTGACGGAACTTTTAGCGGTGGAATTGAAACAATTAATTCTCAAGTTGAAATGTTAAAGAATATAAATTTTACAGAAGCTACGAAAGTAAGTACTACAAGTCTCAAGTTTACGAAGGAAAGTGTATATTTCCAGGCCACGAAAAAGTTTGTCAACCCCTGCATCTGGTGGATGACAATAAAATCTTAAGCACGGTATATAAAATAATAATAAAAGCGCCGCGTACTAAGGAGGGTAATTTGTCAGCGACAAACGGTTCCAGGGCGCTTCGTGCACATAAATCACAGGAAGTTTCGGATAGTTAGGCCGTTTACACGCCCTTCGGAGTCCGCGGGATTCCATTTACGAGCGTCTCGTGAAAGAGTGCGCCGCCGAACATCGGTTTCGCAGCGACTCTGACTTTTCTTCGTAAGGGGGCGAGCAAGAGGGAGGCATTGTGAGCAAGCCCACCCGCCGATACTGTTTGGCCCATTTAAAATCGGCACAATGCTAACACGCCTCGAAATTGTAACGAACACCGATGGTACTGACCATTGTCCGGCCCAAGGAGGAGCACGAGCTCGTTCTCGCGCAAGGACGAGGCAGAAGAAAAGAATCGGGGGCTTCCCGAACCTCCTTAGAACCATGTTAAAGTCATTCTTGCGAACGTTTTGGCGACAGGATTCACCACTAAGGAAATTACAAAAATAAGTACCGGAACAAATCTTATATTACGTAGTTTACAGTGGTCTAAAATCAAAATTTTAGTGCCACGGAATATTATTCGATCTAGCAGCGAACTTAACCCCTTGACGTACGATTAACTATTTAATTTTATTTAAATTCGTGTAAGAAATGGCTACATAGAAGAATAGATTTCTTTCACGAATGCCTCGCGAACGTAAAAATGTAATGATTTTAACACATAAAGCTGGATGACGAGTATAGCCTCATGATGGCAGGAGGTTAAGGGGCTTAACGATCTTCCCATCTGAATGAGACTGTTCCGATGCTCGTTGCGATTTACAATATCGCGAAAATGAATGTTTCACGTGCCCCATGGTCGTTGAAAGAGTCCGCGAAGCGGTCAAAAGTATCCAGGAGGCAGTAACTTAATATAACTCCCGCTCCCATTATGTATCCGAGCGAAAGAGAACAAATAGAGACACCAGAGGGTTACATCGCACCCCCACGGCTTTGGTTATGCCCGTCGCCATTGTTTCGCGGATAACGCGGCCGGTCGAGTCTAAAAGAGCGCGTATAGGAGCGGAACACACACGCTCGGTTTACACGGCAAGCTGCAACAGCGTGCCTCGTCATAACGGTCGTCGACGAGGTTACGGGGAATACGGGCGACAGGACAGGCAGCCAGGCCATTATTGTGTACGGACGACGATCTTTATGTAAGATCTTACACGGGGACCCATGGGGTCCTGCGGCGCACGCCCATACCAGTGGAGGGTGGCTGCGGTTTCACTATTTCTCTCCCCCTCTTGCTTCCTCCTTCAGAAGCACCTTTAATCTTTCTTCTCGTTCCTTCTCTCCCTCCCTTTTGCCGCCTCGTAAATCTCTTTAGGTGTTGAAACATTCGAAGGTAGGACGGGTTTTGTGCCACGGGGTCGAACGCGTCGAAAAGAAACACGCTGCTACTACGGGGACGATAAGGACCTTCTATCGCTTCGCGAACGCTCTGGATATCCTTAATACTTGGAAGGAACGTTTCTTTAACTAGCATAATCGATAAGACCAGCAATTTATTCTATCGAGTGGCTAAATTTTTTTTATTAGTCTTTCAAGATAGACTTACGGTATCATCGTTTCGTTCTTACTCGAGAAGTTTGTTGAATATTTCACAAAACACCCTGCATAACCCTCGAGTAGACTCTCAAGTAGAATTACATAAATTTTCAAATAATTACGTTTAAACATATTAAGCAATTATTAAAGTTGCACTTAAGGGATAAATGAGTACGATACTCGTGAATCGTACTCGTTCATTCATACCCGAGGCACATAAATCAATATCACATCGCGATAGCACGTGACAACCAGAAGCAGCAGCATTCATAATTTCGCGCGTAACGAAACTGTCGCATTGCTTCGCCGCGTAACAATTAAGCCAAGTCACTGGCATGTCTTAATTATGCAAAAAATAAAATTAATGGTTCGGAAGTTGAACGCCTCGCGTCCACGGTGATGTATTGTTTAACAGATACGCCATAAACAAGATGATCGTAGCGAGATACGTTGAAAATTAATTTTAAAAAACTCTCGGAAGAGGTTCGAGGAATCGCGAGGAATTTTAAACGATAAAGTTAAGAGCAATTTGTTCGACGCGGTTAAAAAGTTGTTGGTTTACCATAATGGCAACTGTCTTGATTGATATAGTCGTACGGAAGCTTCACCGCTTCGTTTGGCTATATTGAATTATGCGCAACGAAAGACGATTAAGTTGAAAAAAAATTATTTAAACTCGTTACGGTCGATTTGCTCGGTTTCACGGAGAAATCGCGACGGCAGGGGTCCTGCGAGCGAAAGCAGCAACAGGTGGTAAAGAATAGGAGACATGAACGCGTGCGGAAACCAGTTGCGGAATCGAATCCTTTTCCTGCGCGTTTGTTGGTCGTCGGGACAATTGCGTTCGATTATTTCGATTCCCCCGTTGCGGGGAATTGGCAAATTTTTCTAAAAGGGCTCGAACAATAAGGGGCATTGTCAGCCAGAAAATAATGGCCAGGAAATTATCATACTTATATATAATGACAAAATTTATACAATTTTCATCTCAACAGCATGATGAATACAAATCACACGCGAAGACAAAGTTTGTAAAAATTTGAAAGATTTACTTTTTATGTGCTTTGCCTCCTCTACTTTTATTCCGATACTATTATTGGGGTTGTTTTTATTGTTCATCGTTGGATCAAGGAATGATTTCTGACTCGATGGAATGCAAGGTCGCTCGAACCAGGAATTCAAAGTGCACCCTGTACCCAACGTCGTTCGAAATTCTCGAAGTAACGGGGCGGCTCGTCGTAAAAGGCGAGATCAATCATGCCACGAGCGCCTTCGATCTTTACGGCCGACTCTCGCTCGCAATCTTCACGGTTGACAATTGACACAATCTTCGGTCATTAACGATCTTGTAGCTACACGGTCGCTCGTCCCAGATACTTGTGTCTTCTTTCGGAACGATACCGAGGTCTCTGGATCTCCGCGAAGGAGATTGATTTTTTCGTTTTGCTTCTCCTTCGAATTTTTCGGGTCTCGAAAATATTATAGAAAAATTAAAAAAATCTTGACATATTGTTAACCTGCAATTTTACACAGAATTCCAAACTGAAGGAACAGAGTTTTTGAAATATTCTATTGTGCCCTGGGTTTCATAAATTGTAATAGAGAATGCAAGTGACCGATCAAAGACGAAAAATATTTGTAAAAAGATCGACTTTGTCCTCTCGAGAGTAACGAAGGAAAATTCTGCGTTGTTTCGTAAGTGTCGCGCGTACGAACACGATCGGTTGGTAGTAGTGGTGGTAGATTGGTAGGGGCGAGCCCTAATGAGGATCCCCTACCACAGACTGTCGACCGACCGCCGCAAAGTAAATGAGCAGGTGCCTCTGGTATGCGCCCCGCCTACGCTTTCCACTTGCTCTTGTCCTCTGCACGAGTTGTCCGAGAACTTTTTCCTCTTTTTCGTGGCTGCCAGCAGATACCATCGCGGAAAAGTGGTTCTTGATATAGTACCAAAGACGGTCTGTCGCGACAAATTATTGGTATTCTTCCCCTCCTTTTTGGAGACTCGGATCGTATTAGGGCGTATTAAGCACGACTAGTATCATAATTCAGGATTAATATCTCGGTGAAATGACTCGGTGTCTTCGTTAGCGAGTCGGTACTTTTTACCTAATCGGGACGAGCAAAATTGTATTCCGAGTAATTGATAAGCAATAAGAAGGACGCGCAGCAATTTATTCGTTTACTCGATCGAGCAGCTTAATTCTTAAACGAATATTCCAGGAATTATCTTATTTCGGGTCCTCCTTAAGCATACAATGTTTACACGCTAAAACAAGAAAAGTGAATTGGAGGTAGATAGGGAAATTAAGGAAATTTAGAACAAATAGCGTTTCGACCAGGATCTTCGATCTATTTCGCGGGAAATTCGAAACCGCTAATAGTTCGAAAACAAATATTCGTACAAACACAAGATTTCTGTATCTTTTTACTTTCATCTCAAAGCAATCGTTCCAAACGATGTTAATTCTAATTAGTAAAGAGTACAATTTTTATCCAGATGAGAATCCCGGTGGCGTTGATCGTCAAACGGAAAGAGTACGCATGTTTCAACGATTAGACCTATGCGGAGTTTAAACACAGGAGGTTCAGGAAGACGTATTTGCACGATCGATGCTACTCGTCCATCGCGATGAGCGAGTTTACCTGCCCGTCGTCGGTCGTTAGACTTTTCAACCTTGAAGGAAGACCTTCTCAAGGCGAGTAGACGCCGCGACACGTCCGGCTAAATCGGGAGGAGAGTTCTCGGAGCTAGACTCCTCTTCTGGAGTATATACGTGGCCGTGAAGTGGTCTTCGAGACAGAGCAAACGCCCCGTGATTTTTTAAAATACGCGGCTTGTGCTGTTGCGTGTCCGCGAACGAACGTGCAGACGCGACCACGTGTTTGCTTAAAATCTTGACGCATGACCGGGACGATTTGTTTTTCCATTTCCAGGGACGCGGCTACTTGCCCGTACACCAAAATAGATCGGTAACATAGAAAATATAATAGAGATCCGATATTTTCACGATTCCGTGTTTGCAACAACCTCGAAAACGCGGCGAGTCGCGAAAATTTCAATTATTTTCTTAGATGACAGAGGTACACAGTTTTCCACGTGGAATTTATGCGAATACGTTTCAACCTTTACGAGTTGAATATTCTTTACGTAAACACTCGAGTCGATAACTCGGTCAGAATCGTATAAAACTTTATATCTCATTCGTACGAATGAGATCTTAGTTGTAACTTCCAGAACTCTATTTTAATCAGTATACTTCGACTCGCAGATCGCCCGATAAGTCGCGTTTTTGACCTAGTTGTTCCACCCCTTTGCTCAAAATTTCGTTGGTTTTTCCTCACTCGTAGCAATTATCGAACGATTAGGGCGAGATCCGATCCTGTTCGTTCGCCAGTAGAAGAGTCATCGTCCGTCCTTCGTCGATCTTGCGCTATTGGTGACACACCGTGTTCGTTTCCTCCTTCTCGATCCTCTTTCGTGGCCAGTCCCGGCTTCAGAGAAGGACAGACCTACGCGTCCTACGGACCTTCGTCGCGGTATGTACTTAAATACGTGGAACGAGAAGGCTCCTCATCTCGGACGACCGACCGCAGTGCATCGTATCGTATTCTGCCGCCATTTGTCTTCGCGATCCGGGATTACGTTACCACGATGATACACGATGACATTTATTTTGGGATTTGTACGGGTCGCCGTGGCCCTTTTCTCCGCGTTGTATCCCGCGTGAACGCGTCTTTCGTCGGACCTGCCTACGCGTACGTCGTGTAATGACCGAGGAATGTTCTCAAAATTCGCTCCCTTAATGCATATTAAGGGCAGCGATATCGATCGTGCATCGGCTGTGGCAGATCTAGCGAATATATCGCGAAAAAAATTCAGGGGATTTCGAGGATTCGAGCACCGCCGCCCCTGAAAATTGCAAACAGGAATAGAATTCTTAAATTGAATATTTATCTCCATTAACGATGTAGGGTGAATTTCAACCCTTAAGTGGGACTCTCAATCTCAACTGAATTATTTTACTTAACGTTGATTTCTACCAAATTGGTAAATGGAAATCAATTTTCCTTCAAAGCATTAAGGATTAAAAATACTGTATGAAACATTAGCAATTGGAAATGGTGTCTCTGCATTACCTCGAATAACTACTAAACGACCGTTAACACGCCTCTTATCTAAACACGTTGCGACAGAAGATCGATCGTGGTTCGCGATCCGAAATTTAACAATTCCGTAAAGATTGTGTAAACGCAGATGCAGTTAAGAAGCCAGCCCTACCCCCCGAGATACGGAATAAAAAGGGAGCGCGTGGCAAAGATCAAACAGCTGGATCATCTCGTGCGTGCGTGCCTTTGGGTAAGGATCTTTTTCTTGCGGAAAAGGTGGGTACGCGCTCGACCCAGGTGCAACCTCGGAAACCTTGGAAGGCGTGCGTGACAATGCTCGTACGCGCGTGTGGGATTCGTCGTGACGTGAAAGTCGTTCGGAAGAAAAGAAGTATACGGCTTCTTTTCCAACGGAAGATGACGTTCTGACCCCCTCCCCCCATCGGTACCGCAAGGAAAACAGAAAAACTAACCGCGGCTGATCGACGGGCAAGCTCATACGCTCGAACACAACTTGTTGACAAGTTAAAAACAAAAAATAGGAATGATTTTTTGGTACTAAGTAACCAACTGTGTGGTCGACTCGTTGCATTTATTGAACGTTCCCCAGGCAAGAGCATACAAAGTAACGACGAAAAAGACTGACCATTCGCCTACAATTTCAAGGCTTAATCTACAGCCTCGAAGGCGTTCTAAATAAAAATGCTAAATGCGTATATATATTCTAGACGTTTTTTAAAAATTCGACCGTGAACAGTTCGTACAAAAGAATGGAAACAATGTAATCAACTTTTTCAAACAGTGTAAAAACATCGAGTAAAAAGAGGATCGAGTTCGTCACATTTTGTCAGTTTCATTTAATTGTTACGTAAAATGTTTCATCGGATTTACATCCCGTATGGACAAGAGATTGTAAATGGCTTTTGATAATCGTTTCATTATTTAATACGCGTATGGGGGTATTGTATTAATGCCCGGTAAACGAGCTGCGTAACGTTTAAAAGGAAATAAGACGTGAATACATTCACGGCGCACGAGCTCCTAAAATAAATCGACTCGAGTATTCTGCACTTTACGGTTCTCCGTGTGGTATCGGACCGACGCGTCGGTTCTTCCGTTAAGAAAAAAAAAAAGAAGGTAAATACGAGTGTCTAGAAAAAATTCAAATGGTCGAGCGTCCACTTAGCGAGTACTCTCGACATAGTGGACACGTGTCTAAAGCGTGGCTAGAACCTTAACCACGTGTCAATATCTCAAGGGACGTTTGTTTACGAAAGTCATAGAGGAGGCGAGACGCGTTAGAGATTTTTATCGAAGATCGTCGGGAAAAAGTCGACGAGCACTCACTTACGCCTACCGCGCCTATTGGCCGTGAGTTCCTAAGCGCGTTTCGCGGTGCAAAAAGAACTGGAACTAAAAAAAAAGTAGCGAAAAAGAGTTGGTCGTGCGTGTCTCGTTCCTTTCGCGCGAAACGATCCGCGAAATCGGACTCCGTGGCGGGGGCCGTTCACCGGGTGTCATCGAATTCTGGTGTTTACGAAACGCGCTCGACGAGGGGGGGAAAAAAACCGCGGTCACGTGACTGGTACAGGCGTACACTTGTTGCGCACGCAGGGAAAACGTAGCGCGGGCAAAAATGGATGCCGCGGTTCGCGACTCATCGGTTCGCGACTCATCGGTTCGCCGTGACGCGCAAGAAACGGCAACGATCCCCGTTAATTCCTAGGATTCTCAGCGTCCAACGCGACGCGTTCCTTATCGAAGAGCTTTTGCGCGCGCAAGCACGCACCCTGGGCGCGTGGGCAGGCCCGAGCGGAGAAACCAGTAAAAGAGAGACTTCCCTCTCTGTCGTTTCGTTCCTTCTTCCACCGGCGACCGAATGCGCCGCGGTTTCCCGTCTCTGTTTATCCATCGGTTACCTTGCCGGTAAAAACAGCACGAGGTGGTCGGTCGCGCGAACGCGGGTAGGGGGATAGGCGTGGTTCCATTCTCGTAGGTGCACTCGGAAGCGATAGTGTTCGTGCGCCCACCTCGCGCCTACTGAACTCGGTTAGGCCGACTCGTACACGAAGAGGGGCGAGTCTTCCCGAAGATCGCGGGTGGTGGGGGTAGCTGGCACGGTGTCGCAGAGTGGGGAGAGAAGGGGAGTTAAGGTTCGCACACACGAAAATCAGTGGGGATGCTGCCTGTACACGTGTAGAGGAAGAGAGAGACGGAGCGCGAGAGAGGGGGCGAAGGGGGTCGAGCACGGCCGAAGGTGAAACCCGCGAGCCGTCGTAGCCTCGCAGTCGGCGCGAGACCGCGCTACTGGAAGGGTCGGTGTGTTGTCATATATGTGTATGTACGCAACGCCTCTCTCAGATTCTCTCTTTCCACCACTCTCGCTCGCAGTCGCCACGCTCAAGCGAGACAAGCAACAACGACCAAACAAAACCATTAGACGAGCCAGCGAGCTTAGAGAAAAGACGAGGAAAGAAGAGACGAAACCGTGGCCGCGTGTCGCGAACCACCCTTTCCCGCTCGTCGAGTCACCCGGACGAGAGAGAGAAAGAGAGAGAGAGAGATTTTTTTTGTCAGCTCGTGCGCAAAATCGCGAGTCGAGGCCTCGGCTCGCCGCGCGATCGAACACGAAAACGTCGCCGATCGCTCTAGGATAAACTCGCGGTGTTCGATATCGGGCGCGATCCGAAGAGACAACGCACGATCGGTCGTTGGATACCGACGGGACCGAAGAAGTCTGTGATTCCGATGTGCCTGGTTGTATATTATTTACGAAACGTATCGGTTCGCAGCGTGTTTGTGCGAACAGAACTGAGGAAGGAGTGCGTGCGCACGAACGTGTGTGTTCACCGAGCGAAGGATACGCTTTCCGGTGACGTTCGATCGACGATCGACGAGGAGAACCACCCCGTATCCTCCGTTGTTCGTAGTGCCATTTCTTCGACAGGAGTAAATAAATTAAGTAGTGAGAGACGGAAGACGAGTGACGTGCTGCCCGCCGCAGAGATAGGGAAAACGTAAACGAGAGATAACGGAGGCGCGGCCGCGTATTGTGTGTGATAATCGATCGCGATCGATCATCGGAGGATTCGTTGGTGTTAATTGTTGTTTAATGATAGTCGTATATTATCTCTCGGGTTGTGTTGCCGTCCGTGGAAGAAACTCGTTGCGACGGGCCGGAGACGATCGCTGGCTGTGATAACGAACGCTATTCGTTCGAGTAAGTTTTAGTGCCTGCCTCTGTGATTCGTGACATTATTGCCATCGGTAGTTACGTCCGTAAGCGGCCGTCGAGCCCTCTTAAGTGTCACACGCTGGAAGGAGTTGAATTTCGAGAGCATCGGATGCGCGGGAGCCTTTAACGACCACCGGGTAAGCCATTCAAAGGCGACTTTACTTTATCGAGTTGTATCGTAATTATTTGACGTTCTCCGATTAAATTCAACCTACAAATTTATTAAATTAAATAAAAGAAAAATAGAGTCCACACTGGTGAATCGATAAAATGCTAAATTGGTATCTGAACACGGTTCCAATTTTAGTTCTTTTGCTTTTTATCAATTACCACGTGGTACTACCAACACTCTATGGTTTCTGCTCTTTTTTTTTTATTTCTCACGACAAGTTTACGATCTTTGTTGGACAAACGATACAAAGATCCATCGATGTTTTAATTACCTAAAACTTTAAAGTTTACAAATATAATAATAAATTTGAAAAAAATACTATCATACTAATTAAAAGGAACGACAAATAATTATGGTAGAACACAGTAGTCCGTAACGTTGACATTGACGTCAAAGAGATACACGGTGTTATCTACGCGTGAAGTGCCCGTGCAAAGGGCCGTGCAACCGTAATTATCGATACGAATTATTATGTCCGTCGAATTAAAAATAAATCAGTGGCGCGTTCGATCCTATCGTTTTTACGCAACGAGATGCGCACGCGCGTTATGCGATTCTCAGGCCCTCGAATTACGCGATCCGCGGCAAGTGTTTCGCACAGAGATGGGCAGAATGTGATTCGAGTAATCGACGATGAATAATAACTCTGCATAGTGATTTCTTCGCAACTATATTTGCAAATGTATTTTCACCCCTGCACTGTGAAAATTCGATTACGTTAAATCAGACCGCAATTTTTATTTGTTTCGTGAATTTGTATACGACTTAATCGTAACAAAAGAATTTAAGTGAACGTAGCGAAAGAGGTCTATGTGATTAAGTAATTTTAACATCGAAATGGAGTACGTTATACATGGTGTTTCCCACGTTTCTAGTTATATCATAGGAGTGTAATTTATAAAAAAATATTATACGAAGTTTGTAAATGCTTTATTAGAAAATTATAGGCAAATATTCGTTGCAGTCTGAGACACGTCAAGCACAAACTGTCGATCGTGTTTATACTATTTGTATTTATACGATGTTTTTTAATTTAACGATGATCGCACGAAATGAAATTTTCATTTGAAAATTGCGACATCGATATACGTTGTATAGAATTTATTGTGCTCCGATATTTTTTACAATTTTACTGCACGTCAAAAACGGAACATTCGTTGCACGAGTTCTTCGTGTGTATTTACTCGTGAATTGTAAACTTCTTATTTTAGTACTTCCCATAAGTAAAAATTTGAGAAGCGCGAGTGACTTCAGGCCACGTTCAATATTTGCCCATAACTTTCTAATAAAATATTTGCGGACAAACTCCATATAACACCTTTTTTTTATTTTCGTTCGTAGATTATGCTCCTACGATTCGTCCAGAAGAAACGGAACCATTGAAATCGTTCAAATAATTCGCCAATATTTATTGACAAAAGAAACGATAAACTTAATCGGATCACGAGTTTAATCTATTCGTTAAATAATGAAAAATAGTTCTGTTAATCAAAATACTGTTACAGTCAAATATTTGAGTAGTTCAAGTACTCCGATCGTCAAACAGCCATTATATTTGCGGAACAAATAATTCGTCAAGAAGTTTCTATTCCTTGAACGATAATTTTTAATACAAAAATTAAGATAATCCGTCTGCCTTGAAATTGTCACGCTTGAAGATTATAATTAATCGAGACCTGTTTATCTTTTATTCTTTATTCGAAAGCTTCGTCTGGATGAGAATTGTGCCCGTCTCTGCGTCGTTCTGCGCGCCTGGATGCGTGCAAATTGCACGAAAATAAAGTTTCGCGTGTAAACAGTTTAGCGACGCGATCGCCAATAGTTGATATCAAAGCCGCTTTTTTTGTTCACCCTCTGTGGAGTGCGTTTATAATCCGTGTCAGCACAACTCGCCTCCCATCGTCGCGTGCGAGGGCGGTTTATCATCGTGCGCCCCGGGCTCGTTGGAGCGTCGCGGTGCTGAGCGTCGGAAGTAGAGCGGATGCGCGCGTTAGGGTGGACGCGTATGAACATCTCTTTTCACGCTCGACCTTTTCCCTTCTACGACGTCGTAACGAATTTATAAACTCGTTTAATTTTACCATCGACAGATCAAACTGTACGGTTTCTCTCTTCCCAGCGACGATTCTTTCCACGGAAATTCACGATCGCGCGATCATCGCCCATCTTGCTCGTCGTTTTTAAGGCAATATTTGCATTTCCTTGTTTCTTACAAAAAATAACTGTTATTATATGTTCTTAATTTGTTTGCCCTCGATTGGTCCCCATTTGTAAGACTCGTTAACGATATTTAGGAAGTGCGTGTAGATTTCGAATTAAAAATGGTCTTGTCCAGGATAAATTATAGAATTTAATTAAGATTTAATTAAACTGCTTCTTGTATGATTTATTAAAATGTTGCGAAAGTTTCCGTGAAAATTATTAATCGCTTCTGGGTTCGATAGCCTTGTGTACAAAAAGTAATTTATTCGTGACACATGTTTAAGGTTCGAAGCGAGTGTATCGTTGAATTAGTTCGAGTCGAGCGACGACAGATCGACAGGTGCACGACACGTCGTACGCTCGAATTCGAGAGGGTAGATCACCCCATTCGCGCACGGACACGCACGCATAGCAATAGAAATGATCTATAACTGTAATCAGCAGAAAAACTAATACGTCAGACAGAACGAAAGTGTGTTACAATCACAATAATTTCTACATACTGTTTGGACATTGTAGAATCTATAAAAAGATGAACCTTTTTTTCCATCGAATGCTGTAGTAACCGAGTCTTGAAACACAAAGTTTCAAACAAAAATGCGTACATAACCGTGCATGATTTAACAAAATATTTTCTGAAAACGATACGTTTAATTATAACGAACGTTCCGAACCCGGGGAAAGTTCGGAGCAGGGGAGTAAGCGGCACGTAAAGTGTTAAAAAATTTGAGTTGCACTCCGTTTGTTGGTTTGTCGGGAAACTCCGTGGGTCGTGCATCGTGTACCTGCCGCGTCACGTGCGAGGGTGGCTTAATGTCGGAAGTGGAGCGAACACGCGCGTCAGCCCAGCCACGTAGAACGATCTGCTACGACCAATCTCTTTTACGCGTGTCCCTTCACGGCTCGTGACTTTGATGCGCGTGCTAAGCGTGACGTGCGCGTGCTAATCCTTTGTGTCGATGTTGCCAGCGTACGAGCATCGCGCACGACCGTTCGACTAAAAATTCCCCTCGCGTAAATGAAATTCGCGCGCGTCGCAGAGCAGACCTGAATTTAGTCTACCCTTTTCCTTCCACTTCCGTTGTGGTGTCTCGATCGTTTCTTTGGTCCGTATCCACGCGCCGCGATATCGATCACCAAACAGACACCATTCGATTCCAACACAAATAACTTTGGACGATGACTTGGCTATTCGATTCGATTCTTTGCCTACCTCTGTTAGATTTCGAGAAACTTAACCCGATAGGTGTTTCATCCCCTATTCTAAGGGTGATTTTCACTCCTTAGAATGGGGCACCGTTCGTCTCTTTTCTAATTTTTGCGATGGGATAAACAGAAATTAAATTTGTTTCGAATACAAGAATTCCTGCAAAATATTTTAGATAATTTAACCCTTTGTACTCGGAGACTTTTCTTCGATCTACTACTAACTCAAGCAAACGTATTTTGTCCTATATAATCACTTCAAAACAATAATATCGTTGCCTTTCCTTAGAATGTACATCCAAATGGAGTTTGATATGGTTTGTTTTAAGATTCTATCATACCGCAAAGACAGCTCAAAAGCTAAAATTATAAAAATCGCACAGTCGAATAATAACCAGAAAAATGAAGGGAAAAAATTGTTTAAAATCGTTTGGTAGATAGTGGAACTAAAACACGATCACAACAGAAAACGGAGTATCGTGTCGCCCGTCGTGGATCGCGATCAGAGTTTATTGACGCTCGCTAGTGGTCAACGCAACGTTAATCGTGCGAACCGTAGCTCTATTGTCTTAATCGGCCCTCTCTACTGATAAGCGAATCAGTCGTCGGTGCTGTTTCGTCGCGTGAGAAAGAGACGAGGCGAGACGGTGCACCAGGTGTCAGGTGTCACGGCTGTCCGGTTTCGTTTGCAAACACGCCGAACAACAAAAACGTTTCTTGTCGATCCTTCTCGAGTGCTCTTCCAGGTGGTTGCCACCGCGTATGCTTCTGCGCGACGCGAGAAAATATTGTTTTTGCTCGTTGACTCCATAAAACGCTACTCGAACCCGATCATTTTTTTTATTTCCTTTTAGTCATCGGGAATCGTTAATACAGCAACGAAGGGTACTGTTACCGTACATTCTATCGGCCAATACGAGCGACAACGTTTTTTGCAGCGTTAACGCAACGTGGACGTTTGACCTGCGCGACAGGCGTGCCAACGTAATTCTGCGTTCCATTGGTCCGCGGTTCTCCATTCTATTTCATTCGGAAAAGTTCCAACGCGAAGCTCTTCGATCGGTACCTTGGAAAGTCGCGGTGGCCATTTTGGAGAACGTATGGGTATCCTGTCAAATTCCTGTAGAATAAAGTCTTTGAATATTAATTCCAAGGAAACTGCTGCAAAGGCTTTCTCTTTTATGTAATACTCATTTGTATCCTATAGAGCGAGAAATCTGTTTTTTCTAGTGTACGTGTTGTTAAAATAACGCACGGGGTTAATTGAAGGGCTATTTTTAAATTCCGTTGGCTAAGACTGATGTATGTGCTCTTAGAATTCGTTTTTTTTGTACGTAATAATTAAATTTGTAGTATTTATAGATTTTATAGAAAGGAGTTCTTAAAGAAACGGATTTAAGTAGCGCTGGTCTAAGGCTAGGCGCACATCGAGCGCGGAGCAACGCTTTGCATCGTATAAATTGAATGTCAATTTATTTACACGAATATTCATTTTAAAAAAGAAATAGATACATCGATGAAGTTCGACAAAGATTCGATCGGATCGGTTTCAACCGGTCGATACTGAAAAAAGAACGGTATGCAACGTGCAAAGGCCTCGGGCAATAATTAAGTTCGAATAAAGCCAAGATGCAAACACTGTTGATAAGGCTATTAATAACCTTGTACAGAAATATTAAATCGGCAAGGACAAAACGATCATGAATAGTCAGTAGCTTAAGACGATGCTGAATAGGAGCATAATCGTGATCGATTCCGTCCATATAGCCGACCCAACTTGTACGCAACGAACCACAAGAATTTATGCTGAAGCTGTTCGAGCGCAGTAATGTATTTCGCTCGATGGGGTGACCAAATTACCTTCGCACGCTCCAGCCAGAGTTGGTCAAATTTTATTTACGAATAACGAATACAAATTTCAGATTCGTTCGTAAACTGAATCGTTTCCGTTTACGTTTCATTCGCAAATTGTAATCCCTTAGTTTCTTTCTTAATTCGTTGATCGGAAATAGCTCGAGTATTAAATAAATTATGAGATTACCGATATTCTCCGGAGGAAAATTGCTTTTGTCAGTATCGACTGAATAGAACTGTGCTTGCAGTAGTGGAAACTGCACCCTAATAAGAGAAGTTCTGCCAGTTCCATCTACATACTTATTTCAATCGATTATAGGTCGATAATCGAATCGCCTGCTTCACTTTTCAAATTTTTAATATCTTCATCTATTTCTAAACTTATTACACTATAAAACAATTGGCATTTTAAAGAATCTGTTGCATGGTAAGTGGAAGAGAAGGATAACTTTATGAATTCACATGGGTCCAACAACTAAACTAAGATTGAGAGTCCACTTGAAGATTAAGGGTTCCATCAAACTTAATTTATGCGGTAGAGTTACATTTATCGGGACTAATGTCTCGGCAATCCCTGGTTTATTTCCGATCGAGATTCGGTGGGAGGAGTGCGTTGGGTGCTCGAACGAGGACGAGGAGGAGTACAAGTTTTCGCGAGCGTCCCTGTAGGTCGAGCATCGGTGCTCGGGAGACAAGAGTACGCGCGCGAACGACAAGCCGTGCGCGTAATCGTCTTCGGATCCGAGCCACGTATAATCTTATCGGCGGAGATAGCGCGCACTTTAATCCTCGCTTATTCTATTTCTGCACGGCGACTGTTCCGCCGCGATGGAAAGAGCGAGAGACGACCAATGGAAGAGGGGTGGGAGACAGGGGGAAGATTGCAGGGGCTGCGTCAGGGAGCGACCGAAAGGCCTTGGATCTGCATAGCAAATTGGCGATCGATATACGGTCACCGTACGGGGAATCGCGCGAGCCTCGAATTAAAGCTTATAACTTTCATGTCCGGCGCAATGTATCATTATGCGCAGGACGGCCCTGGTCTTGATGCAGCTGCCTGCATGCGGCGCGCAACCAACGCGCCAGCGACCGGCGGGCGCGAATATGTGCATAAAGCACGATAAATCGTCCACAGGAGATACCGATCGACGAATGACAAGTCGGGCCCCGATGGGCGGCGCTACGCGATCTTTTTCGCTTCCGACCTCTCTGATAGATCGGTCCCCGAGAAATCCTCAGAACGACACGTTCTATTAGACTAGCTTTGAAGCTGGGGGCACGATTTGTAGAACGGCACAGACGAGGTATACGAGTAGATTTTACGGACTTACGGACCTTACGAACTTTCGTGGTCCAATCTGACTGGCATGCTGACCGGAAAATTCAAATCGCTCTGAAAAAATTATTTTTGGCTGCGGGGGTCAATTACAATCGTTTATGGTCAATAAACATACCTCCGAAGTCCTACGCACTAGAAAAAAAAATTCTTTACCGAAAACACAATGTCTGACCAGAAATGATTCCCCTGATGTTTATCGTAACTTCTGATGTTTCTGATGTAATGGGGCTCTAGAACCCCAGAAAAATGGGCCGAAAAAATGCATTGGACGCAAGGTCTACAGACGAAACTTTAAACGTTAATAACTTTGTAACAAAGCCTCGATCAACAAATTGGTATTCTTGATTTTCGTTTTATTTTGTTGATAACGTCGTCCTAAACATCACTCGACGATCTCTAGAATCCAACATCTTTCGAATATCCTAGAGACACCCAGATCGAACGTCTTCTGAATCACAAATAGAGGTTCCTACGCCCCTTCCACGTTGCTTCCCCAGAACTCTTAGTTACTCTATGGAACCACGAGTCAGAATGGTATCGTCGATTGACGCATCCGAGAATCCAGAGGGCCAGTAGCACCGCGAATACGAATTCGTTCGCGTGGTGTCGATAAATCGATCCCAGGGGCTGATTGAACCGGATCCACGGATGAAATGAACGTCTTCCTCGGCGGCCGCAGACGCACGCTGCCCGCCAAGAAGAGAAAGAGAAAACGGTTGGGACCGGTATCGGGATCGTTGCCGATTCGTTCGTGCAGGGATGTTCGAACACGAGCAATCTCTTGTGGCGCGGCGCCGCAATTAGGAAATCCATTTGGCGTAATTGCGCGAACGAGCGTTGCTCGCCGGTAGCTCGCCGGCGCGCAGCTACCGCGCTTAATCAAACGCCCGTAGTCATCCACTTGGCCATTTACCTATACCTATAGACCGATATCGAGCTGCCAGGCGTACCTGTTCCCTGTTCGGTACGCGCCACGGATGCACACGGTTCGCGAGATACGCATCGGGCGAGGTCTCGCGAGCCGATTCCATCGAACGATTCGACGAGATCGGGTCCAGTATCCGCGCCGATCTCGCTAGCCAATCGACGATCCGCGCCGTGATCGACGGGGACGATAACAAAGATGACGGCGTTGATCGTTGACGATCGTAATGGCCTCCGATCAACGATTTAACGATCATCGTTTGGCACTACGCGAAACTGGTACCGTCGAAATGCCGGCTGTTCCAGATTTTAACGTTGGCCAATGTTAGTAAATAACACTTTATCCAAGAATATAGTGAAATAAATCGGTATATTAATTACGGACTCTATAGCTAAACTGTTAGTTAAACAAGACTGTTCTGTACACTGAAAGGTCCTGCAGATCCAAATGAAAGCCCACCAAAGTGTGTTCCCAGATGTCGAGGAGCTCGTAGAAAGCAGGACCTTATCGTCGATACCAACAGTCAGAGTCGCAAAAATTTAATATTGGAAACTGAGCTGAATCTTTAATATATCCATTGATACGAGTTAGGCCGCCTATCAAGGTTAATTTGCCGCGAGCCTTTTTACGGCATAATGCAAAGGAGACGGTTAGGAAACCGGTTGTTCAAATCGTACTCGACTGTTCCCAAATTTGTACCTCTTTGAACGCGTTCACTGTCCGTGACCCGTACATGGGTCGCGCCGCTGCACTATTGGATCGAGCGTCGTGTGACCGGACAGCGAACGCGTCGGAAGTGGTAAATTTGCGATTGAAAATAATACAAAAAATCAATTTAAACTCTTATTCGAAGTTTCGAAAGCGAGAACGGCAAAAAAGTAATAACGTTGCAAGAGAAAGTTCGCGGAAACACAAATTTCAATTTCGATCTACGAAGTGTGGGTTGAGCGTATTTATCAAATATCACTCTGGCGGAACGATGATTTAGAAAGACGTATTGTTCTGTCGAAGTTTCGGTGGAAAGGATGCGTCGGGAAGTAATGTAGGAACAGTACCATTTAAATTTCAAAATAGAAAGCTGGACTCTAACGAGATTGAAATTAAACGTTCGGTTGTTACGCGCAAAGAAACAGTGATTCATTAGACTATTCAGAGCATTAGAAGCATTCGACGAGTTCTAGGAAGCGTTTTGCGCCGCGGCAATTTTCGAATATTAGTCTTGGGGAAACGAGTTTCTTCTTTCGATCAACGACGTCTCGATCCCTCGCTTCCAGTTCCCCGGCTATAAACAGAGATTTACAGTTCGAACATCGAAACGATCTGTTGTTCTTTCAGTAACCACGACCGTTGCTCGTGCAATTTCGAGCGTACGCCCACGGAAATCGGATGACGTTGGCATAATGATCGGCCATTATGGTAATCGTATGCGAGGGCAAATCTCACGCGATGATACACGCCGTGAATTGTCACCTGCGTGTGCAAAGAGTGTACACGCATCGGAGATATGTCATGCAAATTGCAGCTTCGACGCGCTCGTAGATCGCGCTATAGGCTATTACGTTCGAAATGCAATCGACTGCATAAAGGACATTCTGCATTGTTAGTCTAATGATCTAATGAACTAAACAGACGTCGACGGAAGAAAAGCTCGAATGATACGTTTGAACCGCGCGAAACGAGGCTGCGACGGTGAAAAACCAGCGACAAAATTTAGGTTACGAACGGTACTCGAGGTCGATTAGGAATTAACACGTTCCAGGAACGTGTATCTTTCGCGCGTCGCGTGGGGATCATTTTTCGTGCGTCGTTTGTTCCACTCTATCTGTTCGTACATAATCAGCGTCGGTGTCCGGATAAAATATTCCGGGTTCGAAGCAGTGGTTTTCAAATTCTTTTCATCAAAATTCGTTGACATTTAACTCTTAAGCGGATTATTGGGACCGCTGCGACTCTCTGCAAATTCAAATTATTAATTGTTTAATACATTATATCTCCATTAGTTCGTTATTTCTTAAATGCTTTAAAGGAAAGTTGATTTCCATTTATCAAAATCAACATTAAGTAAAATAATTCATTTGAGATTGAGAGTCCAAGGGTTGATACAGTTAAAATACAGTCGTGAAAGTGTTTACTTCGGATCGAATTTTGATCAAATAAAATTGACGTTAGCCATTAATTGTTCTACCATCGAGAGATTACGAATGTTAAGAGCCACTGGCTCAATAAGATTTAAAACACCGGTACGATACCGGCGATAACAACAACTTTGTAGGAAATTATAAGCGAAAAAACAGCAATGGATGCAATGGAGCGAGGCGTGTGAATCCTCGCGCGTTTAATTCGTCGAGCGGACGGTAATGGTACCGAACGGACCGGCTGCGTGG
The DNA here is from genome assembly GCF_051014445.1 of Colletes latitarsis. Classification (NCBI taxonomy): domain Eukaryota; kingdom Metazoa; phylum Arthropoda; class Insecta; order Hymenoptera; family Colletidae; genus Colletes; species Colletes latitarsis. The sequence goes on along the minus strand of NC_135139.1, from coordinate 18,441,327 downwards.
GTGGCAGTCCATGGAGTTTCTTCATCGGCTCGCAGGTGTAACGCTGGTTAACATACGACCAATCCCATTTGACGATATTTTATCCGCGTTGTCCCTGAGTCGATCCTCGACGAGAATCACGTGGAAAGCACACGCTTGCGTAAATCCCGTCCGTTTCTCCCGGTTTCTTCTCTCCTCGTGTCCTCGGGCGTCGTGGATCGTCGAATTATTGTCCTCGTGAATCTGTCCCCACGGCGTCGCGGTATAAATTTTCATTTCGTGCGTCGAACACCGTCAACGTTCACCGTTATGCTAATTCCGCCTGTCTCCTACGCCGTCCCGAACGATTTCGTTTCCTCCATCGTTTCGAGGAAGTCCCGATTAATGTCTACGATCGAAACCGACGAACGGTGCTCCTTAAGGGGGTGGACGGCGAATCAGAATTTTAAATGTCGACCTTTCTTCGACCCATTGACCGCGGACGACTTCAAAGCAAGACGCTTTCGTTTAGCATATATTTATCTAATTTATTTATCGTCAAAAATAATACGGAAAAGAAATTTAAGTGGGTGGAATACGTTACGTGATATTCGTGGAAAATCTACGCATGCATAACTGATCGGTTGTGCAAAAAATATGAAAAATAGAAAGCGCAATGCGGGTTGCATAAACCTAATTGTAAACGATTCTCTTTATTTAGCGATACAATAGCGTTGGTATTCGTCTATTATTTTATAAACTTTCGCTTTATATCTAATATATACATCTAATGTCTTACGGAGCAATTACTCGTTCCGTGTAAAGAACCATTTCGGGTAATTTTTCGATGAATCGTAGCCGAGATTGCGTTGGAAAAATTTAAAGAACAGCTTTCGAGGGTCGCTCGGTCTCTTTAATTCGAGGCGATTAAACATTTTCATATTTTTTATCTGACCGTTCGGATCTGCGGATCCACTGGCGCGCGTATGTACGCATTACCGGTTCACGGTACGCGAAAGAGGTGGAGTTTCGAGAAGATAGAAGCCGCGATAACGCGGAGGCAAAGGATAGAGTTGTTAACCGTACCGTGAAGCGTTGTGCAGGCGTTTGCCTGGCAGCGTAACCGGTGGATGAAAGCGAGGGTTGGCACGAGAGAAAAGCTGCGGAGGGGTTGTTCCGTCGACCTTGACCGTGAATTCATCCCCGCGCGCCAGCCAGCCAGTCAGCAGGTTGGTCGGGTTTGCACGCCAGGATGCACACCGGGGACTATCTCGTCTCGCCGTTGCTCCCCTCTAGAAATCAATATCGCATTCTCCTGTGCCGGTAGAAACTGTGCCAGCCTCCGATCTCGTCCGGGATACGCGCTTACGCAGCCCCCGTCTCCTCCACCGCGACTGTCCAACTCTAAAATACTCAATACTACTGTCCATTCGCGAGAAGTTGGCAAGTAGAATGGCATAAGGGACAGAGAGGAGTAGCTTATTCTACTTATCCCAATTTTGTCGTTTCACCAATCGAACTCACATTCCTTTCACTTGCCATCTTCTCGTGGACGCACAGTACATCGACTTGCTTCTATACATTCGTAGAAACGATCAGATCCCGTGTCCACGTGCTCAGTTATTATATTTTATAATTATACGATCGTTCACAGTGAACAAGTGTACAAGAATTGCTGCGTGGGATAAGCAACTTCGTCGATAAAAAATTATTATTCTACAGGCTGATAGTGCGTAATTAAAAAAGTAAAAAAGTAAATATTGATCTTTACAAAAGAAAATGATTTCTTATCGCAACAACACCTTTCGATAGTCATTTTTATAATCTACGAATATCCTACCAATTTGTCCAACACGTGATGTACACATTAAGTAATAAGGTTCGAAAACATTTTGAAATTAGTTCCACCTATTTGTAGCCACGATACGTTGTTGCGGTTCAACGTCTGCGGAGTCCGTTACAAATATTGCACGGAACGGTTACGCTCGATTCTCACTATAGCGCTCGAGGAACGCGACGTTTACGATCGACCGAAGAAATTGTAACACACGCTGCTGCTGAGAAGTATTTAATTGCTCTTTATGCACAGAGGAGGCCGGAAACGAAAGTAACAAATTTTCATGGTGATTTTTTTCTGACTCGTTTTTCCATTGAGCGTAACTCAGTGCACTAAAACGTGGGTAACTTTTATTCGATCGTACCGTTTATGACTAGTCGTTATAATAAAGTAACAATTTTTTGTATAAATATTTCTGCTAAGAAGCCATTACTTTGTGTTCTATCGTTGGGGTTATTTGTAACATACGTATTACGTTTTAATTACCAACAAATTTTCATCTCTATTGCAACATACATCAGCCCTGAATAGGTTAATGTGTGCAACGAATGGGAAAGTGGGATTTTCTTATAAAACTTTTTATTCGACGTATCGTAGAATGATTACAGGTGGATGACTCCTTTTTCTTTCCCAAATTACGTCGTGTCCCTTGAGTGTAGGTGAGAATCAAGCTTTACGAAGCACGTTCCAGTGTAAACCACGTTCTCCGACGAGAAACGAGTATGTTATTATGTAGATTTTACGGCAAGCATTGTTTCGAGTTAATGAATAGCTGTTTTTAACGAGAGCAGCTGAGATAGTTTGGGTCGGTCAGCGCGTCGATTTAATTAATCGTCCTATCGATGAACCGTTTCTTTCCGGTTACGAATTTTATCCTAAATCCGTCTTGAACTTTGTTTATTTCATCCTCTTTGTGCTAGTAGATTTCGAGAACCGAATGTTTCTAAAGCCTTTCCCGCTTAACGAACAGAACGAATTCAATCTCTTACATTGTTGACTAGAATTCAACAGTCCATTGTTGCAAGAATCAGGTCGCTACGAAACACGTTGAGCAGAACAGACGTCTACGAGTTCTCCTACCGAGCATAATAGTTCAGGAAAATAATTCTTATTCACAACTTTTTCGTTTTAGACGTGTAGTACTGTTTAGTATAGTATTATTAGATATTCAAACTGAACTTCCTTCTATATTTTTCCTCTTTGAAACTGTACATTTGTTGTGGAAAATATTTCTCGATCGTCGAGTTCGGAGGGTTAATCGCGTAATTATGCTATGTTAATTTTATATCCAGTATTACTGAATTTGAACAAACGTTGACAATATTCCCAGAACACCTCTGTGGCGTTACGATATTGTTACGTTGGTCCCAGCTGAACACGAGACTTAATTTTCGTCCGAGATTTACGATCGAACCGATGTAAATTTCAATTTTGCAACGTGTCGGGTAACAACCGCGCAGATATTATGTATTGCTCGCTATCGATTGGCCGGACCGTGATTTTGCGTCGATCGAGAAGCAAAAAAAAAAAAAAAAACGATAAAAAAAAATTGTAGAACCGTGTCTATCGCTGGATATAGCGATGTAATATACTTACAACGAGTCGGACCGATAGTCGCTCGTATCTGTCGACGTTCCGTGCCCACGTCTCGTGTCATACTCCCACTAACGCAAGCTGGTTTTAACGGAGTAATTAACGCCCACGCGACCGCGCTTAGCTGCCAAGCGCGATTGACTTTGCTCTCTCGGGGACAGGAAGATTTGTCTGCACGACGATTTTCGCGAAAATCTCTCTCGCGGGCGCGCCAGAAGCTATTTCGCGAAGAATCGCGCCCTCCTACGAGCGATCAATCCCGAAATATTAATAACAACGACCACAAAATCTTATACGAACGTACTACTTGTCTGGAGTAAAATGTTTCTAAAATTATCAGATTGAAAGAGGGTCCAAGAACATATTGTATTCCTCGTTAGCGTTTCAAAGCAATTTGTATGAAAGAAGTGGCTGGAGGGAGCCTAATACAAATGTGTAAATCGAAGGTGGTGTCTGTCGATGTTTTATACATTGGTAGATATTGTTGCCGCGAATGCATATACTTGGTAACAGCTCGTTCAGATCGGAATGTTTCTAAGAAATTGACAGGTGAAGGATAATTTCATAGGTGTTGGCCAATGAATTAATTAAAAAGCGAATTGAACGAAGATTGGACTTGGCCGGATTGCAAAAGCACGCCACCAATGCCATATGGAATATAAAAGTTTTTCGAAACTAAATACGAATCTATCGAAGCGGAATAAAAGATTGAAACGTTACTTCTTGCTCGAAATAAAATTTACTACGTTTAAGAGGGTCTTCTAGCAAAGTTGAAGACAAAAGTCGCGATTGGCTAAGGGTAGGTGGGACCTTAAAGTCGATCTTTAAACGACGGTGGCTTTAAATTTCGCTGCGAGAAGGTGCTTCTTTAACGTTTGGTATCGAACGGACGTTTCATCCCGGTCGTGTATCGCGAGAACCGCGTTCAGCGTGGTGAGCCACGAGTTGTCCCGACGACGCCGCTCTCTCCCGGAATTCCTGGTGTTTATATAGGTCAGGAGAGGCGCGTGGCGCCTATCGATCGACCCTGGAGTTGGAGTTCAAGGTCACGCATCTCGTTTCAAAGGCTGCGCCGCGCGCGACTCGCACACGTGCGATCCTGTGAATCCCTCGTCGCTGGCTCCGTTTCGATTCCACGCGTATATCGGCGAAAAATGTATAGTTCGACCAGCCTAAGTCGGTACTCGACGCAATGGCTACGACCTAGACACTGGAACGATAGCGTGGAATCGCGAAACACGTTGGAATTCGACAATACAGGATAGTCCAGTTCCAATAATAAATTTTCTTGTCTATTCGAACATTCTGCAAATTTCAAAAAATATAACAGTCGCAGGTTGAGTGTATAGCTAAAGTGTAATGAGATTCTCGAGTGCTTTGAGCCGTGGAGCAGCAATAAAGATGAGACCAGGCATTGAAACTATCGCTCAGACTGGCTATCAGCTGTTATGTGATACCGTTTAAAAGAACTAAGCCCATGAAAGGAGATGTTTATTTAACTTGTCGACTCGTACACGGCATCGTTAAATAGAAAGCATGTTACGTCGCGTTGTTTGGTTTTTTGCATCGATTTTTAGGAACGTCCTATCTTATTAAAGTAAAATACCTCGATTAAAAGTCACGTACATCGTGTCAAAAACCAGTCTTGGAAAAACCTGCGCTTCCAGTTATTAGGACCCGTATTAGACATTGTAACAAAATCTTTTTTCTTTTTATTGTTTTGTCATTCACGAAGAGACGCGTCTGCTATCGACGCGAGCTTCGGGAACGTCGTTTTATAAATAGCAAAAATAATAACGGACCAAGGTGGGAGCCCCGTGGCGTGCCCCAGAGGAAACGGCAACCGGTTTCGAGTAGTTACCGTGAATCTTAATTATCTGTAGACGACCTAATACATAGTTAGGTACCTGTCCACCGCAGTACGTTATCGCGATTACCTAAAAGCGGACAATTTGCAGAACAGAATATCGTGGTCAACCATATCGAAAGCCTTATTACACCGCGTATAAATTACATAAACTTTGCTCATTGAGTGCAGATACGGAGTTGGAAAGTAACGCAAGATTAGTCTCGGCGAAACCACGTTATTTCTCGCATATACAATAATGCTGGATACTAAGAACCAGAGTTTCCACGCTGCTATAGATTACAGGAGTTTATTAAAATTTTCGCCTAGACGTTGGATAAGGAGATTGAAGGTAATTCTTTGTATCGGTTCAATTTACAAGATATAAAATAGAACTAAATTTTTTTTAACGTAAAAGCTTTTGTTGCCATCGAGGTTGTTAATAGTATCCGAAATAATATGAAATACTTTTTTTTATACACATTTTTCACTTGCAGAACTTTTATAAAAACTTAAATATTATGAATTTATAGAAAATTGTATACTATTTTGGCTGGTAAAACACGTTTTATGTAATCAAAATGGAATCAGAAGTGTATGGTCACTAATATGAAATATTGCATGTTAAATCCGTTCAGGTATTCCATATTAGACACATCATTGTTCCTTGAGTTTTTATAAATATTAGGTTTACGAGATAGAAATTTATAATTTTGATTATTGTTGCGAAAATTTGATCATATTTGAAGAAATAAATGACAATCACGATTCTTTAATATTGCGGTGTCCCAAATTACGTATTCCATATTAGGGCAACTGACTCTGGTACAACCGGCGATCAGCATAAGTAGAAACAGCAAGTAATGAACAGACGCGCCAGCCAAATCGTACGCGTGTACGAGAAATATTAAAACTGAATTATCTTTGGAACAAAGTGTTACGAGAAGAAATTTTATTCTACGTTTTCGACTTATTTTAGCACGAGGAATCGCTCGTGCTATACTTTTTTTTAACCAGACACAGTTCACGTAATTGTTATTATTTTTCGTTTACAAAAATAATTTGTATACTTTAAATGTTACTAAACAAGTGTGTCACAATTGATGCACAAAAAGTTTTATAGTTTCTTTCTAAAAAAAATTCCGAAAAAGCTGTAAATCTCACATTCTAGACAAGAGTACCTCCTTAAAGCGTCGATGAAACCTAGGAGATCTGGTTGCAAAATTAAAATAGACAAGCGCGTGGATAAATAATTAGAGTTTAAAATTAATCCTGGAGAAAATGAACGAGATTGCGTTTACAGGGAAAATTAATACCAAAAGGAAAGGAACGGGGGAATAATCGCGGATGGTCGTGGTCGTGGTCGATTTACAATGATCGCTGGCGATCGAGAGTTCATTCCCGGGGTCCGGTTCATCCCTCGATCCGGTTATTGGCATCGGTTATTTCGCCCGTGGTTTCTCTAGCGACGTTACTCGCTTCCGTAACGGCCGCTGAACGATCGCCGGCGCTAGAACGATCGTTCTCTATAGTCGAACAGGTAGCTGGGTTGGGCCAGGTCGTTAAGTAGGTGTACATACCTGGCGCGATCGCGAAGTCGCCAAAGAGCCTCGGCTACCGGAGTTAACGAGTCTCGGCGATGCCTGAACGACATGGTCTCCTCTTCGTCGTTCTCGTCCGCGCTCTCTCGTCATCGCCGTTGTCTTCGTGATGTTCCCTTTTCCCTTTTATTCGATCCGCGCCAACAGGTATTTGGCCTCGACCGCGCGTGGGTAGACAGATACGGCCCGGGACGTGGCGGGGGAGGCTGGGAGGCGAGGGGAAGAAACGCATCGAGATATCGATGACCAACCACGCGCCTTCGGCCGAAAATGAGGAACGACCACCTTACCCTTCTCGTATGCTCCCAGAGAGAAAGAGCGTGAGAGAGAAACCAGGAGAGTTATCGACGATCGGATCTTCGGTTCCTCTGGTTCTCGAGGTGGGCTCACGCTTGACGTTCCCCGCTCAGTCGGCCAGTGGTTCCCAAAAAAGAAGTTGGTCGTTGCCCTTGCCGGCCGGAGCAGGGGTATCTCTACGTGAGAACGATCCCCGACGCGTCCTTTTCGAACGCGATAATACCGTTAATACGCGTTTTTCGTTACTTCATTAATCGGCGGCGACACCTGCCCCGCGAGAGACCCGCTAACCGGCCAAAACACGAAATCGACGACGGTCCTCAGCTGCGGGCATACTTTGTAATAAATTATTTCGCATTAAAGTCAACGAGGCATTTTAAGGCCCCGGGTATATCGAAAGCACGCGAATCGACGATCCCGCGGTGCGCCGTGATCGTCGCCGAGAGCAAACGCTTCCCATCGTTACGCGCTACTTTTAATTAATCCTCACCGTCACCTGGCCGACGAAAAAATTATGCCATTAACTGTCAAGACTGCAAATCCGAGTTTCACGTGGACGCTCAGGTGCAGAGGGCACCGTCCACGGGATGCTCGCGGTCCGTGTACACCTGTTACGAGCTGGACCTCTCGCTTGCCCCTCATTTGTAGGTATCCTGGCCCTCCCACCTCTCCCGTTATTTGTTCGTGCAGGTACCCTAACTGCTTATGCTCGCTCTTCTCCTCTCTTCGGGGACCCGCGGCCTCGCGCGGTCATAAATTCTCTTCGCTGCTACTTCTTCGCCTTGTTCTTTCCTCCTCCTCTGCCTCCTGCTTCGCATGCGGGGCCACCATATTCTACCGACAGTTTTTCTTCGCCTTATATCCCGTCTACGCGACTCTCCATTGTGCTGCGCCGCCTTTAAAAGGCACTTTCGTGCGTCCTCGCAGCACCGACCAAAGGGTATCGATGTTCGACAGTTTTCCTTACGATCGTCCACGGTGTTTACCTCCGAGCGCGGACTCAGGCAAATTTTATTTCCGTATAACGGATATAAACGTTACGACCCTCTCCTTTACGCTTCTACGGTCGCAAAATTTCATGCGTAGAACGGATAAAAATTTTCGATTCACTCGTCCTGAATCATACATTGTGCACGTTTTTCGAACGTTCCAAAATTATCAATAAAAACGAGAACTTTTACTGCGTTTGCTACGATTAAAATTAATTAATAACTTCGTTGCTCGTTATTGTAAAATAGACACGTAATGGTCGAGAAGGTTCGGTGCACAGTATTTCGTATCTCTTCGTGTATCATGTTTCAGGATTAGAATATAAACGTGGAAAGTACACGGACGACCACCTTTAGAGGCTCTATATGTTTAATAAATAATAGCACCGATAGCAGGAACAATAATTTCAATTAATTCCGGAAGTATTTACATTCCTTTCCGATAGCGTGGCGATAGTTTCGTTTCGATCCCGGGCTGTCTACCGTAATTTATTCGGCATGAAACTTCCACGATCCGGTCGCTGCTTAGCACGTCTAAATCGACGATGAATACTTATAACTGTAACGAGATAACCGATAATTATCAGTTGAGACTTTCCAGAGTCGATACCAGACCGGCGTTATCGATAGATAGGCGTTAAATATCGTAATCGCGGGAAAATAATCGGCATTCAGGTGTAATCAGCGTGTACCAGCTGCACCGATAAGAATTAATTGGCGTACATTTTCATTTTCTTTTATATTTTTCTTCGTTTTCCCAGCTTCCCTTCGTCACTCTTCGACGGTAGCCTGCGGTGGATCGCGATTATCGCTTCGATCGATCTCGAATCGATATTTCGCGCCATTGTATACGATCGAGGCACGGAATCGTGCTATCGATCTCGCGACTCGACGAAATTTCAACGCGACAACGAGTTTCGATGGTTGGAAGGCGACGCTGTCGAGCGTGGACTAAGTTCATTCGTACGACTTTAATGACGCTAATTGCAACCGGTTATTATAAAGGGCGAGTCGCGTGAAAATTTGTGTCGTCGCCAGTAGTGAATCTAGACACGGACTTGGGGCAAATTTTACTCGCGATTATAAATTTTTTTAATACCTGTTTAAAAATTCCGTGAATAGATTTTAGTTTGGAAATGAAATGAGTTGAAATGTTTGATTCTTGGAAAAGACTCGAAATCTGGGGTGTTACAAACGCTCGTGAGCCTTCTATTTCCGTTAATATTTATTCGTTTATTTATTTCTATAAACGGAGATGACCAATTAGTGTACATTAAGTTATGAATATTACAATGATGTTCGAACGTGACGTAACGAGTTTGCACAATGAGAACAATCCGGTAGTTGAATCTGTGGGAACGATTTCATGAACAGTAAATCCGAAGGAGATACGGGATCCGTCAAAGAAATCTAATTTGCTATTTATATTCGCGAGATTACGTATTTCGCTGATAGGATCGGTATTGTATAGTCTAGAGTCAAAAAACAACGAGAAATCTGCCAATGACTATCATTTTGTAATTATACCTCGAGTATCATAGATGGAAACAATGATAAACTTTTATACAATTAAAGCGATATAATTTGATTTTGTAATTCAGCAAATTTTCCGAACAAATAACGTATCGAATGTTGTTATTCAAAATGCTTGTCTAGATAAGAATTTTGCCCATCTTTGGCGCCAATTGCGCGCTATCGTAACTCGCGTAATTGGTGCTAATCATTAAAGACACGTTCCGTTGGAATTTTTATACTGTGCGTTCGTCACGAATGTTAATTGTTTCCGAGGCACGTTCGCAAATAATTACGCGTAGGGTGTGATTAAAATAAAAAAGGTATCGTTTCTCGCGAGACTTTTTATTTGAGATCGCTCAGCCTGTCGGATAACTTAGAATATTTTTAGGGGCAATTGAAAATACTCGGCGACACTTTCGACTTTACAAGAGCCGAAAGAAGAAAACAAATCCCAGGATCGTTGTAGAAAAATAAAGGAAACGCCCGATGTTTCTGAATGCGTGCGAGCTTCAACGATGGAACATGTCGAATTATACATTCAAATGGGCGGAAGACATATGTTGAACATTTCTTACGATGAATAAAAATATTCCCGTAACGTGAATGTGTGACCGCTTTATACAGACGAGGTACATCGACGATAAATTAAGCGTTAAAACCGCAGAGATAGATGGTTTTTACATAACCGTACTCTTTCTCGTTGTACTCTTTCTAAACTTGTACGATGCGAGCCGCAATGTAATATTCGCAACTGTTTTTATCGTTTGCGTGACTAACGACGATTTTCAGTGTTCACCATTTAATCAATTTAATCCTTAGTAAGCAGTATACAGGACGTTACACGTAATTGCAATTTTATTTTGTTCAATTAACATTGCTGATATACCGAAACTAACAAATTTAAATCACCCAACTCGACGATTTATTTTCAAAGATACAGAAAACGGTTATGAGATGATAATTTTTCAGGAACAACGTCTCTAACGAAGGTAATTTTTTTCCCAAGACTGACCACCAACGACGCGTCCGTCGATCGTTAATTACCTTCCTGGAAAGCCCCGGCGAGAAAAAGATTCGGTTTCTCGTAGCTTTAGCCTCGGAATATCCTCTTAATTCGGTTCCATTCGTTAGGCGCGCTTCTCGCGAGTAATGTCGATCGTCGGCGTCCAAGTGGCTCGGTAACGGGTCTATAAATTCGCGGGAGAATTAGTCGTCGAAATAGGAAGGAACAGGATTACCGTGGCCAAGGAAGGAAGGAGGAAATCCCCGGGGATCGATACTCTGCAAATTCGAGCAACGCCGATTAATTTTAATTGGACCGTTCGTCCCGTCCGTCGCGTTTATTTTTTCTCCTTTTCGAATATCCGCCTCGCGGAATATCTTTATCGATCGTGATTTACGTACCGCGATCGTTCCATTAATCGGATCTGCGTACGTGAGGCCGCGTACACGGCCCGTAGATTATCCGCGACGAGATGACGGATAACGCGTGTCTCTTTCGTCAGCGATCGACGATTCCCCACCGTCTCGATTCTTTTTTCGCCCTCGAAGTACGGAGTTCCCCGTCGAAGGTCGAGATTGAGATTTCAAGCGACACACGGCGTTACGCGGGGTGTCCGTTGGGTCGTGGTCGATTTTCGATGGCTCGTTCCCACCCGATTTCTTCTTTTTTTCCCCTCCCGGTTCCCCGGGAACTCGTTCGCCCCGCGAAATAAGAAAAGTCGCGTGTTACACCGGCCTCCTTGGCTGGGACTTTGCCCTTTGCAACGATTGGCCCGTTGCATTACGTCATCTCTCGGCTACCTGCAGTCTTGAAGGGAACGAGAAAACGAAGAAAAAGGTAGCGCCTCGGGTCTGATGCAAACGAGCGAAGTAGGTCGTCTTCCTAAAGCCTCGGCGTCATCGGAATCCTCGGAGACCCTTCTTAGGGGTTCTCAATCTGGTTCACGGGTCTCGTTCTCCCTTTTCTTTTTAGCGGCATTGCGGGTTCCGCCGCGTTGCATCGTTAACGAGTCGCGTGGCGTGCGACGGTGCCTCGATTTTTCAAAGATCGTTACCCTCGATGACGAAATAAACGGACCAGAAACCGTCTTTCGCGTTTCCGGGCGCCTCTCGACCACGTCCTTTATCGATAAGGGCGCTTTTACGCCTGAAATTGAGCGCAATCTTCAAGGGAAGCGGCTAACCAAATACGGAAGTAGGTCGACGTATGATAGTTGGAAATCGTAGGTGTGTTTCGGAACTCAAAATGTCTGCTCGTACTTCCGTTAAAATTTTCAACGTACGGAGCGAGCAACACGTTTTGTCTCGTGATTACTATTTATTAAACGGTTCTATTCTTCGCGAAGTTGCTTAAATATTTTTATTAGCGGAGAATACTTTGATATTTCTGCTCCTCGGTTGCGAGTCCTCTTCGAAACACCCATCGACGCTTTAATTAAATTTACAAAATTGTATAAAGATTCTCAAACAAAATGCTGTACTATCAAAAATTTATTTCTAAAGTACAAATAATGCTAATTTGGTAACCGTTGAATATACATACTTTTCGACGAACCTCGTGTTCTTCTAATACTTGTAAAATTATAATAACATCGAACTATCGAATATTTCTACGTTTCATGCAATAATTTGATACCAGTGTAGAAAATGAGTTTATTTGCTACTGTTTCCCGGGTATCCCATTGAGTCAGAGCAGGATGAGTCAGCTTGAGAACCATCGTTCGGTTTCACCTGCTCCATAGAATCGTTGGTCGGTTAATTACGCGAGTTAGGAGGCGGCGGTCGGCGGTAGCATCGCGCTATCATCTCCGGTGGTTCTACCTTTCAATCCCAACCCCCTGTGCCCCTTGTTTTCTCCACGGGCGTCTCTCAGCTCCGAATTCCTGAATTCCTGGACTCTCCGTTTACGACGAAAGTCCATCTAGGAGGCCCGTGGAGCCCGTGTCCCATTCGTTATTGGCAGATAAGGCAGCTTCTCGTCCCACGATACGTTTTTAGTCGCGACGAAACGGCCGACCGGAGAGATTCGCGTCCACGTTCCTCTCGTTACGATCCTACGTTGCCTCGCGACCGCTTTCACCGTTCCTCGGACCGTTTAACATTGTGCCAAAACTTTGTTCTCCAGCGAACGTTTCCGCATTCGCTCGCGCAGGGTGCATTCTGGCGCGCGGAATTCGCTTCTGGGGTCGATTTGGACGCAAAAAGATTCTTAATCTCGAGCAATTTATTATTGTATCGTGTCAAACAGATACGACGAACTTGACAACCTTACACGAATAATTACATATGGTTTTAGCATCAGATTATACCATTAAAACAAATTTAAACGAGACTTTGTTCCAAGTGGGTTTTTAATCACACGGTTGTTCGCCATTAGAATCAATGGACGAAGATATGATTCTGTCGCAAGTATCCCTAACGCGGATCGATGCAACAAGCGAGGCAGTAATACGTGACCGTGTGCCTCGTTTCACGTTGTTTTTTCAGGTATTGGAGATTTCTTTTAGGGGTTAGCATTGTAAATATCGTAAACAAAGAGCAAACAAGATATACGAATAAAAACGAGTAAAAAATTTTAGAATAGAAATTAGGATTAATTTCGAATAAGAGTTTTTTAAACGGATACCTTTTGAGCAATTTGGAGTTGGCAACCGTCGAGTAAGATAACCTGTTACAGAGGACAGTATTTCAAGTAGCGTTGTTTGAAATATTTCCAGGTCTGGTGTACAGAATGCCGCGGGTTCGCGACCAGGAGTTTATTCCCTCCGCATTCTCGGGTTTGCGTCGCTGTCGGCGGAACGCGCTAGCGATAGAAGTCAGTCGGGTGGCTTGTACCTGTTCTGGGTTTAATGGATACGTTTTGACGCTTTTACGATTCGCCGTGAGGTCGACGTCTCCACTCGAAAATAGATCGTCATTTGGGACATTGTCGCGCGAGTATCTTCCATGCGTTTGCACGGTGGCGAGTGACGAAGACGAGAGATGGAAAAAGAGAGAAAGTCGCCACGGAGTGGCAGTGAGTGATTTAGAAAGCGACGTGTCCGCCAACGCGCGAAAACGCGCGGACGATCCTCGAGATAAAGCTCGTCCTACGCGTCGAGCCTCTGCACCTTCGTTCCGATCTTCCGCCGAAACGAGGGTCGCGTCTCTGCGACGAAGTTGCATTAGATTGCAGCAAAATGACCCAGAGAACCTTATCAGGACAGTTACGAGATCGGATCGAAGAGTTCGAGACGAAGAGATTCGTTATTAATCTTGAAAATAATTGCAAGCGATTTCTTTTCTTCCAAATTTGTTTCCTATTTTTTCTTCAAATTGATTACCAAACAAAAGCATCGGAAAGAAGGTATCACAGCGGATGGAAACAGTTGAGTATTCACCAGTTCGTGATTACAGCGTCATGAGTTCTGAGTTTCGAGTGCCTCAAGACGGGTTCACAATACGTACTGTCCCGTGAATATTTTCCTGCGTCGATCAACGAACCGCGATAAGATAGCGACGATGATTATTCAATCGCTAGCACTAACGGAATCCGGTAAACGGTATCTAGATCTACCAAGAAATTCAACGACGGTTCTGAAATATTTGAACCAAATTTGGCGATCTGTCGCTAGACAGAGAAACTTCGATCGACGCGACGAAAAATTGACTCTGATTGACTCATGTTGTAAAGAGTCTTGAAAGTAAAATGTATTGGGTATCGTGGACATTAAAAAATGCCAAAGTACAGCGAATATACACCACAAATTTCCATTAAAATTTCAGATATTCGATCTTATAGTTTTCGAACAAAAAATTTAAAGAACACTCGCTCGCGAGGATACGCCCTTAGAACCGGGCTGGTCGTCCCGGCGGTCTAGCCGAAAATTTACGAACTTGTCACGCATGCCGCAGATAATTCCTCGCGATGATTAGCCGTAAATTATCCAAAGATTATCGGGCCAGAAGGGGTCCCTGGAGGCACGAACGATCCGCCACGGACGTGTTCTAAGCCGCCCCTCTCGCGTTTCTTCCGTCTCGTGCGCGTTTATTTCTGCCAATTTAGAGAGGCACCGATGGAACGGAGTCCGGTGCCACGGAATTCTTTCGGGGAACGACGGGGACGACGTCGCGTGGGGCCACCATTACGTGGCCCCGTCGAACAGCCGTAATATCGCGCGATACGCCGCGGAAACCTATAACGCAATAATGTGCCGACTTTATGCGACGATTATCGCAACGGCTCGTGGTGCAGAAAGACGGCGAGATCCCATTAACCGGGTATGGTGGGCGCCCCAGCGTGTGGCACCTGTCCGGAATTGCGTGTCCGCCGCGCGCTTGCCTGACCGCCCTCTCATCCTTGTGCCGTACTGTTTTAAAAGTCTGACCACGGCCCCATCCTTCGAACGACGTTCCTTTTTGCCAGGCGACAACCTCCGTCGAAACACCGGCGATTTAACCCCGCAAAACTAAATCGACAGCTCTTTTTCCGTAACTTTTGTCTCTGAACACTGGAACGAGTGGCTTTTTTTTAAGAAATTTTTAAATCGAATTTGTAAATTTGTAAATTGAACATTACTGCCTTTGTCCTCGCCTTTGTCGTAGCGACTCATTTTACGAATCATTACTGTATACAGTAAAGTTAACCATTAAGTAGACTCTCAATCTCATTATTTAACATTTTAAAGTATTTAAAAAATAATGAACTAATGGAGGATTACATAAATTTTTAAATAATTACATTGACATATATTACATAATTGTTAGTTTAAACTTGCAGGGTAATAATCCACTTAAGGGTTAATCTCGTCCTGGTAAATATTCTTCGGTAAGCGTGAAATCATTGTACCTTGTAAATGGGATTCGAGACCACGAAGTTTAATTTCTTACGTTTCTAAAATGATCTACCGATAATGTTTTGCAAGCCAGCAACCGAGACCCGCAATCCCTGATGTACGGTAAAAGTAAATTAAAATCGAAGGGGGACTGTTGCGGTGGTTGGATCGTCAGCTCCCTTGGCTACTTTCGCGCTACTAATTCAGCCGACACGCGAATCGGTCGGCGTCGTTCGATCCTAACGATAGAGCGTATCAAAGCGATAATTACCCTGGTCGATAACAGCCGAGCCGGTAATTGACCGGGAGGCTTCCCGCCGTGTAGCGTTGCAACTTATTGTGGCCCCCGACACACGGTGCCACTTTAATTCCGCAATATTCATCCCGTGGCGGCGTAGATACGCCCGCGTAGCAACAGCGGGCTTAATGAGACGGTCGGTGTTTAATTTGTTGCGGCGAGTGTGCGTGTAACGAGACGGGAGTCGCGCGGGACCAGGGTCCAAGGAAGGTTCCGCCGGAATTCTCGCGGCGATCTCAGCCCGGATGAAAGCGGTTACGTTTCGTCGAGCGATAAATCCTCGGTATTAACGAAGTCACCGGGATGCACGCGAGATGAAAGTCGATGAATGGAGATCGTTAACTCTCCGTCTCTCGTTTTAGCAAAAACGTATCCTCGGCGAGGGTGGCCGCGAGGAGGGATCGTTTCTCGGAAAAAAGCCGGGGGTCTCCAGGTTGATACGCGACCGGCGTACTCAACGATCGTCGTTAAGTTATCTTAAAAATCGCAATTCCTCCCGTATCCTCTTCCCTTCATTTCTTCGTCCCGGCATTAGAACTAGCGGTCAACGGGGGGATTGCAACCGGTGAATTTTCAAGTAATTACTGGAATCATCTGAAAGTAAAATTTGTAAAAAATTCAAGAAAGATTTTATAAGCATTTTTCCATTGTAAACGAGTTCGAAGTGCCGGCCACCGGTGACCACCGTGGCAGCGAGCGCGTTAATCGCGGCGATTCGATGCCTCGTCGAGCTTGCGACGCGGTGGAGGGAGGAAATTTAAAAATACACGACGCAAAGTAATGACGAAGTCCGAGACAGCCGTTAGTTAAAAATAATAACGTTCTCAGGATCGATCGATATGTATGCTGCTCGCGAAAAGGGGTGGCGGAAGGGGGCGAAATAAAATCGACGACGCGAAGAGGAAGCGGCCGAGGGGGAGACGACGTGTAATTAAAACACGTTAATTCGAGTCAATTAAACCGGACGCTTACGAAATCACGGCCCGCCGGAGCACGCTGCCCGTATTCTTAATTACCTACGCCCACGAACGTGTTTCTTCTTCCTCGTCCGCCCTCCCTTTCTTCTTTCACCGCGCGCCACGATCGAATACTCCAGCGCGATAATTAAGGGCTCCGCGCAAAAGAAGCGATTTTTAACTAGATATTAGGCGAATCTGATAACAAACATCCTCACAATTTTTATTTCCTTTTCGAAGGAACGACGACTTTCTTTCTTTTTATTTGAAACAGTACTTCATAGCAATCGTTTGTATCGTATAACGTGAACATTACTGTAAATTAAGTCGCGGTTAAAATTTAAAAAAATTTATAATTTCGACTCTGACTCGTTGTAAGTTCTGGATATCAAGTTTTACGATCGTAAGTGAGGCTACTCACTCGTCATCGAGTCTTATCTATTAAAATCAACACATTTTTATATTTACGAAGGATTCATAAAACAAATCTATTCTTTTTCGTGGTCCATTCCACGTACGAACAAATTTAAACAAAATTAAATAGTATACCTTTGCCAAATAATTTGAAATGAAATCGCACGTCAAGGGGTGGGTTGATCGAAATATAATAAAAGCGTGTGATTTTCGTGGGGGAACAAGGATAAATCTACCGATCTTTAAGGGTCGAAACTAGAGCGTTCGGCGATGTTTTGGTCGTTCGCGGCGCGAATAAACGCGGCTCGATTGCCGCAATAAAAGCGTTTCGCGTGGTTTCCTTTCGCGCTCGGTACACGACGCGGTCGGACGGGGGGAAAAAAGGTCGTACAAGAACGGAGGAATCGAATGCTCGCGATTCCCCGTCAAGGATCGGTTGGCCAACTCCGAGAGAGGCTGCACGGAATTCTGGGCTGCGCCCACGACGATACAATGTAGCGGGGAAAAACGCGATCGACCGCGGTGCGCTGCGGTGCGCGAAATTTTTGCGACGATAAAAATGAATGGAACAAGAGGCTTCCGCGGACCTTTCAGCCCGGGGAAACCGCAAAGCGAGATACAGAAGCGGATCTTGCTTCGAATGCGTCTCGTATCTGAAAGCGCGTTTGTTCTTTGATCGCTGCCCGTCGCTTTCTACCACGGAAGCCTCTCTTGTAATTCCGCCGCCTTTGAGCCCCGGTGGGATTTCTACCTTAAACCTTACACGATAATAAGAGACGATCAACGTTAGTACTCCCCGTTGTTAGGAATATTTATTTAGATAGAAAAACGTTCGATCGACACAATGAAATGCAAGGTAAATATATGGGGAAAGCTACTGTTCGCGAGCACAAAATATTTGAGATCTTTTTATGACATTACATTATCTAAATGCACATCAATCTCTGAGAATCTCGATAAACGCTTCCTCGATCAGCTGTAGGTTTGGTTGAATATTACCTCTCTTCTAAAACTTATAAAACAATATCCCTATGACCACCAACGTGTCGATTCTCTTAGATTAGAATTTTTTAATATCATTCTATTATTATTTAGTCACAGGTACATGTGAAAAAGGAAGTTGTTGCCGCGTATCCTGTTCTCTGATCAGATTTCGAACCAGCAACTTTGCGTACGCTCCTTCTAGCTGTAAATTTCTTTTTCCCCCGCGCGAATAATCGCGAGTCAAGATTGATCGTTTGGTCCCGATTCGTTGTAAAAACGTTAAGGATAAGTTTATCGGGCGAGGGACGCTCGGAAATCTCGTTGCTAGGCCGCTCGCGGTGATTTTCTGACATTCCATTCCCATTCAGCTACACCAGATGCGATCCTAGCGAAGCGTTTAATCGTTCCGCGTGGTGAGTCGACGGCTGACCAACGACCGGAAAAGACTCTCGTGGGCGGACAAGGAACTTTAATAATGAATTTTCTCTCCTGCGTAATCCCGATCGAGCACAGCCACTGTGCGTGCCCCTTTTTTGCGCGGGTTAATAACACCGCGCTGGCAACTCGGTCGCGTCTGGCGCGCGGCTCACAAACACTGGGGAACATTGTGACGGAAAAGGAATACGGATCGACGCGATCGATCTTCCGTCGATTTTTATTCCGACCGCGTAAATGTTTTCTTTTTTGTCGCGCGATATAAATTCTCCGAAAGGAGGCGAGGCGGCTAGTTTTTCGAGACAACGGACAGACGGTAGTAAACGAATAGGCTTAATAAGAAGAACAAAAACGTTCGTGATAAAATGAATTTTTTCTTTTTTGCGTTAAACTCATTCATCGTCCTCTGCTATGGTAATGGGATATATTTTTTCTTATACTTGTTTGTTAATAGGAACGTTTCTTCCTTATCCCGCGAGTAGCAATAAATCTAGATAGGACTTATGGATCGCGACGAGGTTGCCAAACTTCTGTAAAAACAAAATGTTGAACGTTGGCCTTGTAGGAACGTTTTACAAAACAGAGGAACTCCAAAAAATAATAAAAATAAAGGAAGCGGAATTACGGGTTTCGGCTAACGAGGCGTCGAGATCGCGTCGGGGAAAGCTCGTTTCGGCGATGGTTGCGTTTCCGTCTCATAAATCGCGATGGATCGCGACACACCTCTGGATATCTCGTGAAGCGTAGGCATCGGGCAAGAACGAATCGACGCGTTTAGCCGCGAAAAAATGGAGGATACGCGTTCATAACGAGGTGCAGTGGCGCGGCCGTAGCATGCTTCTGGCGTGGCACATACAATCGTACGAAGGATTACTTAGCGCGGTAATGACGATCGGTCGGCAGATGGCGGCCACGATAAAAACTCGCCTCACCGCGACCGTACTCGCCATATAATACCTTCTCCATCCGTCCATCCATCCTTACGTGTCTTCCTCCTCCTGTCCCCTTCCCGCGTTCGTCTTCGCCGGTCTTTCTCGCTCCACTTCGTTTGTCTGTTTAACGGAGGCCTCTGCGTCACGACTGGTCCTCCATTTATCATGTTCCAATAATTCCGTGGGTAATAAGATTGATTTGTTCGGGCCTCAACGATCTCCCTTATCCAACGGGACTAGATTTTCAATAATCATCCGTGTGCTCGACACTCCCAGAAATTTGGAGGACACGCGATATTCGTATTACCCCTTTGACTACGGTCAATTTTAACGCAGGCACAAGTTGTGTGCGGAAATCTTTTTTCACGCTTTTAGTAGCCAAAGGGTTAAAGAACCCTTGAAGTCCTGTATCTGCCAACCTCTTTTTGTAAACGGTGTATTGGAAAACTGTGCGTAAAAGTAGAGTTTAAATCGAACCAATAGTTTCATCGAAGGTTTTATCGAAATGGGCGACTGACAGTTCGCGGTGTTCCCACGTTAGTAACGGCATTGAAGTCACCGGTTTTCGAGGTCTTGGGACGTTTACCGAAGTGGTGCGCGAAATCGACAGATGGTCACGCAACGGGGTACCAATTTTGTCGAAACTTTTTGCGGAATCTGGCGCCAAGCAATCTCGCGACACAACATTGTCTCGGGGATATCGGTTTCGCGGTGAAACGATCGTCGAACGAGCTTCGAAGTGCCGCAACGACGCTGCACATTGGTCGACAGTCACAAGAATGTAGTCGAAATACCCTTTCGCGATCTTAAAAATCCCATACTTCCAAATAATCGATTATAAATCCTCTTCTCTGTTACTCGTAAAAAGTATTTGTTCAGTCGATGTTTTGACCTTTGTGTTTTGGATCCTCTCCAGAAATATATTTTAACTTACACTACCTTGATTCTTCTACTAGAGTATTTTTAACCCTTAAGTGGATTATTTTTTAAATGCTTTGGAGGAAAGTTGATTTCCATTTACCAGTTTGGTAAAAATCAACATTAAGTAGAATAATTCCACTTAAATACAATCGAAGGAGTAAAATTTTAAAAGGCTTGCCCTCGTATGCCAATCGTGCAAATCTGTAAAATCTTTGGGGACGGTCAGGTAACTTTTCGGAGTTCCGTGGCGTTTCGACAGAGCAGGGTTTGAGAAACACTGTCACGCGGTTAATCAACACTCCATTCGAAGAGAAGGTTTTTGTCGTTGCCGCGGCCCAGTGGCAATTTCTTGTCCCGCCGTGAGATTTAATTTCGTAATTTTATGAGCGCAACAAGAAGCGCACGTCCTCCTCGGGACCGCGGCGATGTGTATCGGCGCACGGTGTTGTTTTCATAGAGGTAGGAGATGCTTGACGACGCAGTGAACGCCCACGCCGCGCGTATTAAATGTCGAGTAAAGATAATCTCGTATTGATTTACGCGTTTCTCTCGTCGTTTCTAGCTAGATGTTTGTTTCTGCGCTGCTCGCCTCGATACGCGTACGTAACGGTCGACACATTAACGAGAGGAAATACAAAATGCTCAAAACTGCGGATAACTCTGTCGATTAAAAGAAAATAAAGTGTTCCGTTCCCAACGAAATTAATTAAAACCATTTTTATGGAATTGACGTTTCATTCCCTATCAAACTCAAAGGAAATGGTCTGTGTAAAGAAAATTTTGCAAGACGCTTTCTCGTCCGCAACATCTAACAGTTGTACAAGTAGAGCAACTCATTATTAAGCCTGAGTATTAATTGTTTTACGAATGCCTAAACGGTCATGAGATAATTTCTGTTTCGAAAGGTGAAATAAAATTCATGCGATGAAGGGTTACGGGAAATGGAACAAATCGAAAGTAAAGCGAGCAGTACTCTCTTATTGAAATTACGCTGAAAGACATTTGCTGCTATGAAATTACGTGGGGGAAAAAGCTAAATGGAGCTCGACATTATTTAAAATCCGTTCGATCAGTGGGTAGATGTACTTAAAACTCTTTTTATTTCTTAATTGCTTCCTTCTTTTTTCTTTATTTCTGTGCCATTATAGGCTGGATAGCGCAGCTCTCGCCTATTACACCGCTCTGTGCGTGTACCTTTTTATGCTCCAATAAAGATGTTATTATTATTATTTGTTGTTATTACGAAAAGCGATCTGTAACACCAGTGCGTTATAATCTGATGCATTTTAAGAGTTTAGTCTACTTATAATAATAAAAATAATTATTATTATCTGTAATAAGAATTTATGTGTGGTCACCCGGTTAAAATATGTAAAGAATTAATTCTCGAGTAGAAACGTTAAAGAAATTAGGAAATAAATTTGAATAGAATTCGTGAATTTTCAGATTATGAAAATAAGTAACAAGTCTTTTAGGTTTGTAGTTTCTCAAAGTTTTGGTCTAGTGAACCATTATACGGTTTTGATCTGGCAGTAAACGTGTTAACGATACATGAATATGCAGTAAAGTAACGTCTGTTGCCACGATAATAAAGAATGGGGTATCCGGTGGAGTCGATAGTCACAGTCGACGTCTACGGTTCGATTCGATATCTCGATAAGGCGGTATCGCTCGGAGGAAGTTTGAAAATCCGCGGGCAGACTCTGTTGGGTCTCGGGAGCCATATAATTTCAAAAGGCTCTTTCGACGTCCGTCGGTGATTTATGTAGGACGCGTCGCGTGTTGCGGTGTACAGAAACTGCCGCAGTCGACGGGCAAGCGTACTCTGCTCGCCGATTCCGTCGCGGATAATCCTATAAACTCTAGTATATTTCACGTTTACGGTCCTCGACGCCGCGCCGTTGCGTTTTAACGGATCGACAAATATTTATCGTTAGTGTTTAAAAATGTCCTTCCAAGCAATTTCTTCGAATTTATTTCAAACGTTTCCACCGCTAGTTTTATGGTCCTCCTCGAGCCTCTCCTTTCACTATTTAACGTCGTAGACTTGATTTTTTGTAATGACGAGTTGCAAACATGTTCTCATTGGTCGCGAACCTAGTCAAACAATTAAAAACAAGCTTCGAACGCTTACTTTGAGAAGGCAGATCTTTTTCTCTAATAATATCATTTAAAAAACCGTACACACCGTCACCGTAACCTCGAACCAAATGTTTCTAAAGAAGGCCTAAAAATAGAGGTCGAAACGTCGGAGGGAAATTTAAATCAGGTCTTACGAAATATAAATGCACAACGTGCTCTGAAAGTCCAAATATTACTTTGAACAATTTTATAAACTACAATCGCAGAGTACCGAAGAATTTTTATATTTCTTATAAACTTGCACCCATATTATTTATGATTGTTATTCGAAAGCTAGATCCAGAAAATTAGCAATTTATTCTTGATTATAATTGAAACTATTATTTATTTATTCTTTTATCCTATATTCTAAATTTCTGTCTAGACAAGAGTTTCACTCGTTTCTCCATTTTCTCGGATTCGTTTACTCAAGATCTAGGGGTTCAGCTATCTCAAAAAGAGCGTTGCGTAAAAATGCAACAATTCGATAGAAATCCAGGGAATCCAAACGATGGTTGCCATCGCGTTTAACGTCGTTAAGCCTGCATAACGGTGACTGTCCCTTGTCTTGTCCAGTGTTTTGCGCGAGACCGCACTGCTGAAGTTCCTTTCCGGTCGTTCTTTTCCAGCCTCGCTTTCTTGGCTCTCCGTTTTTTCCCGATACAAATACAAACGAACCTGTACACGGATTCGCAGCCTTCTACCGCATTGTTTGCTAGATAAAATCTAATACATGCATCTGCCTCTACGAAGGATAACTTGTTCCATTCAAACTTTTTTACTGCGTTTTTCGGAACAGGTTTGTCGTTTCCTTGCAGTTAATCGACTCCCTTTTCCTGTATCTTTCCGGGACGTTCGTATTCGCTTAATCGCGTATCGTTAAAAATAAACAGAACATTTTGTTTCTAAATGTCTGGCACAGAAATTGCTTCTGCTTTAGCAAAAGCGTAATACGAATCTGTTATTTTCAGTTACAGGAAGATCGTAAATTCAATATTTGTAATTTATTCGTGGAAATACATCCAATTAAAAATGATTTAATCTAAATTTCCGTGGTTCCTCGATCTTTTAGACGCCGATTTGCGGATCGCGAAGATCGTCGTCTCGCAGGTGCATCGCGAAAAGCCGTGGACTGTTAAATGAATCGTTTTGTTTCACGAAATCCTCGCGATGCACGCGCGCGAGATCTGTCATTTGCATCTCTAATGCGAGAAGAAGCGCCGGGAACCAGTCATGGAAATTGGTCGTATTTCGATGTTGCAACGCGAATAAAGTATCTCGTTATTAGCGTCGTATTTGTTATTTATACGCGAGATGTCGACCGTTAAACATTTCACGCGGAGAGCTCGGCCGATTACGAACGACTTTACCGCCTATGTTCGAGACGTTGAATGTGTTTCTCGTGTTCTACGTCGTTTTTATTCGTTCCCGAATTACGCGCTTCCTTTCGACCTGTGCAACGCGATTTATACGCAATAACGGAGACAGAAACGCACCCGTGGATGGTCGATTTCGAACGCGCGTTCGCCAGAAACAATTACGATCGCGATTTTTTTCTGTCGCTGATAAGCAAGTTTCACGGCGAAACGAAAACGGCCGTGAAATTCGTCGTCGAAAGAAAAAAAATATGATTATTCGACGTTTCCGTCGAGAGCGTGCTCGATCGCCGGAATGCAACAATAACAAAATTCCAAAAATGCGTACGAACGGCACGCACATTCACGCACGCGTGTTCGCGCGAGTAGGCCATCGTTTGTAATATTATTCCCAACACGGAACAAAGGATAACGAGCCCCAAAGATTTAATTGTGAATTTTATTGGAATAATATTGTACTCTTCCTTTTAACACGTTGACTCCTCAAATATATTTTTACAGAATTAGGAATTAGCACTCTTTGGAAAATATTTGTTATTTTAAATTTGTATCTAGCTAACGATTTTTGATAAGCGACGAGACTTAATTTGGTACGGGGAAGTGAAATCGATCGTTCGAACGTGGAATCCCCATTTGTTAGTGATATCTGCTCGTAAATGAGGACCCGTAAATAAGAAACGAACGAAAGAGATCAAAAGAACCCGACCGAAGTTTGAAATATACGGCAGACCGGTGGCTTAAACGCGCGAGTTAAATTTCTTGCGCGAAACGTGTAATTTGGTGGTCGGTTGTTCAGTTTCTATTCTGAGCCCGGTTCGTTACATTTCGTCTCTTTTTCCATGGGGGGAAAAAGGAACGCTCGAAGTCCAAGTCCGTTAAAAAGGTCAGATCGCCGGTGTACCGTCGCGTTAATTAATCGGCCCCGTTTAGAGCGCCTCTAATTGGAAATTTCCATTTTCCTTCGAGCCTGTGCACTTGACTCTGCGATTCCCGACGCGTTTAGCATCGACGGGATTGGCAACCAGCGGGACGTGATCGCGATTTAAACGTTCGGCTAAATTGGCGGGAGAGGCGTGTAACCCCCGGTGCAGCTGGCATTTTTCTACTCCTCAGCCTTGACGGAGTTTACAAACTCGCGCCCGTCGCCAATATTTGCATCACAGACCCGGAATCGCCGAGAAAAACACGAGGATCCTTCGATGAACAAAGAGACGAACGTCTGTTTTGGACGTTCCTTCTTTTCTTCGTGGCCGTCAAACTTGGCCAGAAACAAGAGAAAATCGGACGAGACAGAACTAAATTATTTATACTGTACGATTTTTTTATTTTTCCGTTCGTTTTTCTCGAAACTGCGGTTACTTGAACACAAGCGTGTTAGCTCGATGAGGGAATTGGGACGAAGACGAATGTTTTAATTCACATCCGGGGGCCAGAAAATTAAGTTTACCCTCGAGAAACTGACAGTTGACCCGCATGCAATTTCGCGTGAAATTAGAATTTTTCAACGTCGAAATTGAGCGTACTTAGTTTAGATCTGCGACAGGGCACGCGACGTTCATTAAGTTTTTCGAGGTCAACCGACGAGGTGGGCCGTTTTTACTCGAGGCTCGAACGGTGTCCCGTGTAATATTGCGTCCCTGCCCTCTTGTTTCTGACCGCCATTCAGCGCCGTCCCGTCGGGGGTGGTTACTTTACGTGCTGGCTAATTTGCACCGGCCACTCATCAACGCCCGCCGGCTTATTACTCGGCTTCTTCTCCTCGTTCTCGTTCCATCGTCCTCTCCTGCTCCAACGTTCTTCGCTCACGATTTCCATCTTTACATTTCCGACGCGCAAACGATGCAAAGTGGAAATAATAGTAATATTTCCAACGAAACTTGTGTTTCTTCTTCAAAGACTCCACATGGTTGTCATTTTTATAAGACTCGTTTTAAGTCTACAATAGTGGAGTTTAAAAATTCGAGTGTCGGCTTGGACATCGGCACAAGTGGAAACAGCGAGTAATACACAGACGCGTAGCAGAGAAATTTTGTTCTATTCGACAGGTGTTTCTATACGAAATTCACTAGTGTTCCGTGACACCGTGTATATTTCAGGTGATAAGTTGTCGAAGAGGGCCCTCGACGTGGGTCGAAACGTCGCGCAATAAATCACCCAATAATCGTTTCTGTGTTTCGCTCTGCCAAACATCAAGCAGTTCTTCGTTCCTTGTTCATTACTAATTTGAGAATTTACGAGCAAAAGAACGTGGTCTTTTTTATGACATAAATTAGTATTACAGCTCGAATGATAGGCCTGTCGAGCAGCGTAGTTATTGAAACTTCTCGGCGA
The DNA here is from genome assembly GCF_051014445.1 of Colletes latitarsis. Classification (NCBI taxonomy): domain Eukaryota; kingdom Metazoa; phylum Arthropoda; class Insecta; order Hymenoptera; family Colletidae; genus Colletes; species Colletes latitarsis. Next base: position 18,415,107 of record NC_135139.1, on the reverse strand, counting down.
CGTGGTGTCTCCGATGAGCATCTCGGTCAGGAGTGCTTCAAAGGGTTAAATTTGAATAAACCTTAAAGGTGGTTCAACCCCTTGACGTACGATTTAACTTTAAATAATTTTTCAAACGTATACTATTTAATTTTGTTTAAAATTGTTCGTACGAGGAATGGTCACGAAAAAGAATAAGACTTGATGGCGTGTGAGTAGCCACACGATTTGGAAACTTGACATCAAGAACTCGTAACAAGTCATACTCGTCATTGTACGGCAAGGGGTTAACATAGGTAGCAATAACTAATTTGTAGACTCAACAGTAATATTCTTGCTATTTTAAGTAATTGAACAATTCCTAATAGTGTCGACTGCCCAGACCAAACCTCTCAAATTGTCCACGAAAACGAATCTTTGTCTTTAGACAGCCGTTAAACTACCCACAATTTCTCATGGAATTTATTTTCACAGCCACGTTAGAATTCCAACAGTTTCGATTAGATTTACTTTTTTTTAACGTCTAATCTCGAGAATTTTTTGTAACAACGCGATAGTCGATGCGTTAAGGTGCGTGCACGCGTCTGTCTATCAGTCTTAGCTCGTCATAGCTTGAACACGTTCGTACGCGACAACGATTACGCTGCAGATGCTGTTAAATCGTCGAGATAGCGGGTACGGGGTCCCTAATCGCGACGAACCCGTTCCGTCGACGGAACGTCTCACCGTCCGCGACACTAAATAACGCGTAATGGGCTTGCAAAGGCGCCGGCCCCGCGGACACGATGGATATTAAATGAGCAGGATTAGACGGGACATCGGATGCTCGTTCTCCAACGGCGGGTAATTAAGTTTCGAGTGGACTGGATTCGAGCTGGTCGCGCGCTTCGCGCAGTTTTGCATTTAGCGGCTCGCGCGGTCGGGATAACCGTGGCTCGATGTTCATTTTCACTTAATCGTCGATAATAACAGGTGCACCGCGCGTAAAGTTGCATCGCGACGCCAATTACCGGACGTCTTCTAGTTTGTAACCGCCTAACCGCTCGTCGCGATCGAACGTCTCTTCACGCCTGACTGTCCATCGAGTTTTTTGCGTTCAATGAATCAGACGCGTTTCTATTCCTTTTTTTTTTTTCGTTCGCGTCGTCGCTTAATTCTCCGCGGCAGCCGTGGTTTGTATTTTCTTGCGAACCGCGATCGTACATCAACGTTTCTGAAATATTAGTCGCGAGTTAGGCGATAAGGCTGATTTATGTTCGCTGCTCCCGGGCGCTTGATTGCTCTCGGCCTGTCAGTGCCGCGCGATACTTTTGCAAAATCCTGATGCACCGTGAAGTTCTTTACTTTGTATTAGCGACGCGCATCCGCGATGCGTCCCCCTTACGAGAAATCGTACAGATTTTATTGTGGAACATCTCCGCGTAACAGTTTCGAAGACTGATGATCGAAACTTTGGAAAGTGGTTTCTCGGTTAACGAATAGGAATTTGTTTATTTTCGAGTATTTGGACAAGCTTTTTTTATTAATTTCGTTCGCCTTTGTTCGGTATTCGAGATAATAATCGCGCCCTTTGATGCGGGACGCTGGGTAAGTACCTTCGAAGCCCGCCAGAAATTACGAGTCTCTGGCTTGGGAGCAGCCAACGCCAACCGACGCAAAAAACGAAAGAAAATTACGATCGAGAAGTGTTCTAGAACGAGAGAAGAATTCGTAGCGCATCAACCGTCATCAATCTCGACTTACCGCTCCTGCATCCGTTCCCTTGAACCGTACGACTACCGTCGTGTCGCGGGAAACCGATTTATAAATCTGCTCCCTAATCGTTCCGCAATTAGGTTTACGTATCCAGTGGCCCGTAATTCATCCGCACGGTAGCAACTCGTTTCGCGATCGCGAAACGATTGCTCGTTGGTTCGTTTCGAGGATCGCGGCTGCACGATTATTGGGTCATTCCGAACGTGCGTAGGGGTTTTTTTTTTTTTTTAATTTCGTTCGAGCTCCACAAATAAAATTATCGTACTTCGCTTGTAACTTCGCCTCGACGATGGAAAATATCGTTTCGTTTAACGACTCTCGCCGTCTGCCGGCTACTTTCGTAATTGCGTTTTCAAGAGACTTCTAATTGCTTCGCCGTCGTCTCGTATGCTTCCATTCTATTCAAAATTAGACTTCGATGCGAGGCTTCCACAAATCAGAATTTTAGTTATTTATCCGTTATCTTTATTACACCGCGTATAATAAACATCAGTAGCCGACTTACTCTTCGTTAACAGGGTACATAATGGTCTGATCTCGTGTCCGAATATCGTTGAAATGTTTAGACTTAATGTTCATTCACGCGAATACTGCACATGGTTTGATCGATGTTTTCAACCGTTCAATTTTATCATTTAAACGTTTCTTACTTGTTATCTTGTAATTATTCACAGTCAGTCTCATGCTTCGTGTGATTCAATTTTGTATTTCTGTTCTACACTTGTGTCTCTTTCTGTATTAATGGATATTTAATCCCGTGAATAAATAAATAAATCAGTACAGAAACTTGAAGTAAGATAAATATCTTCTATTCTATACTGGATATGAAAATATTTAATGCATAATTTCTCTTCGTATGAAAACTAGCTTCTGGATCTTAAAGGGTCAAGTGATCTCAATTTTATGTCACTGTCCCGAGACAAAAGATTTCCCCTGGGTTTTCCAAAGACATAGACCATCGTACGAGCTAGAAATTTTTCTCGGTATTCGATCGGGTCGGTGAACGGGCGCATAATAGAGGCAGAGGGTTAAGTGCGGGAGCTAACATCGAAGGGAGGGGGGTGCATAGAGCCACTAAAGTGCGCCAGACTGCGTTGCTATTTAATCTCTGCTCGAGCGACTACCGACATACACACACCGAACGCGGGACTGCTTTACGCGATGGCGTGCAAACTGCTCCACCGCTGCGAGGGAAACAGGGAAATAGAGAGGCGGGAGGGTGAGGATTTGCATACGAGAGATCGGTGCTCCGCATATGAGGGGAATGTTTACGATATCCGCATAATGAGGGCGTGGGTGTTTCTATTAAGGCGCGCGGTCAGACCCTGCACCGGGCAATCGTGCCCTATCCGAGCCACCGATCTCTCAGTTTCTCTTTCCCTCCGACGCCCTGCCCTCCGTCCCCTTCTTCGTTCGCGTTCCTGTTTTCCATCTTTTCTGTTCTCTGCTTCGTTTTCTGCCTTCCCCTCTTTCCCAGCTTTTCCCTCTCGGCGTCCTCTTAGTTCTTTACTTCCTGTGATACGACTGCGCCACTGCATGCGTCTCCGCTGTACGCAGGGTGGCCTAACAAGGGAGTCGCGGGATTTCTCGGCACAATGGTCGATCGGCGATTTAATTCGTTTAAAATGGAATCAACGTTTTCTTCTTTACTGAATGTATGAGAAAATCAAGTAGACTGGATTTTATAATCCTTTCTCAACGATTAAATGGAGAAAAGGCAATACTATAAGCAATAAAAATGATCAGCAAAGTATTGTATAATATTTCACAGGAACCTCCTATTCGCGTGTAACAATTTTTTTCCGCTTCCCTCTCGTTTCAGCGGCAATTGTTATTATTTTGGACGGTCAGGAGTGGTATCTGATTGGCGCGTACGTCGTGGATAAATTATTAGGTTAATGCTTCGCTGGAATCAACTTAAATCAGTCATTAATCGGTAACGGCCGAGGAAATTACGCTGCAACCGCTGGCCTAGACGAACGGAAAGAGACGGAGCAGTCGGGTAATAAATGACGTTGTCTAACGGTATGGTAGCTAAATGGTTAACCGCACCGGGTTAGTTTTTATCGTTATTAGCGATTTTCATGCACGGATCGGATACTTTCTCGCGTTTCTAGCGTGCGACCCGGACTTTTCCGTGTTCCGGTGAAACACGGTCGAAGAAACGATCGCCCCGTTGGAAGGACACCCTTCTCGACTGTCGTTACGATCTTCGAACTATATGTAACTGTAATAAAATTCTCCTCTCGTTCAGAGTTTGCACCACGATGTTTGGTATTTGAAAATGTCTGTTCCGTATCGCGTTTAGATCGAATCGAAGATATCGGGACTGCGTAAATCATCTACGACGGATAGTCGTGTGTAACCAGCTCGAGGAATCGCCCACGCACGCGACAACGTCGCTAGCCAGCCTCGAATTAACCCGCAATTACGCGATAACGATCCTCGTGCGAACGCTGTAAAACTGATACAATGAATGTTATCCGTCTGCAAAATTGAATATAAGCGTTCTTCATTAATCATATATCGGATTGAATTTTATTCTGAGTCTATAGGGCCACACCTTAGGTCCTCTTACACCCACTTTTCCAGGTTTACATGGTTTTTATAATTGTTTTCTATCGCTAGTCAACGTCTGTGAATGTTCCTTGTACGCTAAACTTTAGTTTCTCTTGCACTGTTTTGTATAAAAATAGCGTAAGCATATACTCGGTATTCCACGATGTCTCGAACGCCAGTTACAGGAGAATATGATTGCGAAATACGAGTGAACGTGGATGTTCGATCACCACGGAATAGAATACCTCGGGCTGTTCTTCGTCTGTTCTGAGATCTGAATACATATATTCAGCGTTTCAGATGTATCTTAATTACAAAATCATTCGAATGTGCCCATCCCTGCCTCGGGACTGCAACAACATTCTACGTTGAGGGTCAGCCGCGTCATCTATCGCTTCATGGTCGATCTCGAACAGACTTGGCAACGAGAAAAATAGATGATACTCGGAACGTACAGAAATACAGAAAGGTTCGAAATCTCATATTTCTTTGTGGTATTTAAATATTAATTAACTGCCGCTGGCGTGCACTAAAAATTTCAAAATCTTCGATAATTTTTCAGACATTCGTCGCGTTTAAAGTTCTGCTGTTCGAGGGCCACGCGATATCCTTTTCGAATCTTCGTAAAGCTCGTGCAACGTTCCAGATAGAGAATCGATCGCTGTGTATCGCTTCGACGGTCGATCTCGACTTACATCGCCGACTTGGCCGCTCTTCTCCGAGCAAATACTTTATTCTCGACCCTGTCGAACATCGACCGTTGAAGTAGGTTATTTACTTCGTCACGGTTTGGACGAGTTATTCGCGGCGCGTTCGATTCCCATTGACGTTCGCCGCGGGCCGATTTTCTTGTTCGATTCGTCGGCGATCCGAGATGCTCTCGCGATCGATGCCAAGCTTTCTCCCAGATTTTTCTCCAATTTCCCGACCGTTCCGTTCGTCCTGCGCGCAAAGTCCAACGTCTACCAGGTCTACGCGTCCCCGTACTCACGTGCTATTCCCCTGTCTGCAGTTCTGCTGCACTGCGGTGCCATGATTCTCCCGATGCGGCTCGGGGACAGCTTTGCGCAGCGTGCTGCTGCATTACTGGCAACCGTTTCGAAGCGCAGCGAAAAAAAAAATCTTTATTTCCACGAGGAATCCCACGGCCACCCTACCTGGGCTCAAAATTACCGCGGTCGTTGCGATAACGTAGCCTTCCGCTAGACTTTAATGTGCGCGCTCGACTCGGGAATTTTAACAAACTCGCAATTTTGTTCGACCAATAGATAATCGATGAGACCGACGTACCATACAAAAAAAATGTATTCTTCTGATCTTAGTGTTTTCAATACAGATGACAGTTAGCAATTAGCAAGTACCTCTCTCGATTAACGGGGAATCGGTGTATTTGTACGAAACATTGTTTTACGTAAAGTTTCCCCCGTTGGTGACAAGAGCGACGGTTTCTCGAGTCGAGTCCAATTAAGACGACTTTCGCGCTTTCGATTGTCCTCTTTCGAGCGTTCACCTCTCTATAATCAACGAACTCGTCGTTTCCATGGGACGCGCGGCGCCTTTTCCGCGATTCAGGACTCTTTTTTCCCGCGGATCCGGACTTCTGGTAATCGAGGCGCGGCCGAGTTTCACGTTCCAGTTGTTATTACGGGTCCGCGTTATCTGCTCTCCGGAGAGGATTTTACGAGAGTCGTTGCATTATCAGACGTCGTTGCACGAACCACACGCTCCGCAAACGACGTTGCTTCTTGCGCGGTCAATGTTATTAGTTCGTGGAATGCTCTAGCCTGGTGACGCAAAGAATCGGGAGCAAATAGGCAAGCAGGAGCAAATGTTAAACGAACGAGCTATTTATTTACAGCGCACGCGCGTCACTGCGCCCGTCTAGTTAAGGAAGCCGACCGTGTTCTGCCATGCTTGTTGTCACGCTCATTTTCATTTCATTAGAAATTCAGGCAAATAAGCGTCTCGATCGATGCATGCAATATCTCGAATTATCGAAACGTCACCTCTTCCGTGTCTCTGAATCCGTGAACACGGACGCTCAGGAATTTCTCGATCGGCCTCGCCGCGACTCCCAACGATCCAAGAAGTCTCGTAGATCGGTAATTTTGCAATGTTATCGTTCTTAATATAACCATTTCGAATTTAAATTCGCGCGACAGGTAAATCGTCGATGTATTTAATTTTGAATTTGTATCGATCGAAATTCAAACGACCAGCAAGTTATGTACTTTACGGTTATTCGATTACGAGATATTTGCTTTTGCTTTTCGTACGAGTGCTTTATTAACTCGGTATATTCTATCGATTCCTTTGAGATGCTTTTAACGAGATCCTTCGAAATGTCTCTTAGGAAATCAAGTTCCCCGGTGATTAGGACGTTTGCTGGCATTCCTTTGATAAGCAGTATTTCAATGTAATTCAATTAGTAACGCAGGTCGAGGTAGCGAAAGTTGTAGAATAAAATTTGCCCTGAATTATTTCCAGAATTTATACAGGGTGTTCGGCCACCCCTGGGAAAAATTTTAATGGGGGATTCTAGAGGTCAAAATAAGACGAAAATCAAGAATACCAATTTGTTGATGGAGGCTTCGTTAAAAAGTTATTAACAATTAAATTCAAACATTTCAAATCGTTCTGGAAAAATTATTTTCGGTTGCGGGGGTCAATTACAATAACTTTTGGTGAATAGACCTACCCACGAAATCCTATTCATTTCCTAGAAAAAAATTCGAGAATGTGTGAAATTTTTCGACAAAATTAAAAAATTTCAAATCGTTCTAGAAAAATTATTTTCGGTTGCGGGAGTCAATTACAATAATTTTTGGTGAATAGACCTACCCCTGAAATCCTACCCACTTTCTAGAAAAAAATTCAGTACGGGCGGAACTTTAAACGTTAATAACTTTTTAACGAAGCCTCCATCGACAAATTGATATTCTTGATTTTCGTCTTATTTTGGCCTCCAGAATCTCCCATTAAAATTTTTCCCAGGGGTGGCCGAACACCCTGTATACGGACTACCAGGTGTCTTAGAGGTAAAATTTATTGATTCCAAGAGCTTTTTACTGGCTTAGAACAGTCGTTTGGCCCACTGTGCCGGGTCTCGAGAGCGTTAAACCCGTCCCTGGCGAGTTGTACTTTGATCCCAAAAGCGGATCGTGGACGGTGAGCGATTAGGAGCGAAGATGTCGGAAGGTCTGTACGCGCGAGCGATCACGGAAACGAAGAATCCACCCGCATTAATCACTCCCAGCAGCCGGTACAGGTGATTCCCTGGACGAAAGGGCTGGGGGCAGAGGCGTTTCTACGGATTCTCAGCTGCTGGCAGCCGGCTCCTTTTTAGATTCCGGTCTAGTGACGGATCGCTAATGATTTTCCCCGCGCTGTCGCGTACTGCGTCGGTAGAACGAGTCGACGGAGGGTGGATCGGCGCGAGTCGTAAAAAGCCCCGCGGCTACGACGACGGGGGAATCGCGAGAGTTTAATTACCAGCGGCCTGCTCGCGTCACGGAGGATGTCAACCGTGGCCGACCGACTAACGACTCCTCGGCTATCCACCAGAGAGGTGGAGATTCGCCTACCGATAACGATCGTTTCAGGAGCGTTTTCAATGGCGCCGCGCGGCTCGAGGCTGACGCGCGCGCCTTCCTCCCATCCTTCGTTTCTCTAATGGCAGAGGGAGCGCCGGTTAAATAATTACGCCGCGGTTCACCGTCCCCGGCATTTAAATAAGAACGTCGTATCGAGGCTCGTCCATCTTGCATGGCGGCGAGCGAAATGACGCGTTAAATATTAACGCGAGAGCCGTAGCGCACGCGCGTCTACGCCACCGCAGAGACAAGGAAGGGAACGGAAAATGAGAAACGGAAATGGAAATGAGTTAAGTAACGTCTACGGAGAGAACGAATCGATTTAGGAACGGATCGAGATACAACGATTCCAGCCGGTAGAAAACATTCGAGGGAATCTATTGGATCCTCCTCGCGATTGAATATAATTCGCTTGAAATATGCTAGCGATAGCGTCTTTCTTCTTTTATTTATAATATAACCAACGTAGAAGACGGGAAAGGCAAACACGACTCGAGTTCCGAGAACCATCGAAGGGGAAATAATCATACATAAGTTAATTAACATAGCAAAAGCTTTCTTCTTATTGCCTTTAAGTTTCCTTCAAATTTTTAAATAGTCAAGTTTAAATTGATTCGTACTAAATTAATATAAATCTTAAGGATTTTAAATGTAAAGTGTGATTCCCGAAAGCTCGATTTCGCAACCGACGAGAAGTTGACGCTCGATCAGAACGAACGGACGAGAATCGACGTCTTATTAAGCGACGGATTACGTCGGCCAGGCCGGTCGTTGGGGGCATCAACAAGTGGAGGCGAAGGGCATCGGCCGTTATCATGGCGTAGTGATTCAGCGAATTCCCAGCGTCCCTTTACAGCGGCACCGACCAATCGATTACACGCCAATCGGATCGACGGATCGCGCTAACTAGATCGTAAGAGGAGACCGGTGCTATACCAACTTGTAATCGCGGTTCGTTCGCTACCGCCGGAGCCCTCGACCTGTCGTCGGGTTGCTCGTCGAGTCATCGGAGATCGGCGACGTCGTAGCGATCGTTCGATCGTAAAAAAGAAAAGAAGTGGTCGCGAGGCATCTTTCAGTGGGACCCGGAGGAGTTTATAATACCTAGTGGGTCGTTTTCCAGCCGCTTTATATGGGGGCGGAAACGGAGAGTAGAAACCGCGGAGAGTACAGATTTATGGAGCTCCGATCTTCGGTTGATCGTCGCTACAAGAACCCGTGCTGCAGGAGTTACCGTGTACTTGGACGTTTAACGTTTGTTCGTACGAGTTCTCTTCGGATTTTGGTTTCGTTTCATTTATTTACACGAGACGAATCCTTTTAATAACACAGGCAATTTTACTATTTTTCTTCTAAAATGCAGCTATGTACAATCTGTATTACGAGTTGCATATATCAAGCGCATAAACGTCGTACGTTCTTTGCATAAACATCCCCAGTCCAATCGCGAGGCAAGGAATCGAAAGTCTCGCTCTCGTTTGAACTATCGATCCTCCCAGTTCGGTCAGCCTTCGATACCGAGGAGTATCTTCCCTTCTGACCTATTTTTCTCTTTTTCTTCCTTTCGTGATAACCCAGAATTATATCCAAACTATCTGCTCTTTCGTTTGTTCACAAAAATTCATACATTGTTGAAACTACAATAATTGTCGTTCGAATAATATTCGAATGAATCTCGAGATTTAGCGATTGTATCTTTGTGGTGTGTCGAGAAACGATGGCTGAACCCCGCGGGCAAGCCTCCGGTGAACCGTTAACGAAGGGACGTAGGAGGAATCCGCGTGGAAGCAACAGGACTTCCTCCTCGGCGTGTACCTTTTGGGACAGTTTTAAGGAGGCGATGGCGGCGAGGCGAGTGTCGCGCGACAGATTTTATCGTTGCTGGAAAATTACGGGTTATCGACGCGGTGATTAATGGCCCCCCTCTAGATATCGGACGGTAATTAAACGCGCCGTAATTTGTGCGCCGCGAAAGGGAACGCGCGCCGTTCGGCTGACAAGCCAACTAGGGTTGATTTAAGGAGCTATACGACGCGAACCTGCGTTCCTCTTTTCTCTCTTCGTCTCGTCGGACGTTTTCCTTTTCTCCTCTCGTTGGTTACTGGCAACGCGCGATCCACGGGGGTTGCAAGTACGAAAACTTCGTCGGTCGACGTTGCAACGATGCTTTCGCCGTTCATTTTATTTATTTTTTCTTTTTTTAAATCGCGACTCATCGGCCAATAAATAACGCTCGGCCGTCGCCGTTCCCGGGAGACGCAAAAAGCAACTATCATACTTAACGTCAACCGGGAATGGTTGCAAGTATTTTATTATATAAGCTTCCTTCCCTGGACGTCTCTCGTTCTTTTCGCGACGCCGATATCTCCCCCGTGAGGCCACGAGCCGGGCTTCTTTTCCACGAAAACACGTCCTGGTTCTTTTTTCCCGCCGCGTTGGCACCGGAGTGACGACTTAGACGACAGGCCTGCGCCCCGCGGTTCGATCCAGAAAATCTCTGCGCAGATCCTACGCGCACGCGCAAACCTCTCTCGCACGCCACGATCCTCCGATGCGTTCCGCTTCGATTCCACGCGCGCGACACGTCGTCACGCCGCACGACGATTATTAATTATCCGCCCTGGCGTGTTCGATCCCGCCGATAACGAAATCAATTTATCCGACTTGGTCTCCCTTTCCGTCCGACGGACGCCCAACAATTGATTTACCCAGGCGCTGCGATGGATCACCATCGACGAGAACGATCTCTCCTTGCTTCGTTGACCCTTTCGCTGAATCAGAGTCGACTGATTGCGAACAGACGCGTCGGTTCAAATTACTTCTACGCCAGATTTTAGGCTTCGGTAGTATCAATGTTTCTGTTTAATTGAGTATCTAATATTCTGTACGTATGATTTCTCTCGATGTTCCAAACCTGACATTGGTCCCAATTCCCGATCTCGTTCCTGTGGAAGAGACACGTCCGGACGGTTTCTCTACCCGTGGTCTATGTAGATACCAACGATCAGCTTCTCTTCGGTAGCCCGTCTGGTTTTTTGGTAGCAGTTTGCCGGAGACCCGCCGCCACCGAGTCGAGCCTGCCTGCCCTAAGGCCACCTCTTTCCTTCCGAAGGTGGAATGGTGAATGGACGCTCTAGCGACGGCTTCGAACCGTTCTCGGTCTAATCTACCACGCGATCCAAAATTAGATCCTAACAGAGTCGACCAATATTTTATTCGAATATTAGATAACCAACGAGTCTCGGTTTTTGCTCGAAAAAGATCTTAGTTCTATTCTTGGAGGAGTTACACCAACCTTGTAAAGTAATGACTAGATGTAGGAAATGAATCTTGTAGATAATTAAAATTTATTAACGTCGAATATTTTAACGTGCCACGCTCTATTCGCAAAATCTGACCGCCTCGATCTCTTATTTTATTATATTACAAACTTAAGCAGCAAACTGGATCCAAGAGAAGACTTTCCTACGCCAATTAGAGCCTGGTGGGACTTCTAGACTCGTTCTTTTATGACTCGGATAACGACGAGGGGGTTAATTATTTCGAATCCCTGGTAGCGCTTCGCCAGGGGGTGGAATATGTTCGCGATCTTCGGATTAGGAAGGTTATAGACAAGCCTGTGCATTACTAAATGTCTCTGCGTTGAATCCACGCTCGTTTTACGCAAGAACATATCGAAAATATTGAATATAATTTTACTTTAGAAAACACTGGTTCGTGGAAAGTTAGATGGTATCGAATTAGTAATTAACTCGTAAACAGTATGTTGGATCGTCTTTGCGATCGTCAATCTGTTGGCTCGTAAACTGCGATGCGGGCGACCGGTGGACTCGGGAAAGAAACAGTTTACAGCTGTTCGAGATAAGTTCGCGGATATACAATGGCAAATTGCACGAAAGAATTTCTTTCCCCGGGACGACGAACGAGTCTCTCGATGCGGGCGATGGATCGAGTGGCTTTGAAGTTTTCTGCCGATCGAAGGAAGGCGACAGAGGCTCCGTCACATGACCAAACGATTCTCGCAGGTGATGTAACGCGACGCAAAGAAATTCGGGAAGTAAAGGGGAGAGGTCTGCGAGGCCTTTAATAAATCTCGCTTCTTCGCCATTCGGTTTCGAGAAGACTTCGTCGACCTTCTGGCGAATAAAATAAATTTTTACGCGGTTTCGAAAGAACGATTACTGAACCGAACGTGGACATGGCGATCATGTCCATCGAATTTGCAACTGTTTAAATCGATGGAAGGCAAAAGACATTCGAGACTCGAGACTTTATATTTTACGAATTTTCACGCCACGATTTTGGAGTTGTTTAGTTGACTCTGTAAATGCTAACGTTTCGAGTCTTGGGTGAGATTGAAACCGTTTAAAAATGATTCGCGAGCGGGTCGCGTCCATCGCCAGAGCGACGAAGCACCCGGTATACGGACGGATCGCGCAGGAGAGAAAGATCAAGCGCTCCACCCACGCCCACGTCTCAACCTGTTCTGTTTCTCCCGTCGAGCCGCGGTTACAGGTGCCTCCCCGAGGGCATTCCTGCTGGAATTCTTCACCGATGATCCTTCGCTCGACCCTTCTGCAAATTCTCCTCAGAGTCGCATCGCGGTTCAAACGGCCCATGCGCGATCCAGGTTTATCGAAGGTTTGCCCGCAGGCTTGATACAGTGTCCTCGTGAAACGCAGCGCCAAGATGGTCCACAAATCCCGCGGGTAAGCCTCCGATAGCACGTGGAAAATGACCCGTGCACAAGCTCGAGGTTCACTGGGAGGTTGTCTCGATAGTTCGATAGACTTTCAAAGCAGAAAGTGAAATGATAATAAGAAAATGAAGACAATTTCGATTATTTTATTTGACGAGGTATATCTCTCTTTCAAAGCATCTATGCAGCGACTGACTTCTTGTGTAAACATTCACTCTTTCCGAGAACATTTTATACTCAAGATTTTTGTTTCAAACTAAAATTATTTTTCAAATGGCTCGTGCACAAGATCGAGATCTGTCGTTCTTTACCTACTCCAATGAATTTCTGTGTCTTTGGGGTGGTCCATCGACGAAACTGGTGGAAACCACACGAGGTCTCGAGCTTTTTCTAAAAGTTCATCCCCTTACGAAAGAGATCGATTTTTCGAAATTTCAAGTAAACCTAGATCATGTGAAAAATGGAGAATGATGCTCTTCCTGGGTGAAAGATGGTGAGGCTCCGGTTGGGAGCTTGATCCGCGACGAAAACTGAGAAAAGACTCGAAGCGTCCACGGGACATCGACGCGGAGGAATCTAACCAGTCGATTAAGTTTCTCCTCTCTAATGAAACACGGTAATCGGGTTACATAATCGGTGACGCAAAGCGACGACCGTCGCCGGGATTGATTTCTACGAACGGTCGACGCCGCGTCCAGGCGAATCAGCCTCAAAACGTGACCAGCCGACCATTAAGCTTTCCCGAATGCCCTTCGACAGAGTGTCGGGGAATAAAGTCCCCCCGGGTGGCGGAGAAAGGGAAGTCGGACGAGTAGAAGCACCGGCCTCTCGAGTTTCACGTGAAACTCTCTCGGTCGGGTCTCGATCTCTCGAAGCGTGCGAGCGGACTGCTTGAAATAATCGTTCCGATGGTAGAAGAGGGGGAGTTCTCGATGTCGCGAAGGAACGAGGGGCAAAAAGGAACAGCGCGGGGAACACCGAGTGGAAGCAGACGATGCCTGAGAAGGGAGGTGGGATGATGTAGAAGGGGAAAGCGGAGAGGATGGCAGCAACCGTACGCCCACACATCCTCGTCGGGGACCTGTTCTCGGCTTTTACGTTCTGACATCTTTTCACTCCGTTTACGAGTCCCCTTTACGTTTTACGACCGATCATCGGGGGCCCTTTCTCTCTGCGAGATTCTACCGACCGCGCGGACGGCCAACGGCAGAAGGGAAAAGAGAGAAACGAAGGAAACAAGAAAACGATCATCGCCGCGGTAGGAAGAACAGGGACGCCCGGGGACCGCCGTGAGACTCGCTATCCGCCGCGGATCTTTCGATGCCAGATACGAATATTGCGTCGAATGGCCACGAGTATCTTGCCACGGAAAATGGAAGTCCATCGACGGTCGGATACAAAGGAGATCGCATCGATAGCGAGACGGTTGTTGAGCTCTCGGAACCGGCGGATGTTCGGCCGGTTCGAAATGAATGTTCATCGGTGGCGAACGATACAATGTACGGTCTCTATCGTGGCTCTCGATGCGCTATGAATATTACCCGCCAGCTCCTTGACGCGTTTGCGCTCGGTGGATCGATGAATTCCAAAGCTGATTCTCTTAGCAAGCCTGGGGCAATCTTGTTCCATATTCAATTACACCCCCTTACGATTTTTTACTACAAATTAAATAACTCGATGTTGTAAGAACTATTATCGTTGGTGTTCGACGAAAAGAAAAGCGTTCGATGACCTCATTTGTTTACGATACGTAGATAGGAATCGAAAGGGTTCGACTACGAGAGCAGAGAAATACACTGCATCGAACTTTGGTCGAGAGTAATATTAAATAGTATAGTTGCGTTTAAAGCGTCCAGAATCATTGAATCTGATCACACTCCTGTAACCATCCCTGACGTCCTTACAATGTTACCTCGATTCGAAAAATAGAAGCCACAATATTTGAGAGAAATAAATTCGAGATCGAGGCGATCTATTAATCTGTGTCCTCCCTCTGACGAGATTTTGCGGAGGTGTAAAGTTGAACATTATGGATCGATGTCGCCATAGACTTCCTCGCCGAATAATTAATACTTAATTTTCCAATTCGTACCAAAATGTACGTAGTTACGTATTTTAGAAATAAACGTGTCGAAAGGCTTGTCCGTGATTAATCTTTTTCACAAAGAAGACAATCGATCCGCACCTGTGGGCAAATCTCCGGGTAAACCTCGACCGTGTATGGGCCATTTAACTCGACGGTCGTTGCCGCGAGCTTCCGCGCGCTTTTCTGCGTTAATGCCGGTCAGGCATTCGGCTGTTTCGCCATGAAAGGATCCGTCGGCGCGAGGAACTCGGGATCAAATCGATTTCAAAGAGCGGTGACTGCGCGCGTACGCAGAGGAATGCGATAGGTTCGAATCGCTGGAAAGTCTTCGTCGGGACATCTGTGTCGCGGCCGCGCCTTCCGGGAACGCGAATTTCTATTCCGCGGATGCGATTAATTGTCGCGCTGGAAAAGTCGTCGTTGGGGATACTGGACGGAATTCCGGATACGCGGGATGCTTCGAAAATAGGGCGTCAAACTTCGAGCACAGATCTTGGAAACCTTCCTTCTCAAGATTCCTTCAAGTAGATTTAATATTAAGGACAATTTATATTTACATAATCAAATACGATTTTCAATCTTCTAAAATTACGTCGTTCGTTTCCGTTTGCTCAGATATACGATGCTTTCTGATTTGTACTATACGTTCTTTTTTGGACTCTGTAGAGAAGATTTCCAATTACGAATAGTAATTTGAAACTATTTTAAAGTTTGGTTGCACGCCTACGACGCGATTACGAATTCCCTGCGTTCGATTACTTGGGTGGAGGGGACAGCATCGAAGAGACAGGCAATATCGCAAGTTTTATGGCGTCCCCAGACAAGTCCGGCGACTTCTCCTCGGAACGGAAACTCGCCTACACCGAAAAACGAGGATTCAGCTCGATTCATCGTTCGTACACGTTGATTCATGCGCTCGGTGTGCGCCGCGCGCGATTTAAATTTCAAATAGTCGCCGGATACACCTCTCGGACTTACACGTGGTTTTATGACAAAGTGCCGTTGTCGCGTCGAACAAGACGAGCCGTGTGGTCCGCGGCCGCATTAAAATAAACAGACAGAAAAGGTTTAAGCGACTACGCGAGCGAATTTCTGCTCAATCGTGGCTCGTTCCGTACCGAATCTAAAAGTCTATATGACAGATTTTTGTGTAATTTGGGTGTCGTGTAGCCTGCGTAAAATTAGGGGAGTTTTAAGTCATCGTTTGTCTCGTTTCGAACTTGTTTAAATAGTACAAGAAGAAGGTATAGAAAAGAAGTATAGAAAACTCAGCGCATTGTTCAAAGGCAATCTACTACTATTTTTCAACGTGTCTTCTTCAAAATAATTTTCCTATTACCACTGCACATCCATTAATCTAAAAATTTCACGAAAAATGTAATAAAACCAACGTATACGTAGGAATGAAAAAAACTTGAAAATCGCGTCGCATTGTGAGACTCAAAGACAATCGAAATTGCGCGCGCATTCAACGATACACAGCGACACGCGTAGCAGATTCCGCAACTTTGCGCGTCACCGATGCCATCTCGGAAGCGCATTCGTTCGCGCGATCGTTTACCTTTTGTTTAATTGCTACGCGAGGCTCGATGACAGATGGTCGGCCGACACCGTTCCAATACAAAAAATCAAGCGGATGCTCTAATGGTGATTTACTACGACCGCGATTCGAGTTTTCCCTTTCGTTCGACGTCGCATCCAATCTCCCGTTGCCTCGATCGATATCCCTGCGGGTCGAAGGTCCATCCCTCTTCCTGTTTCTTCGTCGCGCCTCTGGCGCGCTGCATCCATTCGGTGAGCAACAATAATCCGTATGGATTTTTTGAAAAATTGAAAAGAATAGAAATTCTATGCCTTAAATACCACTACGATACGTATTTGTACAAAGATCGAAGTCTTCATCGAAGTAAAATGCAACATAACCTAATTCATTGACAAGGATAAAACTAATTATGGCGTAAGCACGCTCGATCGAAATTAGTATTTTAACCCCGTTTTTTCCGGAACTTCCAACTTTCGGTTCGCGTAATGGCGGCCGTGGAGCGGACGACGCGAGATAAGCTCGTGGGCGTACCGCGTGCACGGAGGTGTTCCGCGTGTCCGGCACTAAAAGGATGATTCATAATATTACGCGTAGCCAGCGATTTCATAAGCAATCGGAAATGAGCGCGCGGGTAGAGGCTGTAATTTAACAATATCCGAGATTACAGGGGATCAAAGAGAAGTAAGAGCGGCGTTTGGCTGTTTCAGGACGAGGTGGGAGGCAGTACGGTGGTAGCCGAGGGTGTAGTAGGCGGCATAAGGGGCCCAGGCGGCGGGTGCCGCGCATCCTCGATGACGATGGCCGAGAGCGCCGTGGAGGACGCTGCAGCCGCGCCCCCGGGTCCGGCCAAGCCGCCACCGCCCTCCTGCACCAACAACAACACCCTGGCGGCGACCGCGAACCGGAACCATCGAAACCTGCGGAGACGGAAGCGTCTCGATCAGGTGCTGGACATCCTCCAACATCGAAGTTCGCCCAGCGAGGGCGAGGTGCTGAGATTCGAGGGCAGCGGTCCAGTGTCCGAGGAGGAGGAGGACGCGTTCGGTTCACCGAGGTCGTCCTCGAGATCGGCCGTGGACGCGCCGTCAGGCATAAGTTTGCTGCCCCTCAGGCTGAAGAGCGAGGAACCCGTGACGCCCACCGAGGAGGAGGGCACCCCGAACGACGCCGATCAGCAACAGCAGCAGCAGCAGCAACAGCAGCAGCAGAATCATCATCCTCATCATCCGCACCATCACCCTCATCATCATCGTCATCGGCACAGGCATCATCACAGGAACAACGCGAATCACGCGTACGATCACCTGCACCCGTCTCATCAGAGATCCTCGGCGCCCAAGTACGCGGGCTGCACCTGCGTCCAGTGCTCCCAGTCCGTCACCCCGCCGATGGTGCTGCCCTCTCCGATCTCTCCCCTGACGCCCCTGACGCCGCTGACGCCGCTTACACCGCTAACATTGCCGCCCCTCACTCCCGGATCCCTCTCGTCGTACAGCTTCGAGCACTACATGCACACCAAGTACCTGCCGGACATCTTCCGTGGACGCAGCCACTCAGACTCTGACCTGGTGCCGGGATGGGACCAGAAACCTCTGCCCTCGTCCGTGTTCGTCAACCATCCGCTGAGGAGCGGCTCCCTCGAGAGCGACACCACCAGCCCCCAGGAGTCCCCGTTGGATCTTTCGATGAAGAACCTGATGGCGACGGCCGCGGCGGCGGTTGCCGGGAGACCGCCGGCCCTCCAGCTGCTGCCGCCCGGGATCGTGTCGAGGAGCTCGGTGAGCGTACCCGTGGTGAAGGGCGACGTCGCGTCCCCGACGACCAAGGAGAGTGTCGCCGTCCGCTACAACCTCGAGGTCTCGCCCGTGGTCGAGGAGATGCCGCCGGGCGTCGACGTGGCTTACGTCTGTCCCGTGTGCGGCCAGATGTTCAGCCTCCACGATCGTTTAGCGAAGCACATGGCCTCGAGGCATCGCAGACAAGGGCCCCAGGACGCGTCCGCGAAGGCGTACCTCTGCGACGTATGCAAGAGAAGCTTCGCCAGGTCCGACATGCTCACCAGACACATGAGGCTCCACACGGGCGTAAAACCGTACACGTGCAAGGTCTGCGGCCAGGTATTTAGCAGGTCGGATCACCTGAGCACGCACCAGAGAACGCACACCGGCGAGAAACCGTACAAGTGCCCTCAGTGTGCGTACGCGGCCTGCCGCAGAGACATGATCACCAGGCACCTCAGGACCCATGCCAGATTCCCCGACGTTCAGACGCCTAAGAGCGAACCCGGCCTCCTTGCCGGCGAGGACAGCCCCACGTTTGCGCAGGAGATGGTCTCTCCGTCCGCCACGATCAAGGCCGAATGACGACGGTCCGCTGGATGACCACGTTTCTCTGCCGCGGTCCACCGCGGATCTCGAGGAAGGGGACGTCCGGCATCGACGGAGAGGCCCTTGGCCGCCGTCCCGAGGTCTCAGCGACGTCGACGACAGGACAGGGGTTGAAGAGGTCAACGGCGGAAGGCAAGGGACGATCGATCCTCTCTGGACCGGGTCGCCACACAGGGCTCACTGAGTTTAGAGTTCAGAGGGCAGTCTGGTACTTTTCTGATTCTTCGTGATTTAATTATTTTTTCTTGTAGAAGGCACGAATCAGAGATATAACTCTTTTAAACCCTTCGTGCGTGGACATCTAAACGCAGCTTCGATATTTTTTCTTGGTAAGTTTAATGGGATTGCGATGGGGTTGATTGTAGTTTAGTACGGGATATTTTTTGCTCTTTCCAAACAACGTTTTAGTTGGTTTGAACCGGAATAAAGAAATTATTAATATTGATTTCCTCTATCGAGTCAACCACCGTAAAGTCAAGATTTAAAAAATCGTATATACAGTTTCTTGGTTTTTCTTCCTTTTCTTAAAAGAGTTAAAAAAAATTCGATTTCGTAGTTCTAGATGATTGTCAGTTTGTCGAATTTCACCACACAATTTTGAAAACTTCAATTTCCTCGTTCATTCGAGAGGATCTTGGAGAGAACGAGACAAAATCGATCCTTTGATCCGAAGGTACCAGACTGCGTTTTTAAAGGAATTCTTCGCCGTGGCGGAATTCCGATAATTTCGGAAAGAAATTTGCCCCGCGCGTTAAAGTCGATCCGTCGGTCTTCGAATTTTACGCGAGTCGTTTTAAGGCGTGTTTAAGGCTTTTGACAGTATTATCGTATTTCCTCGTCTTCCCCGTTGCTTCCTCTGAACTTGCGCGTCGCGCATCTTCCGAGGTTCTCTGTCGCACGTCAAAGTCGCGGTTGCTCGTGGATTTCTCCAGCAGTGCTCGACGTTTCGTTGAAAAATGCGTTTCGTTTTACACGCATCAATTTCGTTTTTTTTTCCTTTTTTTTATTTTATTCGCAAAGAAGAAGGTTCCCAATTTCTTTTCATTTTAGTTGAGTCTCTTGCCCGAAAGGAGCATTCTTTTTCTTGCGTGCATTCTGTAGCTTTTAACGCTTTCGATGTTCGGCCATGACTTCGAACGAAATCGCGATCGTTGCTGGAATCTCTTCGACTGCCCAATTTCCGTTAACACGTTGACTGCCAGTTTGTGAAATTATAGAGCGAACATTAGACGTGTCAAATATTTAAATGGTTTACTTGCTATTTTACGGCAAGAAGTTACAAGCATTAGGATTCATTGAGAGATAAGTAAAATTCTTGTTTATACGTTACTCGTTATATAAAAATTCGTGTTACTCGTAGTTTATAAAAATTTACCCGTCTCTGGTTCCAATCGGTGCGAGCGTTTCAACCCCTAACTGGTATTTTAACGCTCTAATGTATACTATTGAAAAATAAAAAATAGCAATTTCCTTGTACAACTGTTATTTTTTGCAGTTGGGTAATACGATGTTAATTTTAAATACGAAAGTTATCGATGTCGGTTAAGGGTTGAAGAAATTTCGAAAGTTTGAAGCTGGTTCACCAGGGGCCACCATGGCAGTCAAAGCGTTAAACGATCTCTTCCTCGATCGATACTCGTAGACTCGAAACCCAAGCGATCTGAAAGCATTCCCACTGAAGCGCGCGCCACGAAGATCCACGGTGAAAACGGTGCTCGAAGGCTGGGCATCGATATCGATTCGCTGGTATCCGACCCGCGATCGTATCGCTGTGCCTGAAAACGCTCGTGAATCTCGCCTTCCGTCGAAGCGTTCCGTCGATTCGCGAACGAAGTTAAACTTGTGCCAAATTTTGTCGGTCGAGAAATCGTTGGCGATGCGAATCTGTTAGCGATGTTCCTTTAGCCCAGCGTGGTTGGCGTTGGAAAGAAGCGAACGATTTCCAAACGAGAGACATTCGTTTATCGGCGCGGGTCCTCTCGACTCGCCGTGTAAAAATTCGCTCTAGACGTTGACGCGCTGACCCTCGAGACGATTGTTTGAATGTTTAGACCGGTTACCGAGGTTGCGTCGGTAGAGTTAGTTGTTAACGATCGAACAGGAGAGAATGTTTTTTTATTGTGCGTTGCGAAATTCCTCTTGAACGGCGTCGTGATATAATATTTATCGAAAATTCGTTGTTACGCGCGACTGAGAAAACGGTTGGGAAAACGCGAACGAGGAAAATCCAAGCCCGATGACGAAGAACTAGGAACGACGAGAGGGCTGGGAGTTCTTCCTAGCGAACGGATGAAAGTAAAACGAACGTTAACCGTACCTGCAGAAAAGAAAGAAACTTAAAGCATAATAAAGCGTCTAGACGTAACGTTAATTAGTGGGTAATATTGATATTATTATTGCGTTTTTATTATTATTATGAATATTAATATTATTATTATTAATATTATTCGCATTGTAACTGTCGGCGTGAGATTGTTTCGACACGCGCGCGCGCACGCGGAGGAGCAGAGAAGATATTTTTTTATACACCGCGAAAGGATCCGCGAAAAATGTAGGTGGAAAACCAGCGGAGGGGGGGAAATAAAATCGTTCGTAACGTTTCACCGAGCGCGGTGCGCGAGTTGTTTCGTTGATAAAAAATTTTGTTAAATCGAAAAACCGCGACGGAAATGGCTCCGTCGCAGCTTCTCCTCCGGGTATTCGCCATTTTCCCCCGATGGAACGTGCTCTCGCGATCTATTGGCGTTTTTCGATCGACAGATCGATCCGACGAATTGCGGAATCTCGTCGACCCGGAGTATCGAATCACGACCGTTATTGGACGATTCGTGCTGCAACGAGCTGCAAAGAATGCCTCTATGATGTTCGCGATGCGAGAGAAATCCGTCTTGTCGCGCATAAATTTCGTTTCTACGACGGTAATGCTATTAGTTGTTAGTTGGCGCGACGAGACATCCTGACCAATGACGAAGTAACCGTTTTCAAAAGTTCCGATCGCTGAATCTGAATCGTAAGGGGCATTCTCTCTGGCTCTCCGGTAGAAATACTCACAACTTCGTAAGGCGATTACGGAGTTTCACGGTTCGATTCGATCCACAGGACAGCTCTCTGCCTCGAACGCTTTGTCAACGGATGTTTAAAGTGGCCTTATTAGCGAAACGGAATTAATTGGCTGCTCAAGGTCACCGAACCGTTACCCCCACAATTTGGTTTCTGATGAAAACAGCGGCCATACCTTGTCAAGATAATAAGAGCCTTGTATTAACCATCAGAAATATAATTAAAACATTATATTCGATACATATCACTGTTACATTAGGTTACGAATGCATTCGTTTGGATAGGGATGCAAAGAAAAGTCAATCTCAAAAAAATAATTTTTTTTTTACGTGAATACATATCAGTATTTTTCTTTATATTAATTATTTGAAATTTGGTACATATTCTCTGTATTAGAATATGAACCAGGCTTCTAGCGAAGTTTGGCGAATAGAAATTTCGTTTGTTTGTTAAAAGGCGCCTCTTAAAAAAGCGGAGGGAATGGGAGAAATCTCCTCGAGCGACCAATTGATTCCGTCTCGACTATAGTGGCGGTGTTCGCGAGAATCGGTGATCTTGTTAGAAATTGGGTCACGTGGGAGAATTTCGTTTAGTCAATTTAGATGTAATGTCGCGAAAATCCTGGGACAAACACTGTTTCGTCGACAAAGCGCGTCGGGCGTAATTTTGCGCGCGTATGCGAATTGGCTGGAGACCACGCGTGGTATCTACCACTTCAACCTTGCTCAACCTCGACCGTTTGCCTTTTTCCTTGCCATAACTCGGCCGTTGTCCAGTGGGTCTCCCGTTCGTGGCCGCGGTAAGAGGCATAATGACGAATATCGCGAGTCACTCCCGTTTGTAAAACACTTACGACGCTCGTTCGTATGGACACGCAACGCATACGCATACACACACGCGCGCGTGTACACACGTACACAAATACACAGTGAGAGGGAAAGAGAGAGAAAACACACAGGTGCGTTGTAAACGAAACACGGTGGTGAGGTGTGCGTGCCGTTTGAACGCGCACACGGGTATGTATATCTGTATTTTTGTATACCGAGATTTTTTTCTAATTAGTCTACCGTTTAAGCGTTTCGAGGAGGAACGGAACGAGTAATTAGCCATTAAGGAGAAAACTGTCGCTCTCTGCTTGCCATTTTAGCTTGCCTCTGCCGATCGAACGATTACTCGGAAGGCGGCTTGTCGGAGGGACAAAAGAAGGACACGCGAGGGGGAGACCGCGAGACGCGGAAGGCCTCGTTCTTTTTTTTCTTTTTTTAAATAGACACGGGCAAAATTCGTATCCGAGTAGAAAATTTTTAAACGATAAACAACCGTTACGATTCGTACGACGCAAGTAAATTTATTTGCCAATTATTATCGTAGCAAAAATTTTGCGTGTTTCCGATTTCGTATATTTCGAGCTTTTCTCGCAGTTTTGAGAATCGCGCGACGATGTTCGTCAAGATCGTCTTTTATCGCGTCGCGATAATCTCTTCATTTTGTTTTTTTTTTTTTAGTTTTTCTTCTTTTTGTTTTGTTTTTTTACTACCGCGCTCAGCGGAAGTTTCTTTTCGCCTCAGAAGCGAAGAAAGCACGTTTTGTTTCGATGTTTGCCAAATACATATTTGAGTTTCGTTCGGTACTGAGACTTCCGACTCGACGCGCCGTCCTTCCCGCGATTCAGCCTTAAAACTGAGAGAATCTCTTGCGCAAGAAGCCCGTTTAACTAAACACACGAACAGAAGAATGAAATGGAGAGAAAGGGAAACGATGTGTAAAACACGTTCAACGTGTCTTCAGGCAATTAAGCGATCGCCGTGCCAGACAACCTGTTCTTGTAATTATTAACACTCACTTAGCCATTCGTACGATTATAATTATTTCTATTATTATTATTATATTATTATTATTAATTATTACGCCTAGTTACGTTGTTAAGTGATTAATCATGTTTAATGCTTCTATTATTTATTTTGTTATCCTATTCGCAAGTCAAGCTTCCTATTTTTTGCCCTGTTCACACATTCACCCCCCATCCTCCAGCCCCTTGTTCCTCGTTTCATCGAAACAGCCCTTGCCCGTTTTCATCGTCGTAAGGACGGAGAAGAATGCTCCCGCTATCGTGTGCACCAATGGCGCACCTGCATTTATAAATTCATATCGTTCGTGCAGTTCGTTTCCGACGTCCACGACGGTGCAGCCGAATTTCGGGCTTCTTCTCCACCCACCTGTGATCGTTCCGCTTTGCATCGAATAATCGATGAACAAATAAAAAGAGGGAAAAAAAACAAAAAATAAATAAATACGAAGGAACGAACGATGAACGAAAAGGGCTTCCCCTCCGGGACACGTTGCGATCACGTGACTCTCGAGCGAACACGCGTTCTGTTTTGTTTTTTCTATTTTTTTTTTTTTTTTTATTTTTTTTTTTATTTTTTTTGTAATAACGACGAACGAGTAGGAAACGATTAAACGCTCACGAGGGTTTCTGTAAATTATTGATGACGACGATTGTGTATGTTAATTTATAAATTATGTTGTGTTTACGAATCGTGCCAGAATGGAACAAAAATATAATTTTTCAACGAACCCGCCCCGCGCCTTTTCTCATTCTACGACCTCCACGATCCATCCAGCGTTGCTCCTGGTTTTAGTTCGGTCTTTTTATTCTTCTCCTTTTTGCATTTCTACCAACGACGATTCAGAATTAGAACCACCGTTCCTCTACGTGTATTATAACACGCGTGTATTGTGTACGGATCGTCGGTTGTAGTCGAATCAAATTTTCTATGCCACCACCATTATTGGTCGCATCTATAAATGTATTGGAACAAATCTAAAACGGGGGATTTCTGGAGGGGATTAAGAGATTTTAACCCATCCTCTTGTTTCCGAGTACTCGACAACTTACGATCTTTGCGCAGTACGTGCCGCCATCGCGGAGAACACGGATAAATGGCAGTGCCTCTTATTTTACGTGTATTTAACTCTTGCGGATCAGACGGTAAGATATGTATATACGTTATTTCCAAGTAAATAATTTGTGATGTATAATATACAGGGTGATTAACAGGTGAATAATCTTTTAGAGGGTGATTTTATAATACCCTCGTCGCAAATGAAATAAAAGTAAGATTGTATGTTATCGTATAAAATTTAACCTCCATTATAAGCTACCTTGTCTGATGAGTCTCCCAGATATAAATTCAATTTAACACGTTTACTGTTCGTTGACCTGCATGCCGGGCAGGACGAGTTTGACTTGACAAATATCATCTCTTTCTTTTTTTAAACTGATCGTTTTCGCTGAAGCAATCGTTCAAATTGGTGTAATAAAAACCATAATTAATATTGCGTCAGCGGCAAGTTGAACGAGTGGAATTCGTAACAATGTGCTCGAGTAAACTGAAACTATTGGAAATAAACGTTGGATACGATAAAGACAACGTTGGAAAGCCAAACGTAGATATTATTGTAAGTGAGTATTGAATGTATCGTAGGCTTTTACAGAGATTTACGGGAGTTAAATCGCTGCGCATTCTTAATCGTAAAATCGGACAGGAATAGATTTTCAAAAGAATATTTATCGCCGCTCATCCTTTTATAGTTATGGCGCTGTCATATTTTATACCACTGCTATAACCATAATCCTTAGCACTGCTAGCAAAGGTTAATATTACCACTCAGGTAAACGCGACACCGTTAATTAAGTACGAGTTCGTAGTATAGTCGGGCTCCTTGATAAAGCGAATCGTGATCTTTATCAAGCGTTTACGTTAACTTCTCGTAAACGTTCGACTAATTGCTAAAATCAACATATTTCTCAACGATCTTAACGGGAATTTAAGTAACGTTCATCGGGGACCACGAATTCTTTCCTCGTCGGAGCTAGACATACTAGAATTAACAAATTTTTTAGCAAGTGACCTAAGCAGAAACAGCTCGCACGAGTAGCGGAGCGAACAAAATAAAATCAATTTCTAATTTCGTATTAAGGAAGTTCCATAACTGTTTCGACCCTTGACTTTTACCACTTCCATCGAACCAGTCGCTCGTCGGTGAATCGATAAAATGTTCCTAGCTCCGTTTTGCTGTCATTTTTTGGCCAGCACCTGTTCAAAGGGCCCGAAAATGTGGCGCGAAGCGCAGCCAATCGGAACGAAACGAGGCCTCTCTTTTGGTCCGGTTGACGAATTGTAACACGGACGATATTTCGTTCGACAACGTGCTGACTCGATACATAGTCCTCGGCCTCGTCGCCCGATGGAAATAAAACGACGGCGCTGGATGTTCTCGGATCGAAAATATTATTCCGGGGCGTTCTCCGTATGATTAATTTTCGCGGTGCACGCGATCGGCAGGTCGAGCGTTTTCTGTCCGCCGCGAACATCCGTGGACGTGATTCGCGTGTATGCGCCACGGGACCATGAGTATCACGTGATTACGACGGGGGCCGTTTATTTCGTTCGCGTCCGGCTCGACTGACCCGAAATTGAAAGCGAGAGAAAGGCAGCGCGCGAGTATCGACGTTGAAATTCGTTAAAGGGTCGTTTTCTTTCGCTGCTTCTTTTTACCGGTCTCTCGTAATCGCGTGACGAAATCCACGCTAATAATCCCCCGTGTATCTTCGTGAGCGAATCCCTTTTCGCGACGAATTCAATTTACGCTCCTTCTCGGAACCGTAGAGTCTCGAACGAATTCGAGAGACATCTTTCTTTTTCCAAAAATGCGGTATTCGTTAGATGAGACGACGTTCTGTCGAAAGAATTCAAGCCTAAAGCATGAAAGAAATTTTCTATTTCTGGCAAAGCTGGTTCTTAGGCGATCGATGAAAGGATCTTTCCATATTGCAAAATTGATTTTATCGCTAATAATGAGAAAGTTGTGCGTAAAAAATTAATCGCGAGTGAATCTTCGTTGCACTTTGCCTGTAAATAATCGCGAGCTATCTGCTAGCATCGATAAAAATTAAATCGAACCCGGGAAAGAGGAAGATCGTCCGAAACATCTCGAGAAATTCGGCGAATTTATCTCCGCCCAATTACGGCGCGCACTTCCTTCACCTTTCGACCCTCGTCCTTAAATCTCGCCGGTAGATTACACGTTTAATTATGGGATCGATTACGCCGCCAGAAGATATCTCGATCGATACCCCGGCTCCGACTTCTCGTTCATCAAAGCGGCTTTCTGTTCTCGTTAAATCAAGATCATGACTTCCGACTTAAACTGCATGCGCTCTATTTGATCGATATCACTATTGAACGGCCATCCGAATCTCGTTTAAAAACACCGTGATGGACGTCTGACGGCAAACAAAACTAAACGGACAACAAAAAATGGTAGGAAGAGTGACCGTGATTTTCCCGTTTGAAATTCTGCTGTCTCACTTATCGCGATCCGTTTGATCGACGCGGCTACTTAACATTCGTGTCGAGTCTCCGTCGAAAAATATCATTTTCCCGCTGTTTCGAACAACGATCGAAGCAAAGACGAACCAGAACTATTTATACGATCGATTTTATAATATACGGCGAGTCGATTTGTCACGGACTATCAGAGATAGCGGTAAAATTCTTTCTCGATCCGTAGAACCATTATGTAAAAGATGTTTTGTTATTTTGCCTCTTGGCTATTACGTACAGTAATGTTTCGTATCGTTCGAGGAACTACTAATTATATTCTTTGGGCATAGTTTTCACAACAAAAGAATCAAAAGTCAGCTTTGACATATTTTCGTTTCTTTAACGTGTAATTTACGTAGAAAATTCTTGGCTAACGACGCGAACACTCTGCGTAGAAAAGGAAAAAAATTCCCTCGAATTTTGTACGATGAAGAAATGACTTGCAGTGTAGTCCGAGGCGAGGGACGACGGCGGATAATAAGATGAAAAAAGAAGGTAGAAAAGTAAGAGAAAGGGCCGGTGGTGTATCGAGTGTGCGAATGCAATACCGTGACACCCGCGACGCTCGAATTTTACGAAAAGCAATGCAGGTGACGGTGCATTAAAGGGTGTACAAGGTCGTTATCGCGCGAACGCATAATAACGTTCGGGTTGATTTACGCTACGCCCGGGATTTCAGGTATATGTCTCATTATACGAGTATTATATGCATATAGATAGGTGTGTACATGCATATCGACGCGGTCGTATCCTGTTCGCCGCGATCGATACCCCGGATAAGTGGTAATGGAATAATCGACGTTTCGTGTAAGGGATATTCGGATAATCAGCCATCCGATGCGCGATATCTCCATAACAATATCCGGTGACACAGTTTTTCAAATATTCACCATTATCGTCGAGTATCTAGACGGCAAGACGTCGTGAGCAGATAATCGGAGAAAGGGAAAGTTATAACTGGATTAACGGACCATTGTCAAGCTTATCTTAATCGTCGTTTATAAGCTACCGTTGTTCGTCGCTCGAAATTGCAAATCGGTGTTCGACGTCCTCCCGTCGCGAATGTCAAAACACGCTTCCGTTGACGTTTCGGATCGATGCTACGTGGGTGGATCGAATTCTTTGGAGATTGTTGAATAAACAATGAAAGAAACTAGTGTTAACAAGTGTCATTTTCAATTTTGCTCTTTCGACCAGCGCGGTGTTCGACGTTTACAACGATCGAGTTACGCGGATTGCGTGTTTATTTTCGCTTTCAGTATTTTGATATCGTTCTCAGATGCAGGGAGAAAGAAGACGATCTAGTTATCTTAGAAAGAACGTGACGATACTACGGTATCCTGAGGACTACGAGCCACGGAGCCTTGGAAAAGTGCTGACGAACCAAGAAGGTCATCCACCTCTAATCTTTCCTCGGCAGAATCTTGCGATTCGTAAGTATATCTCTTTGCACAATAAGAAAACACGGGCATCTTAACCGCATCACGAACCAGTTGAATCGATCTAATTGATTGGCCTCAAATTTCTAGCGAATATTCAACTCGTGTGTTTGTATCAACGACACCAAAATAAAAGAAAATAGATACACCGACTCTAAAATACTTTCAATATTTTAGACTAGCAGAGCAGTCCAGAATATTATCATGATTTTTAAAATAAACCCCAGACGTGATTCGCAAATTGAATATTCTGTCCCCCACCACCACTCAACGATATGGGTATATTTAAATATCTGGTATTGAATTTCGCCTCGACTGTACGAAAGATGAACGTGTCAACCCCGAAACGACGTTCATTTTACGAATCGTTGCTGTATCTTCAGCAATTTTAAATATTTTCACGCGAAAAAAATATTGTACACGCTTGTTGAATACAAGCGGACGATCGCGCGACGAAATTTTAACTCGGATAAAAATGTCGTCCGTCTTTGGGGCGCAGACTTTGTTGGCGCGGAGTGGCGCGATTCTCGCGAGCCGTCCGCGTCGTTTTTACGCTTTTTCTCGCATGCACGCCGACGCACGCGCTACGCTGTCCTCGCAGATATAAATTATGGCGGGTCCGCGTCGGCCCGTTCCGGGCTGGGGCAAAAAATCCGCCGTTGCCCATTAGAAATTATAAGTGCTGCCGGTCGACGCGGCTTCGAGCGACTCCGTCGACTTCTATCTCTCCTCTCCTTTTTTCCCTCCCCCGCGCCCACTGTTCCCCTCGCCGGCTAGGCTCTTTTTCTTCCTCTTCTTCCCTCGATCAGCCTGGTGAACCGGCTGATCGTACTTGTCACTGGTCCTCGTTCCACCCACGCCGCGCCACGCTCGCCTTTCTACGCCGTGGACCGGTCCGACTTTTTGTCGAGACCACCTTTCCCCTCCCTCGACCCCCCTCCTCATCCGGATCTTTCTCCTTTTACTCTATTTCTATCTAGTTCAAAGCTTTCGACCATCCAATTTTGGTTCTGTCGATAGCCTATCGAACGAACGATACCAATTTCTTAAATGCTATCTTCTCGTTGCAAAATTCAGCAGCCACCGCGGCACGGGGGGTCCTAAATTCTGCCGTTCGAAATTATGTAGCAAACGGACCTTCCAAAAACGTTTGACGACCAGATATAACACGGTCAGTTTTGCCCCGTTGGTTCCGCTAGCTTTTTCGCCCGTTCGTGCCACGTCGCAAACAATAGGGCTAACAAGGAGAGGATCCCAACTGCTCCACTTCGATTTCATCGAGTTTTTGTAAGACGATTGCATGCCCGATGATACGTGCGAAACGTTTGGCACAGCTATTTCATAGTATCAAAGATGCAAACAACTAAATTTACGTAGCTCTTCGTCTACTGTACATTTTTTAATGTTTCTTCATATTCTGTGCTTTTCACTGTACAATTCTCCTCCTATCGGAGAATATTGGTATTCTAGAATATAAAGAAATATTAAATCACGTTGCATTATGCGGAGAAACGAAGAAAAAGCCCAGAATAAAGGGAACGTGGTGCTATAAGTAGAATGAGGATAGCGTTGAGTTGCTTTGTCTGACTGTAACGTCTGACCCAATACGACTCTCGCGGATCTACCAGAAAGGGTACATCATTTGAAAAGACATCATTGTCAGTGTACACTTCGTAATTATTATTAATTCGCGATAAAATACATACCACAAATTTCGTACACTGATTACAGAATATTAACGTACTTAGAAATTTTATACCTGTATCGAAGTAAATGCAGTCAAAATAATAAGATGGATTTTTGCGAACGTTTTATAAACGTAACTATGGATCCTCGTCAGGGTAAATAAAAATGAAACAATCGTAACGTTTAAACTGACTACAGACTTGTTTGTACCCGCTAATAGCGTATCTAATTTTTATCGACGAACGAGCATTTCTATTTCCAATTTATACACTTCCTCTATCCTGCCCCCTTTCTCTTTGTCTTCGAGCTATGCCTCGTGCCACTCTCGCGGAGAAAAATATCGATCTTGTATCGAGATACGCTCCGACCTGAAATGTGTTGTCGCGCCTGCAAATCGGCACCGTCATCCGGTCGTTACACCTCGCGATAACAAGCTTCGACGTTTTCGATTATTCCAGCAGCGTTCTTCCTGGCCCGAAGACATATCCGATCGCGAGCTACGCAGCCCGTTCCTTTCGTTCGTTTCCTCCGGGCGATTCTACTAGCGTCGAGCATATCTTTCCGCGTTTCGTGCTCGTGGAAGTCTACTTTAATCCTTTATTAACCCTATTTCTCTTCGAAACAACCCAAAAAAGCTTTGTACTCGTTGATAAAATTCTTCTCCGAGACCCTGATTACAGGGATTATTTAAGTACAGTTAAAACTTTAGGTACGGACAAGCTGTATTAAAGATATCTAGGAATTCTCGAGCGAATATAAATTGAATAACTCTGAGCTCTATTCCTAACATGCGATCCGGACGGAATGGAGCGTGTGAAAGTACTCGAGTACGTTTTATCATCCACCGTAGTACACAAAAATCAGATTCAATTCCCGGTTCAGCTACTGCACAAGCCGTTTCAGAACTCCGGCTGACACTTAACGGATGTAATAGAACTCACTCGGAAGAGGCGAAATTCATTTACGGAACATAAACTTGTTTACTGTATATCGCAGCGTTTGCGGAGGTTTAAATGCCGCGGTTTATAGAGGTCGACGCTATTTCAAACAAAGTAATTCAAATCTACAGAGGGTCTTTGATCCGAAGATTCATAAAAATCGTATTATTGAGAAGAACTTCGATTCGCATATCAAGTTCGAGTAACTTGGTGATCGCAAATATGCTAAAACGTAATTGACATTTTACGCATTATTAAGTTTTAAAATTGATTTATCACCAAGAAAATAAACAGAACGTTACTGTGTATACTTGGAGTTATTCAAACTTTGTAGTCGCGTCTCGGTAGGATTAGAATTAAGATTAGGGGTTAATGGAGCTCGTAAAAATGCAAAATTCTTTTATGGAACATAAACTTCTTAAGATTCGCCGGGTTGTAAATATCGCTGTTTATAGAAGTCGAAGCAGCGTAACGTGCTTATCAGCGTAATCACCGTAAAACGACCGATGTTCGTATCGCCGTAAAACGACCAAACCGATCGGGCATCCGATTCTAAACTTTCAATAGCAGTTTCAAGGAAACCCGTGGCCGAGCCAAGTCCCAGATGCTCGGTGCGTGGAGCATCGATTCCATACAAGTCGACTCCGATCGCCGGTCCGGGATCCCATTCAAAGCGCGGACCCAATAAATTGTCATTCATGACAAACTGAGGACAAAGTAAAGGCGCTGCAGCATCGACGTGGTATCCAGGATTCACGACGGACGCTCCGCCGTGCCGTGGTGGCCGCGACGTCGCGGCGTTATGCCGTATCTCCGTGCAATAGATCACCCGGTTGGCGTAATCGACGAGCACCCACCGTACCGGCTGTCGACGTCCCGACGTTCCCACGACACTAATTTCTCCACCGTCCCTTCCGACGGATTCTCCCCTCGCGCGGCATATACTAATTGTGGCGCCACAACCGAGTCACACTCTGTCACACAACCAACCGCGAACCTGGATATCATCCACAGTAGACGTGCCAAATTTATTTCAGCACCGATTTCTACTCTGCACCATGGGACGCGGATATATCATTGGATACATTGGAGAAATATAGATACATGGAAAGTTAAAGATTTGATCATATGGTAAGGTTGCATGGAGAACAGGGTGATTTATGGACGAATAATGAAACTATCGTTTGGTGTTGTAGATCGTTATCGATAGCCATTTTCCAGTGTTGAGAAGAGCTAAAACCATTAAGAAAAGTTGAGATAAAGTACGAGGAACAAATTATACAATTAATCAAAACTCGATAGAATAGGAAAAATATAACGTAATAAGAACAGTTTGCAATATTAATATTATTGCAAGTAGCCTCAGAGCCTCGTAATCTTCTGTTCTGCAAAGTAGATCGAAATTGGAGGATGACAGGTCAGAGACCTTTTCTCGTTAGTTTTTCCATTAACCGAGTCGTCCTCTTGCAAGAAGTTCCCCGACTTCTGCGGCTACGATTGGACACGTTTAACGAAGCTCAAATAACAATCAATTCCTGACCGTTCAATTATCAACGAACGTCGGAAATTTGTGGAAGAATTCGTTTTTCAACTGTTGATTCGACGCGGAGTGACGGACACGAACGAACGCTAGTTTCTTGCCGCAGGTTCGTTATGTCCGGCCTCGCGCGCGCAAGGATTCGCTCGTCCTGGCCGTTTCTGCGCGGATGCCCGCGACCCGCGGAATGCGTTCTTTCCGTGTCGAGATTTACTGCGTCATCTGGCACGGACGGCAGCCAGAGATGCCAGAAAGGCACCGAAGGTGCTCTCTCACGCATGCCAGATCACGCGTACGTGAGCTCGTGGAGTTTCGGAAAGTCGACAAAGGCAAACTGACGTATGCCCTCTTTCTCGATTCTCCGAAGTTGCCCAAAGTAATTTCGGACCGTCTCGTGGGAGTCGAGAGAGAAAGGCTCACACTTCCCTTCTCGCTCTTGAACAACTAATATCCGACCTCCCGTCAACAGGTCCCCACTGGCCTCTGCTGACCGCTGCTGACCACTCCTGGAATTTCTGACAACGTATAACGATTACGACTGGCTACTGTTAGTCTCTCCCAGCCTCTGTTGACCGCTGCTGACCACTCCTGGAATTTCTGACAACGTATAACGATTACTACTTGCTACTGGCAGCCTCTGCTGACCTCTGCCAGCATCTCTTGGCCTTAGCTGGCCTTTGCGAACATCTTCCGACGTCAGCTGACCATTGCTGACCACTGCTGACCGTTGCAGACAACTTGTGACATGATATAATATAATATAATATGTTTATATGTATTAAAGTTTTGTATAATGTAAATCTGTGGCAATAAAAGTAATCGGTATAGGTTGTCAGAAATATAAGCGATGGTCAGTAGAGTCCAGCAGAGGCAAGCAGTAATCAGGAGCAATCAGTAACAGTCGCTGTATGGTGTTAAAAGTTGTCGAGAGTTCTGTACTTTTGTCAGCACTGGTCATCAGAGTTCATCAGAGGCAAATAGAAACCAGGAGTAATTTGCAGAGTTCAGTAATGAACTCTAAGAAAGGCAAGTAAAAGTACCTGGGCAGTCGAGATTCTGAATCGTATGCCGTTGACGTGAGGTCGGATTTCAGTTGTTAAGAGTGAGAAGGCAAATGTGAGCCTTTCTCTCTCGACTCCCACGAGGCGGTCCGAAATTACTTCGGGCAGCTTCGGAATAATCGAGAAAGAGGACATGTGTCAGTTTGCCTTTGTCGACTTTCCGAAATTCTACGAGCTCACGTACGCGTGATCTGGTATGTGTGAGTGGGGCACCGGGTGCTGAATCTGGCATCTCTGACGGCAGCACGCCGTGGAATGTCGACTGCTCGTTGCCGCCCCGTACGTAGATATCGATCGAACGTACTTCTCTTTACTTCTCTTTTTACGTGACAAATACGCTCGAAAAAACATCCTATAAAAAGAAAATACGCATTAAAAACGGATGTACTCCTCGTGGCAAAACACGGGATTTCTTCCGTAACTTGGAAAAACCAGGTATCGTGGACAAAAATATTTACGAAGGAGAACGTTCGAATGAATCGGGCAAACATGTTTTGATAAAAAGCTAAATATATTTAATTCTAAAGAATATAAAATTCTCTCTGAAATTTATAGTATTTTACTATCCCACGAAAGCTTACGAATAACGCGTTTCATCGTTTCTGTTCAGAAACTGTTCGAGAGCGGGTCCTCGATAGAGTTTCGCCAAAGTCCTTTGTCAACGAGCAAACATCAAAGACCAGCGTAATCTAGTAAAGTCAATCGCATTCCTTCGACGTGGTCGCCAAACAACACGCCACGCACGCGAAACGAATCCCACACGTCCTTACCATGCCAATCTCGATTCAACGCCCCGAAAGGAAACTTCGCGACGCTAACGCGTTCCGTGGCCGCGTGGGCGACTCGTGATCTTATCGGGGATCGCAATGATCGCGAGTTACCCGTGTCTGTCCCGGTTGTTTCCTGTGCTACGCGCGACCGGTGACGAAAAACTCGCGTGTATCTGTCCGGCTAGGAAGAGATCGGGATTAAACGATCGTTCGCTATCTGCCTACAAACCTTTTCGCATTTCGGTGCTTGTAGAGCAACGATTTTATCGAGTCATGGCGGACTCGCGTGGCGTGCGCTGGGCGAAACCGGACGACCGGATCGGCTCGGCGGCCAGAAACTTTTCCAAAACGGGAACCACCGGTTGCGTGGCACGGTTTCGTCCGGCCGGTGGTTTTCCGTCGCGTGGGTGTCGCAGATACAATCTGAACAGTAGTCACATCATGCTCGTACGAGCGTCTGTCTCTATTAACCGATTAATTTCTCGCGACACGGCACCGGAATGCACTTAAGAGATTACGCCAGGTGGTACATGAATATTAAATTATTCGACAATATTCTTTTTATCAATAATAATCACAGGATCGCAAAGCCGCGGCCGATCTTGTAGCTTTTGCCTGCCAGCTCCGTTCGCCGAGGACGTCGGAGTATCTAGTAAAATTAAATCTACTCTACGTTATAGATAACAAGATGTCGATGGAAACGTTTTAAAAAAAAATCGGATACCCGAATATTGGTTGGATTTGCACAATTGTATCTTTAAACGAAGGTCTCACTGTGTAAATATAATTCCGTAAACTGCAAATATTAACTATAATCTTATCTTATATTAGTTTCTGAAATGATTCTTAAAATGAACACGTGATTCGTGAATTGAACATTTGTTTATTTTCTGATTAATATCCGAATTATCCGGATACCGTAAAGGGCCTGAATTATTTTACTACTATTTCGAGTATTGGAATGTCGCGATTATCCGTCAAATGCCTTGTTAATCTTGTAAATGTTGATAAGAGTCGCGGTAGAAGGTGGGATTGAGACGCGCGACCACGGGGCGCCTGAAACTACGCGTGGAACTCGTTCACCGATGGTGCGTCGCTTTAATTATAAAAAATGTATAACGCTCGATAATTTTAAATATTGCCAGCGACAGGTGCGATGCGCCTCGCGTGAAACCGAACGGCTTAAAGCTGGCCGCCGTTTATCGAACGGTGTGCGTGGACCGATCGCACTATCGCGCACTTTCCTATGCGAGTAATTGGCTCGATTTCATTCGACGCACGCCGCCGCGAAAGATCGTGTGATAATCCGCTTCCGTTCGCTCCGAGGGAACCTGTTCCGTTCGGTGCGATCGTTCCGTGCGAGAAGAACCGTGAAAATTGCCCGTGAATTGTGGCTGACGTTCTGTTTGCCATACTCTCGCTATCGTTTACTATATCTTACGCGTTTGTTGCAAAATACATCAACTCGGAAATCGTCGTGCTAATCTTCGCGCGACTCCACCGAAAATCTGTTACGAAAGAGACGGTGGAAAATTCGTTGTTTCTTCTCTGAGATGTAAGGTGAAATCCATTGCTACCTCCGACTTTGCGTATAAATAAATAAAACTGAAAAATTGCAGAACGATATTATTACACCGGAGCCTCACCGATAAGACACTCTGCAGCGCGAAAGAGAACGATCGCTCGTTACCTGCTCGCAAACTATTATTAATTTTACCTTGTCGATCGATTCGCAGAGATACGGATCGAGAAACGCAACGATGCGCGCTAGATGGTATTCCGTGGCGGCGCTAATTGGTAATACATACAGGGTAAGTACCTCTTCGTTTCCGTAAAGATGGATAAGAAACAGCGGAGGAGCGTGCAGGAATGATACTAGTGTTATTTTACTGTGTCCTTTTTGGAAGTTCTCGGTTTCTAACCAATACAATCAACAACATTGTCAACTAATATTACTACACCATAGTCGTATCCTACCTTCGATCGAACAAAAGACAGAAGTTGACAAGTTTTATTTTTAATTTAAACGTTATGGTGTACGAAGACGGGTGGGAGTAACCGTGTATCGTACAATAATTCCCCGACCAAGCGGTTCTTCGACTCGATTATTAACCATTCGAATCGTTTATCTAACGCGATCCTTCCGATTAAGCTTCGATCGGAGGATCGGTTGAGTTATGGGGCACCTCGTGCGTTTCGACTCGTTGCAACCGAACGTGTCCGGGCGGCACGTCGATTCCGTCCCGGTGAAATTCTTGCCGCGAGAGTCATAATTATTCCTTACAGTCATTAGTCGCAAATATATCAACCGGTTGACACGTGAAAACCGCTGGGTAACGTTCACCCGTGCGCGCGCCCTCGCTCGCTCTCGCAGATATTTATCAGCGATATCTCACGCGCACCTTTCTTCGTCGTTGCGAGAGCCGCAGGTGAGTACGCGTTCCTTCGCAGCCTGGCCAATCGGCGCTTTTCAACGCGGTGATACTTATTTATCGACGCGAAGTCTCCTCGCAGCCGACTTTCAGCGGCGGCGGCGGCGGCGGCGGAATGGAGGAAGAGACTTCGACGGCGGATCGGCGACCGCGAGGGGACGGAGGGCGCAGGATCGGATGAAAAGGATAAGTGTTGGGAGTCTTCGAGCGTACTCCGTCCGTGAGGATAGCCAGATTCGTGCCTTGAACGCCAGAGCACTTTGTATTAGTAACGGCGATCCATTTGAACGAGTTATCGAGCTCGGTACCTGTGGGAAACGGGGATTCTGCGCCGACGGCGCGTTATAGATCAGATCCTCTTAACCCTTTGAACTCGCAACGATTTTCATTTCCCGTCTACAAGGAAGGAAAATTTGGAAAAACTTGCCTTAAGGGGGGAGACTCGTGTAAATTGCTAGACTTAACGTAAAACGTAACGAAAAAAGAATATTTGTATCTTGAAATGTTAAAGAATAGATGTGGAAAGTGGCGAAAAGTTTCATCAAATCCTTATGCTGTAAAAAAATTGTCAAATATCACTTTTCGTTTTACTATTTTACGTGAGTCTGCCCCTTTAAAAGTTCTTGCCCACATGTTGACTATTTATGTCAAGGAAATTATTATGTATTATGTCGCAGGAAATGTTGAAAGAATATAAAACTTGGTTATTATTACTTTCTATATAAAAAATGTAATTATACAGTGACTGTTATTATACCAATATATCGGTTCTTGGAAAACGCGTGTCTTTTAATGATTTTATGTGCGTGGCACGTAATTCTGTCGGTTGCTTGTGGTTTGAACAACAGTAGCACCGAACGGAAATGTTTTAAAGCTGAAGAGCGTTAAGATAATTGAAACGATAATCGTCGACAAGATCAACACCTTTTAAATGTATGGAATAAGGTTGCCATTGGACGGGTACCCGCTTTCTACGAGCAGCAGATGCAACAAGATGGGTTGAAACGTGACGATATCGATTAAAAGAAATTTCAAGCTTGCAAAGTTTTATTAAAATCGGAAGGGAACGGTTCGCGAGTGTACCTCGCCAGTCACGCAAGTTTCTTCGCGTACTTAACTGCTTGAAATTAAACTTTTTCTCGTTCTCGGACTACCTACATAATTCCTATTTGTAATGGCACGAATCCTTTAAACATTCCACGCGGAGATGTTTTTAATGCCATTAACCGTAGTTTTCCTAATCTTACGGTACTTTTCAATTTAGAAATTATTACGCGTCCTGTTTTCTTGTTTGCCCCACGCGGTTCTACTTTCCTACAAGGTATTATTAAATGCGAACACATACGTTGCAATTTTCTTGCTGAATTGTGCCGATCGAAGGTAGTTGTAACAGCAGAAGAATGTTTCGATAGTAGGAGGGATACCCTGTGAAAACGTGTTGACGTAAATGTTGCAATTATCGACATATTTTGCGCCGGACGGAAGTTCGCATTTGAATCGCGATCTAGAATTACATCATGGCTTTTATATTCTCCGTTAACCTGGCGTACCCATTCGATAAGTTGTACGTAGGTTTTTGTTACGCTAAACCAGAGTTAGGTTTTATGTTTCTTTTTTTTAGAAAAATCAGAATATTGTACGTATCCCTAGGTACAGGTAGCCCTCGTACAAGACGACATCCTATAACACGGTTTCGCTCTTTATACAACACTGTACTTCTACAGCATTGATTAACATGATTGTTGCTTAACATATTTAAAAACTAACTTGTTTTATTTAGAAATATTAAATAAAATATTTAAATTTAAATTCTATACTAATGGACAGTCTTGCTTCCTCCTGTAATCGTGTTTACCGATTTCTCTGTCCAAATAACAGAAACCAAGATGGCAGGAGCGCTCGAGTGGCAGGAGTTCGGTTAATGGTTCTACTGTAATCGATAAAGTGCCTACGATACGAGCCACTCCGGCCCGAAACACGCAACAGAGTCACCGAAAGCGATCGGCGTTCTCGCGCAGCTTCCACGCCGGACTCTAATTAGTATCGACGTCCCTTTTAACGGTGCCGGCGTCCCAAATCAATAAGGAATCATCGAAAACAGGGAGCGTAGGCGGTTGGTCGTTACTGTCGTACATATAAACGGTACTTTAAAGACTACGCTCGTGGCTGTTTCGATCGGTTCCCGGGGACCACACAGAGTCACCGAATCTGGCGGCCTTAATTAATCGGCGTTAATTCTTTCCGGCTCTGTGGCGAGGATCCAGCGATCGTCGGAATCGAAGGCGGATGGGAACTCACGGGGAATCGGTGGAAGATGGTCACGGGCCGCGGCAACACGAAGAGAGAAGGATGAAGAAGGGCGACAGGAAAGGCAGGGTGCAAAGGGAGGACCGTAAATTTCCGTTATGGGACTCCTCGTAAAGCCGGCTCCGGCCGGCGCGATAAAAAGGCCAGTCCACAGGTTGCTGCTCCCGAGAATGATTCTTCCTGCCTCTTTTTTCCCTATTTTTTCTCCTTTTTCGATGCCCTCCCCCTCCATCGCGGGAAAACCGTGGGGCGAGGAGAGGCGGCTGTCGTGCGCTCAAAGGTGTCCCTTAAAATTCGTGGGACACCTCGATCGGTAATGGAGACGAAGAGAGAATGGGCCCGAGGGGGCAGAGACGGGACAAGGGAACCGCTCGTTAAGGCGGCTTCGCTCATCGGCTCGTCGCCAAGGCCCGTAATTGCCGCTGCCGCTCGCCCACGCAAAATCGCGTCAGGCGTAAATACGGCTTAATGCCCTACTCCGCCCATTCCTCTTGTTCCGTGTCCCTTTTTCTTGCTTGTTTTAGCCGATGGAATTTTTGTACGCCCGATGAGAGTCATTTGGCTACGGATCCTCGCGCGACGAGGCCAATTCAGTCGGTTTAGCATGTTCGTTTCGAGGTTTCTCAACCGGTGTTATATGAATTAAGTACATTGTTCGAGCGTCGTCTTTCGCAAGCATCCTCGAGGCAGACTTCGTCGATCGTTTGTCGAGACGATGATTGTCGTGGAAACGAATTGAATGTCCTGTACGTGTATTCTCTCGGTTATAGTTGTCGATTTTCGATGCTGTTTCGCAGCAACATCCGGCATGTTCTTACAAGGGTGATAATATTCGAAGATGGCCGCTCGTATAACTCGATGGTTATAGAATTTAACGAATGCAAATGCGTTAAAGGAGGTGTTTTAAAACGGTACCTATGGAACATTGAACGCTACGGTTACCAAATTGTAACACGAATTGGATCCCCGTGCGAATTTAATGATGTTCTAAAGCAATTACACAAAACGTGTCTAAGCTCGTCCCTAAGCAAATTTGCCAATGGTTCGTCCATCGCGAAGTCAGTGAACGGGATTCAGAACCAGCTTCTCTCTGTCGGAAATTAATCCGATTCCGGCGATCCCGGAAATATCCTGTTCCCGATTCCGCGCCGGCACGGCTGACGGATTCGGTTATTCAGATTCTGCACGGAGATCGTCCTCAATAATAAATCAGCTCGCTCAATTAGATTACCGCGAGTGTCAGTTATCGAGGACGCGGCTATATCTTGACAGCGTGTCAGACTCACGCAAATAACTTGACACCGTTGATAAGTTAAGCCGCGTATATAGACCTCCCGCGATATGAAAAATATAGAACGATCCCTGCCGTCTCGAATTTGCCTTCGAGTTTCCACCACCTGGGGCGATATTCTTGACGAAAACGGTTCTGAAAATTTACTTACGTCAAACGGTGCGACGTTTATCGGTTCTAAAAATAATTAAAACTTCTTTATTTCCTATTAATCTAAGAATTCTAGTAAATTTAAGCTTATCAGATAGGTTCCAACAGAATAGAAATTTGCTCAAACGTGCTATTATTCTACAAATTATTGTTCTTCTTTCTTTTAAACGATATGTACGTTTCTGTACGTTGTATTTAAACTTTATTAAACAGCATTCAGCACGATAGATACAAAAGATACAAACTTTGCAATAATAGCGACCCATATTTTGTACACGAAATATCAGTTTAAATATCATTAATGTAGGTTGATAAACTGCCTCGGATCCCGGCGACGTCTCAAAGTACGTTGGCTAATAGAACCTGATTCCTCCCTTTGTTTTCCCGATTAAGCAACGACTCGTTCGTATTGGCGAACCGGGTATAAATAATGTAGAGGCATCGGTCGTTAGTTCTAAAAGAGCTACCTGGTTGCTCGCGTTTCTTCGGATCGTGGTTTGCTTTTCATTCAGGGACAGATTGCCGGGAAGAGCGACGTCGACGTCACTCAACGAACCGGTGACGGTGGTCCAAGATCACTTGTCGTCGAACGAACGAGATTAACCAACCGGAGAGAACGTTTCCCAGATAGATCTGTTGTTTCAACTTGTTTTAGATGGAACGGGGCATTCTTTGATGGAAATCGCGCGTCACGATTATTTTGTATGGCACTTGTATCTAAGTTGCGCCCGCTTCGAGACGATCCGTTGTTTGTTGAAACTGGTTAAAAGGACATTTGAGTGACAAGAATGCTCGTGGCTCGAGCCGCGGAAATAAATA
Organism: Colletes latitarsis; assembly: GCF_051014445.1. Taxonomy (NCBI): domain Eukaryota; kingdom Metazoa; phylum Arthropoda; class Insecta; order Hymenoptera; family Colletidae; genus Colletes; species Colletes latitarsis. Next base: position 18,373,626 of record NC_135139.1, on the reverse strand, counting down.
CACTTCGTTGCGAAGGACAGATGGCGTGAAATTGGCGGAAATTCGTGTGTTCCCTCACGGACAAGAATAGCTAATTTATCGACGACAGAAATATATTAATTAACACGGCGATTCCAAGGGTCTAATTTATTTTCATTTTACGTTTCGACTATCCCCAATCCTTTGAAACAACAATGGATTCGAATATCCTGTTCGACACGATAATTATCGAGCTTCTATGAATTTTTCATCGATTCCTAAAGTTCAACGACCTCCCACTCCTCCGGTTCCCTAGGAGTCCTATGGACGAGGAATCGAGGAAAGTAACGTGTTCGCGAGGCCGTGGTGTCGTAAACTTGAAAAAAAAGCTAAAATGATAAATTAAAATAAGAATACGCCGTCGACAATACACGCGAACGTTCGTCGCGTACACGGCGTCGTTTCCACAAATAACGACCGACTAAAGGCGACTCGGCGCCGCGTGGAAAGCGACATGAACGATCACGGCGTGACCGTCGCAAACTGGAAACGACGCGATTGGTCGGGAAGATAATTCAACCGGCCGTCGATCCGCGCGACATCTTAGCACCCCGACAGTCCTGCTGACGCGGAACACGATCCCGCGCTCGATCGGTTTAAATAATTCCCCGGTCGGCGATATTAATCGACGGATTCCGTGATTTTTCGCGCGGGGAGCGGGCGTAACAGGTTGTTCTGGTGCGCTCGCGCGGAGGTCGGTGACTTCCACGGGGAACGGAACGACACCCGCGACAGAGCGGTTCCACGCGAGCCGGCGAGGGCTTTTCGATGTCCCAGGCGGCGGCTTTCGTCGACAGATACGTCGCACGAACCTCTACGGGCGAGTCGATCGATCATCCGTGGCACGAATGTAAATCGATCGTTCCTGACCGATGTTCGAACGACGGGGACGTCCGACACGAGGACGACGCCGAGTACGACCCGACGACGATCGTTCCTCCCGCGCAGACCGTCGACCGTCAACGGCGGTACCTCGAGAAGACCGCCTACGTCGAGACCGGATTCTCTATTTGGCAACTTGGCTGTCCCTCCCCCTCCTCACGCGCGGCTGTACGCTTCGATTAGGTTTACTTACGACCGATCTGCTAAGGGCACGCCGGGTTCCACGTCCGCGGGGTACCTGTCAGCGCTTCCGTTTACCACGGTCGATCTTTAGTTCGCCCCGTGGGGACACTGATAGGCGCTGTATACGCTTTTCTGCTTCTGCCCCGACAATTCGATGCAGTGGCGTCGCACAGTGTTCGAAGACGGCGATTTAGATGCGAAAAAGTCCAATTTTGAACCCTCTACAATCAGTTTACTTAGTAGATGTCATTAAGTTTGTAAATCTTTGAGGATCTTCATTTGAAACATTATTTATCTCTAAAAATTGTTTAAATAGGTTAATTTTTATTCTTCTTGGAAATCTGTTTTTGCAGTTCATATTTCTTCTTCTAGAAAATAATGGCATTACAATGATTTCATTTTGTACTGTACGAATCTTGCACAGGAAGGTGCACACTTTATTTTAGAATAAAAACAATTGATCAAAATTTATTATTTAACAGTGTTAATAATCGTTCATAAACTTGTTCTTATGGATTTATGCACTTTTAAGGTGAAATATAATTTTTCGCGTCTAAATCGCCGTTTTCGAACACTGTGCGTCGCGAGCACGGACGCCAATGTTGGCATCGTGCGTACAACGTGGTGGAACCGACGCTCTTAACGCGTCTTTGATGCTTCCGGGTACTAGGTGCCACAAATTTCGTACACGTTCCACTGTCAGACCAAAACTTTGATTTTAAACAATCGTAAACTAGATACATTAAAATATGTCGCAGTACTTATTTTTGTTATCACGCTAAAGTTCGTTGATATTATTCAAATTTATTTGCTTTAACGATTTAGCTTGAGAATTATTTGTTTTAGTTCCAGCGTGAAAAGTCTCGTGGAGTACGTACGGATATCCTTATCTTGAATTAATTCTTTTAATTAAGGTCGAACACAGATTTAGCGAGTGCGAAATATCGGTCCTGGATAAGGAAATGCGGACCGTATTGGGACAGACGCGTCAGTCAGCCTTCGTGACTCCCGCGACTAATTGTAAAATCGACACTGTTTGCGTTCATTTACTTGTGATGCAATATTTTTAAACCAGGATTGTGATCTTGAGTATTCGTATTTCGATTTGATATTTTAAAAGTTAGATTTTTGTGAATCTCATCTATTAATCTTTTTGGATTTTTACTCCACTGCTCGATCGTATCGGAATCTTGTAACATTTACCGTTCTTCAACATTGATTTAAAAAACCTAATCATCGAGGTTAGTCAATAGAAGAATAACTTTTTCCAAGTCATACTCTTACTATTTAAATAGTTCCACCAAAGATATACTTAAATAACAGAACAAAATGGCGCCTAGATCGTCGAACGAGGTTTCTCCTGCAAAAACTCGCTGGTAATTGAGTTCTACTTAAAAAGACTGAAACGAACGTTGCGGGAGATCTAATACTCGCCTCGATACACCGAAGTCGCGAATCATCGTTTGAAATGAGCAAAATTCTCCTCTGGATAACAATTTCTAACGAATAGGAGATAAACGATTTACCCGTTATGTCTCAAGCAAGAGTAAAAATTTCAATAACAAAGCGAACTATTTCCCAACGAGCGATCGACGAATTAATTGTTCGAATGAATTGCTATATACGTTGGTCCGGTCGACGATCTGTCGTTCGAATAAAATTTTTCTGGATTCCGGTCTTCTAGATACGCTCCTGCGAAGAACGATCGTTGCACAGGGATACGTACGTGCACGCACACTAAGCGCCGTCCGGTTGGCTATCCCATTAGGAGTGTGTCAAACCCCGCGACATTTATTGAGCACCGGCGGAATGTCCCGAGCCCGAGCGGTCTCCGCTCGACGCAGCTTGCCTGCCTGCTGATTTTGTCCAGATGTGGAGCTGAACGCCTGGCGTCGCGCGGCGGTTCACCTAAAATGGCCAGGCCTTGGCCAATCTATAAAACATCGGTCGCTCTATCAACGGCCCTAAACGCTTTTGCGTTCGAACGCGCCCGCTTCTTGCCAGTCCTGTCCGTAAACCGCCGCCACCGATGACACCGGCCGCTCGAGAAAAACGGAACAAGAAAAACCCGCGTCTACCGGGAATACCGCGGTCGGGAACGGCCGTTCACGACAATATTCGTAATAACCCTTTAGGGAAACCGTATTGCTCGGCGTCGGAGCACGAGCTTCCGACGGGCGTAGCGTTCAGCGTGCGTGGCGCGGTTTAACTCTGCCTTTACAACCGCGGGAATCCGCAAGAAACGACCACCGCGCGGCAAAGAACCACTAAGCGTTTTTATCAACCGTGTTTCGAGGAGGCGGTTGGCGAACGTTTACGGCGACCGATCGATCGGTACCGCTGTCCCGATCCGCCGCAACGTGAATCTCGTTATCGTTCGCCGTCGTTTCCGGAAGCCTGTTTCGAACGCACCGACCAGGCGATAAATTCGAACGAACCTTACGATGCCGAACGGGAACGTCGTGAATATCTCGATCCCTATCGCGCTTAATTTTTTCCCTTTGTCAGTCGATTGGGAAAATGCGTCTCTCGTTGACGATTTTAACCGATATGCGTCTTGGTAGCGGCCTTTATCGTTGTTTGGAGCTTTCTATAACGCGTAGTGGCAGTGGTGGACGAAGAACATAGAATGGTGCTTACACAGGGTGGGTTGCTAAACAGGGAGTTTGGCTGCTCTAGAGCCCCATTGATACGCGTTGTTTGCACGTTGAAATATTAAAATCCTCCAATCCGTTCAGAAGTTACGATGTTTTAAACATACGCATGAAATTTCAGGGGAATCAGAATTTCAGAGTCAGACATTGTATTTTCGGTAATGATTTTTTTTCTCGAAAGTGCGTAGGATTTCGAGGATACATCTATTGATCAAAAATGATTGTAATTAGTCTCCCGAGCTATAAATAATTTTTTTAGGCCGATTTGAAATTTTTTTTTTTTCGCCGAAAAATTCTTCAATCGGTATGGCAGTCAGATTGGGCCATGAAAGTCCATAAGGTGTAAGGTCTACTCGTATATCTCGTCTGTGTTTAGAACTACTATCACGCACACGCAGCTGTCCGCAGATTGCCGTTCTATAAAAAATCGTTAGTTAAGGAGATATTTTAATGCCTTCGATCACTTCGGTTCTATAAAATACATAGAGGCAACGGTACGCGGACAATTAATTTTTGAAAGAGTCGCGTAACGGTTCTGTCGACTTCCCCGTCGATTCACGATTGTTCGTAAGAACAGAACGCGGCTGGTCAATTGGTCGGAGCGGTCGACAGGTAAGAGGAAGGCACCAGAGTGCAGTCTCGGTCCAGTAAACCGTATCCTCTGTTTGAGAAAGTTCACCGTATCCTGGCGAAAGCATTTGTACTTTGTTTCGACAGACGTCGGCGCTGCTAACAATAAGACGAAGTGCTCTACGGTCGATTTCCTAGTTTCTATCTCGTTTCCAATAACCGCAACGATTACCGACCGACGTACGATCGCTTTTCGAGCTAAGAACGTCGAATATGGATGGCACGGACGAGAGAACGAAAGGTGTTCCGTGGAATGCGAAGATCCATCGGGGATCCAGACGTCTCGGCGCGGTGGTACGCGAGTTTCCAGCCACGCTGTTCCGCGAAACGAGCAATTCGAAGTCGAGCTTAGGGTAGAGAGAAAAAGCGCCTATGCCCGCGCTCGTAACTCCGTCCGAGAGACAGAAAGGATAGGCCTCGCTCTATCGCCTGGGATTTTCCCATTAATTACTGTCCGCGCCGGTGAGAAGCAGACTGAGAGGAGCGTGCAGCTCTCGGTCGCGCAAAAACCACGATGGTGCGAGCGGGACGGCAGATCGGTACGATTTATTGCTAAATCGTGCAAAACTAATAACGCTCCCCTCGTCCGTCCGTTCCAATCGACCTGTTACACGCTTCTGGACTGACTCCATTTTTTCCCTCCCTCCTCCCCCCTCCCCCGCTCGTCTTTCTCTATCTTTCTCTGTTTGCCGTCCGAACCGGAGACGTTCACCGTGTGCTCGTCACCGATACGATACGTCCAGCCTGCTTGTTGTTCCCGATTGATCATGATAATTACCGGCCCGAAGCGGGGCTCTTATTTACAAATAAAGACGGAGGCCTGTTACGCGGTTTTGTCGCGGTTTCGCAACGCGTGCTTCGCGTTGCGGTCGCGTTTCTGCTCCTCGACGGAAACAGGAAGCCGCTCGGCGATACCTTCTTCGGTCAGATACAGATTGGGTACAGTTACCGGCGTTTTCATCCCGCGGACTAACGCCCCGCGGAAACGGTCTCCGTACCGTTTGGCGGTTTCTTCGTTTCGGGGCAACGATCCAGTTCAATTACGAGGAAACTTGTTCTGTTCTGGAAACGAAGCTGCACGACGACGATCCAATCTTCCGTCTCTGGCTAGCTGCTTCGAATCAATGAAAAACAATGCGTTTTTTCCTCGTCTCCTCTCGCTAGCTATCCTTTTCTTCGATGTAGCTGCGTATAAATATTTACCGATGTCGAATTTCGCCCCCGCCGATCTCGGAGCGACGGTCGTCTCGAGAATTATTACTGTAACCCGCGTTTCAGGATGTTTACAGAGTGCGATTTCCGCGCGATCGTTCGCCTTGGCAGGACTATTCTCCAGAAAGTTTAGCCAACACCTTTCGTTCGACAATCCCGCCCGCATTCTCGGAACGTACGTGCGTTCTGGTGGGTCGGTCGTTCCTTGGGTCTCGAACGACGATGGTCCCTGTTTTATTCATCACACCGCGAAACCTTTTTCCCGGGAACGCAGGATCCCAGGACGAGGATCGAATGTCCAACCTCCTCGTCCGCGATCCTTGGACGTTTCTCCCGCTCCGTGGTCTGGAATACGCGCAAACGAACGCGCGACGCAGCGACCGTAAATACGCGCGTAGAAGGGAGGAACAGGAGGAGGACGAGGGAGATTCGCGGTTACGTTCGCGTAGCTCAAACGTATTTCTCGTGGATCGTCGGCGTTCGTCCCGCTGAAGGGAGGATTTATTCTTCGTCGATTTACAATGCTTTATGGTGTCGGTCTCGCTGCTTCAACAAATAATTGCCAATTAAACGTCCCGCGCATCGATCGTTGAAGGCTGCCGGTTGCGAAAGCACGGATATCCTTCCTGTCGACGTGGCCCCGAGCTCCTTGTTCTCCGTATTTCTTCGTGTCGATTCGTAATTTTGCGTGGGTACCATTCAAGACGAGCCCATGGCTCTCTTTCGTCCCTGATGAACATTGCGTTTCACCGCCAACGATGCTCGTTCGATTAAGCATCGCGGAGCGAATATTTGTGGACTGTGAAAATGGCACTCCGGGGATCCGGTGACTTCTCCGCTTTGATATTCGATCGTTTACTGAATTCTGTTTTGTACGAAAAGCTAGTATTTACACGTTTGCATCTATTTAAAATAGCGTTTGAAAGGGTAAACTAAAAGTTTCTGGCAAGTATGAAGGGGTAATTATCGCTGCATATCTAATATATCAGAACAGGATGCTTGGTTATTACACAGGTGTATCCCGGTTGCTCAACAACCGTGAACATTTTGGTTGGTCACACAAAAGTTAACCTGCTCGTGCCTTTTTTTTTATGAAAGTTTCAGGATTTATAATATTTCAGCAACGTTGTAACATCGACCGAGTAACGAATCGAACGATAATCTGCTGCTGTTCGAAAGTCCATTGAAAATTTTGTTCAAAAAGGAATTAAGCAGTTATGATTCTCCCATCAGTAAGTGTGATAAATCTTAGCCTGTCCATGATATGCTTGTAATTATGGTCCACAACGGACACGGGGTGACCGGTTTGTAAGAAGCGTACCTAATAAATCTGTGTTGAACCCTTTCAAGCTACGTTTTGTACTGGACATAGCGCGGAGAACTAATTACCGATGCATACCAAGATGCGGAAGAACTAGAGAAGAATATAACGTTTTAAGTCAGCGCTTCTCAACCTGTTCTCGTCCATCGATAACCTTGAAGTTCTTACAAAAAAATTGAATTTAAATTCTTTGCTAAGTCATATTTCATCCTCGCTCTATTGTGTTTCTTATTTGCCACCTCCTTTCGTTTTGTAGTTTTGCATTATTTTTGCACCGTCTGTTACTATAAAAATAAAATTTTCCCCAGTCGGTAAATTCAGCTTCGAAAAGATTGAGAAGCACTGTCTTAACCGAAGAATCGTCACGAGTTTGGTACCACTTTGAAACGTCGTTTCTCGGTGGCGATCGGGCATAGAATACTCGTCAAATTCAATTTGTAACGTCCAGGTAAGAGGGAAAACTCGTTTCTAATACGCGCTGAAAGCCCGACGACGAGATAAATTTTCGAGAAGTTCGATCACGATCGTCTCTTACTGTGCGAGCTCGCGGCGTGTTCCGATGCGGCGGCGCGAGAACGACCAAAACGCCCCCGTTTCATTGTCTAGCGGCGGGCAGAATACAATACTCGCGGCTGCCTAACATGAATAAATGTATTTACGATTTGACGTAGGTGTGCCCGCATACCCGGCCCCGGCAAAAAATCGAAACGAGCCCGTGGTTGGATTCCGCGGTCGGAACGACCGGGCCGCGTCTTCTTCGTCCGCCTCGTTCGAGGAAACACGCAACCCGCACACGGAGGACGAGTTTCGTCCTGCCGTACGGAACCAGAAGAAAGAATCCTGCATCGACAGCTTCCAATCACTCTCAAACCGTGCAATTGTTATTGATCGCGAAATTTGACCAATTTACAATATTATTTGGGAAACTGACGATTTTTCGTCAAGTATTTAGGGAGGAATCGGGCACATTGGGCACATTGACTTTTAAAAATCTGTTTAACACGTTCACTGCCAGATCGAAACCATATAATATTCTGCAAGACTAAAATTTTGATTTTAGACCTCGCCCAAAATTCACGAATCCTATTCAAATCTATTTTCTGTAACATTCTAATCTCTTGTGATCCATTGGTGAACATTAGACTGAAAAATTGTATCCTCCGGCATTTTTCGGAGTTTTTCGTTGGACGCGCGTTGCAATAAAGTCGGCGGCGATTTGCTCGAGCGGGTAAAGGCGGTTTCGTTTGGTCGATGGACATCGAGGTACGGTGACGGTTCGAGAGTGGTCGGCTCGGTGGTCGACGCACACGTCCTTTCTGCTTCGTTTCTGGCGCGTCTTGGCAAGAAAGGTGCTCCGAAAGTTTATGGCCACGGAGAGGAAGTGAAGGAGATATATGCGCGCCACGCCGTACACGGGGATGCACCGCGTGTATGCAGACGCGTGCAACGCGGCATAGGTACTTCCACGCACGTCCGAGTGAACCGGCGAATAAATATAATGCCTGGCGTGGGCGGCCATTGTTCGCGAGCGTAAAGTTGAAACGCGCGAGAAACCGACCGTAAATCGAAGATTTCGAAGTTAATGGTTAACCGAGAGATGCCTCCTCCCCGTGGGAAGATCTTCCTCCTGGTCGACGTATCTGTTTCGGTCCTACCTGTCCAAAGTAAACCTTTTATGTTACACTTTTGAAATGTAAAGTCACCCCCCAATATTCGACGATTAGAATATTTTCAATACCGATTGCCCTTTAAATTCATTCGTTTCTCAGGCCAAAACGCAAAAATAAATTCATCGATAGTATTAGTCTCAGGGAGAGTCAGTCAATAAAGTGTTAGTGAAGCAATTTTATACAAAGAAAAATATTTAATAGCTCATTCTTCGAAGTTGACAACCACTGGCCTATGTACAACGGTTCAAAAAAAAAAGAAGAAACGTGTCTCATAGTAGTTGAAAGCGTTTAATTTCTGCGATTAACATGCGTTAGAGAAATAAAATTATCTTTTATAATATACTTCATTTTGTCGTTTCGCAGATCTCGAAGCTGTATCATGAAATTCGTGATTAATCATCGTGCTGTATTTACAGCTACGCTAGCTTATAAAGGTTAATATTGTAATCGATCATCGGCAACGTATACCAAACAGCAATTTTCGCATCTCTCTAAAAACAAGATCGGGGTCTGATATATCGAGTGTATGTTAACGCGCGGAATCTACTTTAACGGTCGATCAGAAATAAGAAAATGAAAAAAGGTGGCCTATTAAACCTTCTACCCTGAATTATAGAGACGATATTATAATATTTTCTAAATAGAGTAGTAGTTTTCGATATGTACATCGATTTTGGAGGGCCCCTTTGATCGAAGATCCTGGATAAATGCCTTTTTTGCACGTAGTATAATGCGCCATTGCCTGTTTGGCCTTGTTTCCGAGTTATAGCCATTTATGTCCTCTAGTAATGTATAGCTGATTACCTTTATAGGAAGTTCTCTTCAGCTTGAATGCAAGCCTGCAATCGTGTTATAGAGTTTCTCAATCTTTCAAAAATTCCAGCTGTTCGTCGGAACATTGGTAATGGATATTAAATAAACGATCATGTGGGCCTAACAATAAAAACCTAGTGGATTTACGGTATCGAAACCTAGCATATTAGGGAATAGATGCACAATCCAGCTGTTACAAAATCTCTTCAAGATTTATGTAGCCTATATATCTAGTAGATGTTTGAGTAATTCATGTAATAAAGTACTTAAGAAATTTACATAAGACGTACTTGTTAATCTACCTATTAAGAAAAGCAAGGTATCTTGGGACATTTTATATAAACAGGTTGCTAGAATTAGTTATAGTAGATAAGGTTGCGATTAAAAGTTGTCAGACTACTTCCTCGTTCTTTTTGTGTATCTAATTCATCATTGAAGTGATTCACTGTTCAATTATTAGACTAATTTAGTTGCGTATGTTCTACCTTGTCTCTCGATTACTAATACAGTAGCGATTCTTAAAATGAACACACCGTATCGTTTCCTACATGTCGGGAGTTCATTTTAAGAATCATTACTTGCAAGAAAACTCCTCGTTCCAAAATCTTAGATAAATGCAAAAGAATAAGTCTAGGCTATAGTCGGGCGATTAATCTTTGAAATACCGATTTTCAGCTCGCGATCTATTCGAAAGGATCGAAGAAGACCGGAACCAGTTCGATCGGTGCCGCAAACCTGTCGACGCGAGTTCGATGGTTATGAATGGCGTAAGGCGGATCGGAGCCGGGAAACGAGCACGAAGAGGAGCATTGATCGGCTCGTTAGACGGTTTCTCGAGTAAGTACACGTGTCCATACACACGTGGCTTACGTGTGAGCAGCATGGCGCGAACTGGCAGACGACCTCGGGCCCGGTACGTGTAACGCACGGGATCCCCGTGCTGCAGGGAGCCGCTTATTACCGATGCGAAATCAATTTCAATTTCGCGCAGCTTCACCACCTGCGAGCCCATTCGCGGACCCAACAACCTCTCGCGTCTCGCTCCGAGATTACCTGGGCATCCTTGCGTGCGCGTCCATGTACCAGCACGATCCTACAACCAGTGCATTAACCCATCCATCTTGGGACGCTGTGTTTAGGACGTAGATTTCAAGATCGAATCTAAGGGGACTTCTAACTCTGGCTCTGACGATAGAAAATGCCATTGATTTTTTTTTTAGGATCAAATTTAATTTCAATTTAATTTAAATTTTAATTCGATCACTGTCTTTGCATATTTGTATATTAGAAGTTATCTTCCCTAGTTAAATAATTGTTTTAATGGAACAAGTCACTCTCGAGTGGCCAACAGCCCCACGCAATTCCAAGATCTCTACTTCTGTTTGTTTTTTAAGCAATATTAATTATTGTGCAATTTGTCGACGCGGTTAAAGGGATAATAGAAGCAATCGTAAGCAAAGCAAACGGTACCACCGTGATCGGTAGCGTTCAGCTGGCCGCGATCCGCAGGATGAAGCTGGCCAAAGCAGTTATAGAAGCGTAGCAATCGCCACGAAGGAGGTGAAAGAGGACGAGGCGGTGGTCGGTGTATCTGCTCCAGGTTGATTGAGGTTCGTGGGTGGCCCTGGCGTCGACGCTACCCGGTAATGCCCCCTAATCACGGCCAGCCATTCACCATTACAGTGAAATGCGATTTTGAGCGATACCGGCAGCACCGAGACCGGCGCAATTGCGCGCAATCGCGCTGTTTTGTGTATTTTGCCGTGAAAATGAGAAAAACGCGAAATTCGAACGACGCGTGGAAAAGCAACCAGAACGGCCGCGTTCCGCAGAAAAGTTGACGAAAGAAACGCCGGAATTGCAGAGGGACGATTATTTTTTTCAGTTAAAAAGTAACCATTTTCGGTGGAATTTCTCTTTGACAGTAGATTCTACGAAAGTTGAAGAGATGTTTACGATAGATTACGTGATCCAAGGAACACTCAGCGCCATTTTAAGGCGAGCATCGAGACCACGACGTCTCGAAAAATGAAGTTTAGGCCTCGCTGTACAAGATAGCACCAAGGTGGGCCATCGTGGCGACACGCTTCCGAGGTAATGGATCCAGTCAGGTTCGGGCGTGTAGTTTTTAAGCGCGGACATCGATAGCGCAGTAATGACCGTAATGATAATGATGCTTGAGATAACGATCGGTGAAAACAGAAATAAAACGTCACGGAGTATCGACGTGCATATAATAAGGGAAGCGTGTTTGCTCGTTTTTCGGTGCGCGAATAGGTATTTATAGCGGCTGCTGCGTTCGTACTCCTCCGTGTAAGACGATCCTAGCTTGAAAAAGTGTTATTCGCATGATTAATGTCTGGTGAACGCGTACTGGCACTAATAAAACGAACGCGTGGGTTTTGAACCCCATTTCCCTTAACGCTCAATTTCATTTCTGATTTTCGTATAGCGGGCATTTTAGAGTTCAGTTACCTTATATCGAGTAAAATTTCGTTGCAATAAGAGGAGTTCTATTGCATATGTTGCATATATGAATTTTCGCCATAATTAGCTTTTTGTTCGCCGCGAGTATGTTACGAAATGGAAATACATAGTCGTAGACTATGGCCGTGCAGGAGTTGCCGTGCGTATTTGCGCGAGCACGGTGAACGTCATCAATGATGAAAGGTTCGCGAAACTTTTGATACTTTCACCGTTCGTTCGAGAAGACCATTGACATGCATAGAATTCCTTTGTGTGTATGTAAGTACGCCTGCGCGTTTACGAAATTCTAACGCAGGAATGCTCGACTTTGTTTTAAACGTTGCCGGCATAAAATCGGTAACGATTTCTCAGTGAACGTAAGTTGCAGCGAATAAAATCAATTAACGGTTTTCAAGCGCATTTTCGTGTTTGCGCAACGGGGGCATAGCGAGGCGAACGTATTAGCAGGACATAAACTTTAGGAGCAAAAATGACAAGCGGCGCGGAAGTAAATTTCGCCAGGAGCAAAAATTTGCTTCGTTTAATTCCGACCCGGAGAAAGGGATACTGGATCGAATTGAAGAAAAAAAATATTTTTGATACGCTTTGAGTCAGTGAGTATCTCTGAAACCAGGTATCGAAAACGTTCCACGGTTAATTGTTTTTCAACGCTTATGGTTCTACTTGACTTTCTATTCTCTTAGATAAATCTGATTTCTTTTAATCGTATAAACGGTATTTGACCAGACATAACCGTGTTTACCAGTTTTCGCTTTCTCCTTTTTTAAACTATGAGTATCGAACGATTATAAATTTGTTTAAATTGTAATCGTTTCAGATCTGACGATGATCGAGATACGGTGTCGAAACATCGATAGAAGTCTGCTTGTCCGAGACTGAAGTTTCCTTTTTGTTTGTCTAGTATAACGAAAAAAAGAAAAACTTGCACACTTTCCATCGCATTATCCGACAATACTTGCACGAGCAAATCAAGATAGAATTAACTTTCCTATTGTACAAATGATAGTGAAAGAGCATTTGTACGCGCTGATATATAAGCTTCGAGCGTTGGAACCAGTTGTACCGGTGACACGTTTAAATTTACCCGAAGGCACGAACAATGAGTTACGCTGCAAAAGGCGGCCAATAATTAAGTAACAACCTGTATCGGTCTGATCGATGAACTTATTAGAAATTTGCCTCGCTCTTTATCGATTATAAATATTAAACGAGTGGAAATTTCACTTCTGAAGACTGTAACCAATAATAGGCGATTAATTGTAAGCTACCGTGCTTGACAATTCCGTTCGCCGCGCAACTCTAATCGGTGCAATTAATTTTAAATTTATAAGGTTATTTAGTCCAAGCACATATTTAAGATATTGTGTGAGATTGCGTGTGATTAATGTGACGTAATATTTCTAGAAATAATTAGCCACAGCCGCGTATTATTCCAATTATTAACCGGTTTTAATCACTGTTTACCCTAAGGGGAGGGCAGTATAAAGAAAAATCGGATATTTCTCCGATCTATCGAATAGGTTCTTGCTTTACAAAATGGTATCGACGACAGCAGCTAATGAATTCTACGTTGCTGGCTACAAATATCGAATAGATCCGCGATTGTGATCGAGGTAGACGAGTACTCTGCAATTTCTCGCTCCCTAATTTCGGTTTCGCAACGCCCACGAATCTTTTCGCGCGTGCTCCCGTTTCTCCGCTCCCTGAATCCGAACCCAGCCACCGTCTCGACCACCGAACGGTAGCCCGGAATTGCACGTTGCTCTCGCCAGTAGACGATGGATGCAAGAGAAACGGCGTAACATTAATAATTACCCGCCACTTTCCCTTGGAAAACCAGGAAAGCCTGAGGGACGGACTACGACCAGACGAAAGCGCCCGATTGCGACGATAACCCGGAACGTTCGAATTACCATTCGTCCTTTCACGTGCTGGCAGTTCCAATACCGCGGACCGTTTAATTTATCACATCGCATTGTGCCGCGACGGGGTAGCAATTCCAAGAATATAAATCGTTTCTAGTCTCGTGAGCCCGTACCGCAGCAATCTAGGCTGCTCGTGCTTCACTCGAACGCGAAAACTGTCTGATCGCGAATCATCTTTATCGGGGATTAATCGAATCCGTTTACTTTTACTAATACGAGTCGCTTACGAATTTTAAACTCCTCTGTTTCGAGTCAATATTTTACACAAACATCCTACATTTGACGCGCAAGTTTTGAAAGTTCGAACCGTTTGTTTTAAATTAGAAGCAAATTAAAAATTTATCCTAGTAACTTTCGAACGTGGTGCTATTCGTAGTGAAAACGAGACGTGTCATGTACTGTGCGTCCACGAGAAGTAGGCTAGCGGGACGGCACAGGGGACAAGGGAGTACTTCGCTTGTTCCACCCATCTCCACTTTGGACCAATAGCGACGATACGTGGGGATCTAGGCGCCAATTAGACCTGCATTTTTTTCGCTAGCCAACTTCTCGCGGACGCACAGTAGCTGTTGGGTGTCATCCGACACTGTTTGACAGAAATAACACTGTAGAAGGATAAGGAAATTATAAAAGAATGCCAGGAAAATGTCACGATCAAGGATCCGAGTCTTTAGTCGTGTCCATTGCAAATGTTTGTCGATTCCTGCAAGGCGAGGGAAGCACCGGTTCTCCTTCGATCGGTGAAGCTAAGGGGAACGTGGACAGCGGGCAGTAATTTTCGTTCGGTCGTACGCTCCTCGAAGGCTGACCACAACGTCTGATCCAACACGACTCTGAATCCCTTCCAGGACCGATCTCACTTTCTCTCATCTATACCACAAAAGGTGTACTGGATACGACGAGAAAAAAGAAAATAATTGCGGGGTGTCGATTCCCGAAACCGAGACGATACTTCGTTGCGTGACTCGGTGGCTAGTGGACTCGTCGTACAATTCATTTCGTACACAAATAATGAAAGGAAGATGGAATGTCGGTCGCGGGATACGTGCATGAGCCGAGAATAGGACGAAGGGGAAACGGTAGACGCGAGACAAATTTCAGACCGATCGTTCGACCGAGCAAACGAGAACGCGTTCGATTTCGACTGCGAGCAGACCACGCGACGCTTCGCGGATTCGTCTCGGTTTGAATTCAATTCGCCGCTTCCGTTTCGTGCGTGACCGACGGCCACCGGAGAGCTTCGATTCGACGTGCTCGTTAAATTATCTCATTATAATTCAAACCTTCGTTCGATCCACGAAAGTGGAATCCACGTAATCGAATGCAACGCTCCCTTTGGACCACAGGAAATTTGCGTACGGGATGCTCTTAGCGCGTAGCTAACAAGATTGTTAACCGCTAAATTAATCAGCGGCAAGAAAAGCCTCCGTGCTCATTTCACACTTTATTTAATAATCGTAATTGCGAACGTGTGCAGAACTTGTATAAAATTCTTGATTCTACGAGTTCCAATATATTATTAAAACATTTTAGTATCTTGAACTATTTGTTGATTCGTTGTGGTAAATTAAACGTTTGATGTTCAATAATACAGGCGGATACGGTTCCAAAATCAACGATATTTCCAAGGTGATGCAATTTCGATGGCCACTACTATATCAGACGTTCATAAATTATTTGCAGCGGTCGATAGACGTCAGAAGCCGCAACGAACATATTGGCCAATTGACGCCTCGGCCACTGGGATTGCTGCGCAGTTCGTCCATTCCGTAACCGAAAGGGTTAATCTTCCATTCGAATCCCGGTAACGGTCTACATCTGCGGTTTAATCAACATCCGTTGCATCTTCTGCATAGTCGAACCGTCACGGTCGAGGAAACGAATGAAGCGAAGCCATCCTAAGGAGTTTGCGGTGGCAGGAGAAACGTGCTGTTGGAGGCTGTCGCTTCAAACAATCGAATGCTGTTACGCGGCAGAACCTCCGTTAGCTGTATTAATAGGCAGACAAAAATGCTCGACCGAGGAAATTTCTTGATAACAGAAATCAATGGCGGACGTAAGCGAGGGCAAATGGGTCAATTAAAATACGCATCGTTCGAGAGTACATAATTTACAAACGAAGATATACAATTACGTCCACGCCCATCGCCTTTAAAGGTGGCATTTGACTCTCCGTGCAACGTTTATTATATCTATCTACCGAACAATCCAAGCACCAAATGGTCCATTTAACAACTACCAGCATCGATATCCAGTTCGATCGATACGGAGGATTAATCGCGTCCCGGGTCGGTTTAAGTAGTTGGCCAATCTCGGCGGCGGTAAAAAGTCAAAAATCATTCCTACGTCCGCACCTCCTAAGACTTGCACGAAGCTCGGTCAGAAAAACTCGATTTCCGACAGGAGTCGAGCGCATAGCGAAGGAGTAACGATCGGTACGATAACAGCGCGCATTACGACAATACCAGTCGTTACGAGCCAGAGCCAGAGCCAGTCCAGGAGAGGTCTTTTGCTTAAGGCGAGCTCTCGGCGCGGTTTCTTGCTCCGACCCCTTCTCGTCCGTTCCTTCGGAATCGATTTACGAGCAAACGCGTGTACACCGCGCGTTGCGTCAGTCCTGGTGAACAGCGGCAGCAACGGCGGCACACCACCGCCACCGCCACCGCCATCGAGACAACCTCGCGAAACCTCGGGCAGCGCCACTTGGACGGCACGTGTGCACACGCACACACCACCCATCCGCGGCTTAGACACGCTTCGTACCACGCTCTAGCGTGCAACGCGTGCGCACCGCTAGACGGGAGGCAAGTGGCCTTACAAGGACGTGCCGCGACACGTTCGGTCTGCAACAGTACGAATGCACCGCCGCTAACGCCACTGCGCATAGACGATTTACATCGGCTGTACCGCGCATGCGCGATCGCTACCGCCTACCAGCACGCGCACATGCGCGCTGCACGACACACACCGTTGCCCGAGACGGGCAAAATTGAATTCGAATAACAGATGACCAATAAAATCAACGCGTGCACGATTCTCTTTCTGCGCGGTAGACAGGAAGAGAACGAGGAACAGTATCATGTTTGAAACGCGGCTTTGTTTTCCGCTGAACTCTGATATTTTCTGTAGGATTTTAGAATGAAAACTATGGAATCTTTATAATAAAAAACGAAGGAACGTCGCGTGTTCGCAACGTCGTCAAATAAAAACAAGTAAACGACGGTCGACAGGCCGATGCTGACGCAGGCCGTGTACTGGTATTGATTTTATTGATTGTATCGGCGTTGCATTCCAACATTCTTTATGTTAGTAGTTCTGAACCCTTAAATAACGCCCGCACCGTCGCGCAAAAATTGTTCGACTACTTCGTGTACCACATTCGCCTCTGTAAATATTTGTACGCGTCGGTCGGCGTACATATTTTTTTACTCTGTATGTACACCGACTCTCTTATTAAATCTATTTACACGTTCAACATTTGGCGATTGCTGGGACTGTTAAACGGGCAGGGCGATTCTACAAACTGGGACAAACTGTAAACTTTCTAAGCGTAGGTGAAGATTCCTTACTGGGAAAAGTTGAATCTCCAAAATAACAATTTATTGTACAAAGTGTAAAATGTTTAAACGTTCATGAAATATGAAACAGCTCGTAAGGTATTGTGTTTTTGATGGTCTGTCTCGACACTTTTATGCGAAGAGCAACGAGAAGGACTGATTTGTGTAAAAGCAACGAGCACGGGTGAGTTTCGTTTTGTCTACGCTTAGAAAAAGGGCCCGTGGTTTGGAATCCTACGCGCCACGATTTTGGAAGTTTTGAAATTCGTCATGTACAGAATCTTAAAACGTTTTCATTGTACAAACAGAGGCGACCGTAAACTCTGCGGGGCTATTTACACCGGTCGACGTGTATACACGGTCCAGCAGGTCCACGGTACCCGATGAGCATCCGCGACGTAACAGCACGTGCTTCGAAGCCACCGATGACGCAACGCGTATCGCGTCCCCGGCGTTCCGGCGATGAAAACAAATTATTTCCTTCCAATCCCACGGGCCGCGATTACGGGAGGCAGGTGGCCGCATGCAAATAACGCCTGGGCGAATCATTCGAACAAAATGGCAGCGGCCTCGGCGTGACGTAATCGTTCGAATCGTACGCGCGTGTCCAGCGATGCGGTTGATAGAACGAATCTCCGCGTTGATTGCACTCGTAACTCCGGCTGCGTCAGCGTTTTCGCGCGTGTTTACACGCACGGGGCGCCGGCGATTCGAGCAGGAAGGCTGCGAGCGATTAATAAATTAGACGATACACGCGCGAGTCATCGTGTTCGTTTGCGCGACTCGGAATAATGAAGACTTTTCTCTTTAAATGTTCTTTAACTGCCGTTCGCTCAGCGGCAGCCTCGACCAGGGGCTAGGACAACGTGCAAGAATTTCACGTTGTCCTAGCCAATTTCAAGAATTTGGATTTGAACAGTGTACGCAAAGATTTAGCATGCTTTCTCATAAGTGCACGATTGACCACTTATACGTATACGTCTAAGGCAGGAAATGCTATGGTTGCCTTACCGATGAGTTCACTACTAGGCCCAGAAGTATGTCTTTCATGGGGTATCCACCAGAGAGTAAATATGGATACAGAAGACATCCCAAATGAGAAAAATCGTCAGAAAACGAAAGACGTTTAGACGGTTCGTTCGGTTGGACTGGTTCTGGCACACCGGAACGAGAAACCCTCTTTCTCCGATCCTACCACCCGCTATATCCCTCCATTCGCGTCACTTCCTCGCGATATCTTCAGCCGCGGGCAGAACCGAAGACTGTCGAAAGTGAAAGGTGCCGAAGAAATCAAGATGGATCGCGCGTTCGTTGTAACGCAGGTTTTCTCGCTGCGTGCTGCACGCATCTCCGCCTTCCACCTTCTCTTCTTCCACTGGTTCAAGGACTCCGAGCCATGGCAGTCGATACCCGGGCGTCGATAGCATCTCTCACTCCTCGTGGATGACGAGGAGGACGAGGTGAAAAAAGACGAGGCCGGTTGTCCCGATCAAGTGAACCGTGTTAACGTCAGGCCTGTTAACGGGGAGTCGAATTAGTATCGACGAGGGTGAATCGATCGGTCCCTGTTCTCCTCGTGCTCCTTTTCCGTCCGCGATCCTTTCGTGGACCGAGCCGCGCGCTCCACGGTGTGCCGTTAGAAAATACTGCGCGCCGTTCCGCGCGTTACTTTCGGCACTCGGGGCCACGTTCCAGCGGATTCCGTTATGTTTCTCTCCATAAACCCTAAACGACGGCCTTTATAATCCGGCGAGCGTGGTTTAACGTCCCTCCTTTTAGTCTTTCCTCGCGTTCATCTCGGCTTGTTATTAGGTTCCCCCGGCAGTGTACGTTGGTTCCTCGCGGAGTATGCGAAACGGTCGTTAAGAGAAAGTACGTAGGCGTACTTGTCCAGAATCGTCGGATCTTTATGACGCGAACCAAGCGGTAGAGATTCCTCCGCGGTGGATGTTTCGGGGTCTCTGCGAGAAATCGGGGGCGGGGACGACGCAGACAGGAAACGGACTTGGGGACGCAGGTTGATTTTATTTACCTCGGGTTTTGTTTACAGAACGTTCGTTCGCTTCGCTATCTGGTGACGAACAAAACACACATTCTACCCTTCCGTACATAAATTAGCGTTGAATAAAATTACAGGGCAAATTAACGATAAAAATCTCGTGCATCATGTTGTAACGATATCAATTAAGTTATAGTATTAAGTACATTTGTATGTATTTGAACAAGAATAACATTGCTTTGTATTGCAGATCTCGAGGAATCGTAACTCGCGTTTAGCTCATAAAAAGCAAAGATAAGCACGTGTCTGGTTTAAAACTGTACTTAACATAATTAGAACGTAATCAGCGTTAGCAATTGTAATTAACGAACCGCTTACATTCTGAACGGCATTCCAAGCAGGGATCTACGTACGAAGAATGATCACGGTCCACGCGCCTCGTCGAGCGAATCGATTCCCATCGACCCAGAATGTTCGATTGCATTATGCTTCCTTTTTTCTCGCCAGAATCGATTGTATCGCGAACAACGTTTACGTCTTTTTACGTAAATGTCGCGGACGCCACCCGTGTAACGATCGTCCGTGACGCGTAACAGGCGAATTATTCGACGTTATTACCCATTATTAACTACTCACCCGTGGCGTGACGAATTTGATAACTCCGAGGCCCTAATTTATTCGGTCAAGGTCCATTATATTTTCAGCCGTAACAGCCAGGCCCGCTCATTATGCGTACGCGAATCCGTTAGCCCGCGAACGGCCGAGACGTATCGCGGTCGCGTCGCGCGAAGCGAAACTTTAACGACCACTCGTTACGTCAGTTTCGACTGATTGTTCCGCGCGGATAAAAGGATCAGCCCGTGATGAAGTCGTTCGTCAAAAGTAATCGGACAATCATCGCTGTCACACGATTCATGGCTCGAAACTTTCCAGCGTTTGACCTTCTGTCGCAGTGGTTTTCAAACTTTCTGCACGGCGCCCCCTTAACGTAAAGAAAAGAAAATTTCTGTGTCTCATAGTTTCATAGACCCGTTAAAAACCGAACGATCGAAACGTGCATATGCTTCCATACGTACAAATAAAATGACAATTTTGGAGAGGCTCGATACACCTTCGGAGGTAAAAAAAAAAACAAATTTCCACAAGATTTCCGAAAGAACCGGTCAGGCGATCCGCGGCACGGCACAAACGGCCTCCCGAAAGGGCAGCTCCCACATCGAAAAGCAGATAATTCGATGTTTATGGTAATTCGTGCTTACCACAAACAGAAGGTTTAATTTTCTAGAACTTCGTCGCGTTACGCAATCCGTGCATATCATTACTTTCGGATTTCACCTTTTCTCACAGTACCATCGCGTCGGATTATCGGGTCGTGTCATCTCGAAAAAGTTTCGATACCGCGCTTCCCCCGCTACGTCGTCAAAAATCACGAGGATGATGTCGACGAGAAAAACGCGTAGGCCATTTCCCGCTTGGATTTCTCCCTTCGTATCGTTTTTTCTTTGTCCCTCGTGTGATTTTTTTCCTTTTAATTAATTCTGCCGGTACGAAAGGCAGGGCGGGAAAAGAACTGTCGAGCGACGTTTGTCCTCGAGGCCGATCTTTCGGAGCAGCATCCCGGTCCAGACTTTCACGGTCCGCGCTCTCCGTGTGCTATTGACCCTTTTTCACTACAGGTGAGCTGGGAGGGGCCTTGGACAGGTAGATACACCTAACCCGCGTACCGTAAGAATCAAGAGCCCCGTCTAACGGGTGTTCGTGTGCGAATCCCATTATACTCTTTTTCTGGCGGTCGGTGCGCGCTTTACGCTACGCCACACGCGTTAAAGGGTTCCTTGCTCCAGATCGTGCCATTCTCATTTCATCCTGCAGGCTAATTTGCATTTTGCTAAAACATATTTTTCCTTACTGTGACTTCACGATGACGTAATTCAATATATGTTCTATTTTATCCAATGATTTTGTATAAAAACAATTTATTTTTTGTCAAAAGACAACGAATTTTCCTGAACTTTATATTCATCTGCTCTGTCATCTGATCGAGATTCTACCGAAGTCGTTTCGGAATTTTTCTATCGCGACAGGATAAATGTTCCGAATCCGCTGTAAACGGGCCACGGAGCAGAAGCAGAAGCAATTAAAGACCGCTATCGACGGGCTGGGATCTTCGTAAAAAAGTCACCCGGTATGTAGCGTGGAACGATGCTGCGTAGATATGCGGCGAGAGTGAGCATAAGGTGCACAAACTACCATACATGCCCTTGCACGGTGCACGCGTTACGACACACGCGCTCACATGTGTATCGGTCGCGCGTGTGCGTGCTGGCCATCGCTGTATCGTTATGGCCATTAAGTACATTGTGCTCGAAGGTGTTTCCTATAATGGATTCCTGTTGTTTATTAACGGCAGGCCCTTCACAGAGTGCTGCCGTTCCCTCCTCAACGTCGCGCGTCCGCCTTGAGTTATATCGCTGCTTCGATTTCGTTCCAACGGATCTCTAAACGATCAAGGCCGGCCGGAAAAGGATAAGAAGATCGCGGCGTCGATTTATAGATCCCGCGACGAGCCTCGACGATCGCTGCAACAGCAGCGAGGCGTTAGAAAATTAACGCGCTGTACTACGATTTAATTGTGAGTAACTATACGTGTTGGCAACAGTATTTAACTGCACCTAGTCGCTGCGTATAGGGCTATAAAAACATTGAATGAAATAAGCCCACTTGTACGGAGGTGACGAAGGAACTTCACTTAACGTCTTTATTAGTGTTGTGCAATTTATATAAAGTGTATTTATGTCGATAGACTGTAAAGCAGAAGATTATGTTGTGAACTACTTTTATTAATATTCATTCGGGGTATATTTACACGTATAAGTTTTATGTTTACACTGGACACGAGGTACCAATATGGCGGCGTTTTCATCCGCGGAAGGCTAATCTCTAAGCTTCTAGATCTTCGAATGTAGATTTATTTCGATCGACACGAAGGGACCCCGACTCGTGCTTCTCGGGTGGCCACTGGGTCCGAAACTGCGAGGCGCGTTAAATGGGGGAAAAGGAAACAAAAGAAAGGAAAAGACAGACGCGTTGGCTGAAATATTAATCCCGATAAAGCGTCTGTTCGCCGGGGCTATAGAAAATTGCCTCAATTTAGTCGCGAGATAGCTATCGGGAGGCTTTTTTCCCCGCTTGAAGGTATTCGTATCCTGTTGTTGATTATCCGCGACGTTGCGTACACAGTCGGGCCCCTCGTGTTCGTTGGATCGGTGGCGTTGCGGCATCGACGCACGTGCGTCCACGCGGAGCGGCGCGGCGCCGCGGGAAAGGCGCGTGCGGATTGCGAAATAACGAATTTAACGAAGCCGGATAGAGAGAGAACAGGTGTACGCGGCACGATATTGGAAACTCGGGCCGCGCGAGCGTGTTTTAATAGTGTTCCCAGTCTTCTGACCGACCGCGGCATAATAATCAGAAACGGGGTAACGCGGAACCAGAAACCCAACGAGTCGTGCACCGTTCGCCAAACGTAGGCAAAATTTTAGTCGTCTTTCACCTTATCGACCAGATGATCAAATTATCGTAATTATAATATACAGATCATCCAATCATTTCGAGCGACAGGGTAGTCAAAGTGTTAAATAAATAATTATGCTTTTCCTCATCGAGTGGAAGTTGCTTTTTTTTGTACCTTAAGCGAGGGATCTTGATAATACTTATATTTGTCCTAAAGCGCATTATATTTCGGGCATATTAAAATAAGGTGGTCGATTGAGATCGGTGAGGGGTAGAAAAGTGTAAGTTACCTTGTTAGAACCTATATTAACTCTGGTCGTTTTATCTTTCATGGAGAATGAATCGAGGTCGAAAGTAGGCTAATACGAAATTCTTCGTTCGTAATCCATCGAACGACGATAGACTAAAATTAAATTTAACGCACGATTCGATGGGGAGCAGTCGATAAAGGGGGTGATATTTTGCTGGTAAGTATATGGAATTAAACAATAGAACGGAGGTTGTAAAAATCGCGTAATAGGAAGGCGAGAATTTCGACTCGAGCAGACGCAAAATAATCGGTCGTTTTATACGTTCGACAACCGGTATTCAGTTTGAGATAAGCAAAACACGAGCACCAACGCCCGAGGAAATCGTGGATGTCCTGCTGATAATGGCCAGGGAAATATCGTGATTATCGCGCTACTGCCCGCGGACTGCTTTGATCGTAACTGGCCGTTCCTTGAATAATCTAACGGTAGCCGCTCGTTTCTGGTCCCGAGAATATTGGGTTCGTTTAATGGCGCTCGTAAAACAGCTCCTTCGCGAAGCGCGTTCCTCTGATCGACGCGCACCGTCCGCTCATCCAATCACTTATCAATACCAGCGGGTAAGTGAAGATATTTGCGTTCGACCTTGGCTTTTAGAGAATTTTGTACAGTCACGAGAAAGGGACGGTAAGTAGGCGCCAACAATAATAGTTACGGAACGATAATCCACGTCCCATAAATACTGTGATCAGGGCTCTGTACAGACGGTCGTTCGATTTTAGTTGCGCGTTTCAGCTCCTCTGATCCAGCGGTTCTATCATCAAATTTGCAAAACAAGAATATTATTATTATTTTTTCAGTGACTCCTTCCAAAATGACTAAAATGTAAACGACAAGCTTCGTTGTATCCCTCGAGATTGGAAGTTAACAAATCGCGCCAAGAACGACGGAAGGAGATTCCTGTGGCAGATCGCGCGCCTGATTGATAATCGCGATTATCTCGCGTAAGCCGAGCACGAACCTCTGAGCCAGCCGCTGCAACGCGTTGCTGGCTCTCCGGTCGCCGATATCGGGACTCGTGCAGTCCTCGAACCCTTTGTTGGCCATCCTTGCGCCCGTGGCGTCCGTTCGACGCAAGTTGGTAAATATCGAGGCGATGAGTCGCCGTAAATTTCCATTTCGCGATTACGAGCGCATCGTACGGCGGAAGATCGAGCATCGAGCGATACGCTAATTTGATCGGTCTATTCAACGCGCGATGCTTCGTTAAGGAGCAACACGTTCCTTTTTTCGGTGCGTGCCGGTTTTTTACGGGAACCCCACTTTGTCGGTGAACCACCGTTCCTTCCGTTCACCCCTTTTTACGTTTATTATACGCAGAAGCACGGGTCCCCCTCCTCGCCGACGCGATCCAATTTTTTTTTCGCTTCTCTTTTCTCGCGACGCGTCGATCCGATCGAGCGATCGTTCCGGTTATGCGTGCCCCTTTGCTCGCCGGGCTTTTCATCGTTTCACGGTCGCGACGCCTCTCGATTCTCCTGGAGGCAATCGCGTTCGCGAGCGCTTTTTGCTCGAGCTCGCTGGAACATTGTGGTTTCCTCGGGCAGTCGCTGTTTCGCCGATTCTAATTCCGACACGTCGCCATTTTTTCGGCTTTTCTTTCGCCGGTTGATTTTTTTTGCCTCGGCTCGATCGACGAACAACCGCGACCGTCTTCCTTTTGGCTCCTCGATGAGATTGTTTATTGCTCCGGAGGATATTTGCGTAACGCGGCGTGCGGATCTCGACCATCGCCGGGAGACGTAAAAAACGCCGGAGCTTCGATAGAATGCTTGGCTCTGCGAATGGGGTTTCTCTTTTCTCAAATTTGATCGATGTTTCTACTCCCGTCTTCTTGTCGATGAATATCTATTTATACCCATTAGAGTATATGCTTCGTTTCTACGTAGAAGTATCTATTTTTGAACAAAGATGTATTAAAAATGACACACAGCAATGCCCTCGCATTTGCTATTATACGATGCAATGGCTATTGATTTATACTCTGTGGTAACGCGTTAACGAACAAAATAGATGCAAAGTAAATAAACGAGTATACATTTTCGTGACTATTATTCTTACTGCGTAATGAAAGGTGTTCTATGCTGCTGGCGGTAGTTTGTAAAAATCACCGATATCTTGTACCATTCTATTGAGAAAACACATAATGCAGCGAGCTCGTTCATGCCTGAGCACAGTAATTATGTTTCATCATATTTGATGACCAGAAAAGAAACCGTGGAGTTGAATAACGTTACGCACGCTCGGAATGTTAAAATACCGTCGACGCGAACAGGTACGCCGCAGAGTCGATGAATTTTTAAACGGTCGGAAAAATTGTATGAAATTGAATGGCGAATCGTTGCACCGTCAGGGACGAAATTTATGCGGGACGATGCGTTAGCGCGAACGATCCCTTTGTGCGATGGCATTTGTGGCAGAGAACAGTCGGAGGAAAGCAATAGGTTGACAGTTCCGCGTGACACGGTAATTAAGGCCTGGCTGGTTGACTCCAGCAATCGCGCGATCGAACCTTGTAATCATGTTGTAATTACCGTAAAGCGATAGAAATATCCGGCTGCCGCGAGATGAGTCTCCTTATTTCCCCCTCGGGTTTGCTTCCTTTTTGCGTGGATCATCACGCAAACGAATTATCTTAATATAACCATATCAAGGATGGGACGGTGGAAAAAAGATACGCACGAAAAAACAACGACTGTACGTAAGTCATCTTTAATCATAGCTCTCGAACGTAGTCATCTTCCAGTCAGCGCCGTTTACACGTATAGGTTGACCAGAAGTAACGTTGACAAAATATTTTTCGTTCGTCTACCGTTATAGTTCTTTCATAATTTGTATATGATGTATGATTATTAAAATGAACGCGTGATTCGTAAGTTTAACATTTTTCCTCTTGGAACCAGTAAAACGTGAAAGTGACTTTTAAAAAAAACTTTTCCTCGATTACGATGGCGTGATGTTTATCTTAAGAATCATTACTGTTCTCTTTCCAACATTTTCTACAGTGGAGGAACGCGTACGCGAAGAGGCTATGTTCGATTATGTTATAATTGCTCGTATTGTTTTTATTTTCCTCGCGAGCAAAGAGGACATAACGCGATTTAATGGCGGGAGAAATCGAGTCTCGACGGGCGAACGATAAATTTCAAAGGAATTCTGATGACCGCGACGACGAGTTCGGGCAAACGATACGATTTCAAGAAATAAAGCGAGAGACCTCTGGGGCCAACTTTCCTGAGATTCTTACGTCCGGTTATGTCGTAATTGTTTAATTCTCCGTGAGGCTGCAACGGGTCAGATGAAAGGCGACAGATAGGGTCTTCCGCGGCGTGGTCGTTTTATGGTCGAGCTGGGGGGAGAGCAAAAGGAGAGGTCTCAGAAATGCACGTAGGCAGACGTCTCATTAACGAAGCGTGGCCAGGTAACAGCGACTGGTTACGAGTGAGCATTTACACGTGGCAACGTGTTACACGGATATTATGGTAACTCTTATCTATGGTTGGCATTTGCTCGAAGAATCTCCGAAGATGTTCCGCCGCCCCGAGAAGATGCTTTCTGCGGAAGCATTCCTACCAAACGATCTTACGTTAAATACGAACATTCGAATAACAATTTGAAAATTTGTAATTTCTGAAGAGAACACGATCGCTATAAAGCTCTTCCCCGAATTAAAATTTTACCAACAAAGTTCAGGGAGCTCTGCCAAGAGCTTTGAAACGTTAAGAAGTTTACCGAGATGCTCGTGCATCGCGGAGGATCCCGAAAATTATTACGAGCACGGTGGAAGTATCGTACAGCGTGGGACCAGGTGGATCCGTAAAAAACGGAAAATATGGCGGCGAAGAGAATTTCTTAGAAGCGAAGGTACAACGTCCTAGCGGGAAACGTTTCGGGCCCACGCTCGAAGCGACCGTTCCGCGTCCTCCCCGCGCCGTTGAACGTCGGTGGATCGAGTACCACGAAGAGCACCATGACCTAGAACCATGAATCACATCACGGCCGAGAAACTTCAAGATCTTCAGGGTACCTCGGGGAACAACACCGTCTTATCCGCGACGATCTTCGTACGGTGAGTTTCAAGAAGCGTAGTGCCCGGGCCCCGGGACGAGCCGTAACACCTGATTTTTCTTATCTGAAGAATTAAGGAACAGGGCCGATGACGAGGTCCGCGGCGGAATAACGTTCCGTGGAAGTGATACCCTTCGGCACGCGGCAAAGGGGCCGACCGGACCGGGCGAGGGTGTTAAAATCCTCGTTATGGGAGCGCAAAGGGCCGTGAGTAAGTTCAACGACCAACCGGATTCATGATCCCATTCCGGATCGTCGTATCAGATTCTGGGAAGACTCGTTCCCTGGCGTCCTTTACGATTACCTTCGGCGTGAAAATCTGTCAGAAATTCGACCTTTTCTCACGCTCGCGGTCCCGCGTCGCCAGAGATACCGTTTCCGCGCGATAAATACCGCCTCCATCTTGGTTCAAACGAGTCACGAGGGTGGCTCGACGAGAGGTACTCGACGAATTTGATCCCGGTGGAGATATTAAATATTGATAATTTATGATGGTTCGAATGGTCCGCGGCCAGACAACACTTTTCGGACGTAATACTTTTCATATGAATTTTATTTTGCTTATTTTTCTCCTGTAACGTACTGTGAGAGTCAAGTTATTCTGCCCCGAACAATTTATATTCTATTAATTTCTAAATTCAGCTATTCCTTTATGCGAGAGCAAGTATAAAAAAGGCTCGACTATGGTCGCAAAGTACCGGACTGGTTCGATGCTCAGCAGCGAGCGTCACGCATCGCCGAGCAGAATATCAGGAACAAACGCCAGCGCCGGTGGAATAAATTCATTTTCGAAGACAGTATCTCTTCGTCCGTGCTGCTCTCGTTCGTAGATCGTATCCCCGGCGGCGAACCGAGTAACAAAAAGGCATGAATAATAAAAAATAAAACGAGGAAAGAAGAACGAACGCAAGAGAAATAGAACGAAGGGGGAACAACGATCTGCCTACGCCCACGCGGCTCGCCCACAACCCCCGCGAGCAGAGGGAATTGCTTGGAAGAGTTCTCTCGATAAGCCTCCCGTTCATCGGTCACGTCTTAATCGACGCGAGGCTCTCCGACAGCCGCGGTTGGGGGTCGATACATCGACGTAACCGAATCGTTCGTCGAACCCAGACGATGCCCGCCGCTCGTGGCACTCGTGGCACGAACAAAACGCCAGAGAAAGGTATTTAAGAAACGGTCGGAAACGCGGACCGGGCCAAAGGGCAAGGCCCCTGCTTCGCTGTTCTACACGGATCGGCCATCACCGGCGCGCTCGTACGCGACGACCACCTGTGCGCGCTCGATTAGACGAGGTCGCTTATTAAGTTCCAGAAGAAAAGTAATTGGCCAACGGAGAGCGTCGATTGATTGTCGCGCAAGAACAGGGTCAGCGATAAATCAATTCCTCCTGGTACGGATAGGCTACACGCTGTTCTCCGCTCCGTTAGTCATACTCCTCCATTTTCCTCCTAGCCAACGCCACGACAAACCTCCGGACAACCTTGAATTAATTAATATGGAACTCGTCGAACGCATGTAAAACGTTCAAAGATTTTTTTTGGA
This sequence comes from Colletes latitarsis, assembly GCF_051014445.1. NCBI lineage: Eukaryota > Metazoa > Arthropoda > Insecta > Hymenoptera > Colletidae > Colletes > Colletes latitarsis. Next base: position 18,344,841 of record NC_135139.1, on the reverse strand, counting down.
CTTTCCAGAGTCGATTATAAATTTACTGATCAGTGATTTTTAGAGTTACAGGGGTAGTTTAAGTCACGGTTTTGTTGATTTTGAAATTCTTTTAGAAACATGGGGCGTTAAGTAATGCGATTTTACATTCGAGTTGAATCATCAGCAGTCTTTGTATCTAAGACCGAGTGCGTGAAATGGAAACTATGGCGCGTCCCGAATCGGGGGGGGCGAAACAAACGACCAAAAATCAGATCAATCCGACGATAAGAACGTTGACTTGCCACTAAAGATTCGATTTGAATACCGTAAAGTCAGTGTCCGTCGAATGTTAGCCCGAGGCAAGGTTTGCTCGATGAGGCTTACTAATGACTCCAACACAGCGAAACCTTAACCAGACGTCAATTAATTTTTGTGCCTCTGATCGGTACTAAACAGTTACTTTCTTTACGTGTATTCAAAAGAACCTACAAGGTCGATAAAATTAAAATAAATCAGTCATTCGTACTCATTTTTTGGCCGATATAAAATTTCCGTTATTACAAGGTAGTATTCCCAACCCTTATTTTATGTATCGGAACTAATTAGGCATAAACTATAAAAATATAATTTAATACGCAGATAACTTGGCGTATTTGTGAATTCTACAAATTTTGTTTCACCAGAGACCCTAATAAGCTCGAAAAGGGATCGATTTGGCGGGTGGAACGACCCGTTACACCTTTATCCGGGATTATCCGCGCGATTGCGTGTTGGATAAGGTTTTTTGTCCCTGATCGCCAGGTAGACGTCGCCGGTCCCTCTTCTGCGTTCGTGTTGCGGTCGCGGACCGAGGAAGTCGCGGGGACCCAGGGACCGCGGTCGTATATTTTCGTCGTGGATAAGCGTGGGCTCGCTCCGGACCACTTATCGCGCCGCGCCGGCTCGTATTATTTAATTAATGAATACTCAATCGGCGCCGATTGACACGCGGCGATAACTGTTATTACGATTTTTACACGCACGGGTGCCAGGGAATACGTGTCCGGCCGATATCCCGCGATAACTCATGCGCCGTACAAATGGAATCGTGGGACCACTTAGCCCCGCTCGAGACGTCCGACTACGGCGACCTAATGATTCCCCGAAACCAATTTTCCAATGCTTTCCCCCATGAGATTGCGTTAACGCCGGAGCGTGAACCGCGACCAGACGTTTTAGAACGTTCCACTAATCTGTGAGAAGTGTCAGCTTGTAAATGGTGGCCGAAGAGTGGCTTAATGGCGCTCTTTTTAAACGCGACCTCGCTTGTTATCGCCACGGGACGTTTCAATTAAGGTAATTGCGCCGGTAGTCGACGGTGCGTCAACGGTGGATAGTTTTCGAAAACAAAACCTAAAAAGTTACAATATCGGCGGGCGTCGCTTCTGCCAAATAGGGGCGACTCTACCGTGGCGCTAACGAAGGTTCAGCATTGGTTAGGAACATCCAAGAACCATGTACTCGTTGATTTTTTTGTCATCGATAACAGATGTAATCTCGTAGACGGGACAGAAAATTTAAATATCGTTACCCCGAGTGGGCAAATAAAGGATCGCGTATCCCGAGAGTGGCGTCTAAAGGAGAAAATAAGTCAGAGGTAATTGGCGTGGATGACTAATTGATTCAAGCATTTATCGTAGAATACTTCGTCGCGAATAATAAAATTTACCGATCGACTGTAACGTCGCCACCAGCGATAGTAGAAAGTATATAAAGATATTATTTTAATAAAATACGGAGAGGGGTGCACGGAATATAAATAATAATTTAATGAACACATTACAACCCGCTGAAATGCGATAATAAACGAGCAAAAGTCGGGCGTGCATTAACCCGACGACTTTTATTAACGATCCCGAGGATCCGTGCAGCGGATTTCGTACCCGCGGAGTGATTCATTACAAATCCATCGACGGTTTCGACGTGTGCCTCGTAAAATCGATATTCCCCTTCAACCGGATTTCAACCCCGTCCCGGTCCGTAAAATAATAATCGACACCCGACGGGCGGGGCAGAAGGGCGCCGTTCGCGTGTGACTCGCGTTAATTACGCGCGACCATTAGCATTTAAATCGTTTTTTAATTGCAAACCCCGGTGCTATCTCTCGTGATGCGTTGCGTTCTATACCTGTTCCACGAGAGCTCCGAAGGATTTCGAGTAGCGCACGCCACGAAACCGGCCATCCGTCGATTATTTATGGTTCGCTATGAGATATTAAGTACCGTGGGACTCGGACGGAGCCCGTAGAAGCTAATCCTCCGGCGAGTGTCACCTTTTCTCTCGCATCCCATTTCTTTTCCGCTCTGTCTCCTTTCGATCTTCGCGTTTCCTATTATGTGGATGTCCGTCTTCTCCTTTCCTCCGCATCCCCATCTGTTCCTATCTCTTTCACCTTCTGGCACCGGTGCCCGACGACGAAACCTTGATGACAAATCCAAGTACGTCGTACGAAGTCGACAGGTGCTCCAAACGCGCCTCCGCGAGATTCGAGCGTTTTCTAGGAAACTTTCGAAACACCGTGGCCGTGACGTAACTTCGTATAATACGCTCGTTCTTATTAATGTATTCCAACGACCTGCTGGAGGTCGGGTCTCCAGTTTGGGTTCTCCGGATCCTCCGCTTCTTAAGCCCACCCACTGACACGCGCGAATGTCAAACCTGGAACTGGCGACGTTCTAGCTCTTGGCTGTGGTTGTCAAAATCATCCTTCGGACTACGTCGCATCGCATTTGCATTATACACCCACTCTCGAGCTCTTCCTTCTCTTTATTTCCATACATTAAAAATAATACCGATGTTACGTTGATATTACATAGTATTGATAATCCATCAAGTATTCGTTGCAAAAGTAACAGCAAATAACCAACCTCTGCTTAAAGATAATATCTAGCTCATCTATTAAGTCCAAATAATATGCAGAAAAATGTTTCTTATTACTTCGATACAATTTCCTTTCAACTACTAGTTCCCTGTATAATAAACTAGAATATATGAAACATGGGTTTGGAGAAAGAACAAGCTAGGTCGATTATTTTCGTAATTACATTTGCGTGGTAAAAATTATGGTCTGCCGGGACTTTCGTCCAAGAGTGTACGTAATTGTGCGATGTCGCGCGATACCAGTAGCGATTGTCAGTTCGCGCGAAATCGCTTGTAACGTAACCACAGCCTTTAACGCGCGATCGATCAACCTGCGAAGCGTTCCTTCGTTTGCATTACGAACGGGTTGCATTCGCGCGATCGGTGAATTACGACTCGATGCAAAGCGCGTACGTGCGTAACGATCGATGGATTTTCTCGAGCGGCTAATTAATAGCCAACGTGTAAAACGTACGCGTCTTTCTTACCGCCAGGCGACTATTATCTCCGGAGCGGCACGGATTAACATGTAAGAAGTTTTTGCGATCCAGCCGCGACGACCAATCCCTTTCACTGAATCGATCAACCGCACCTGTCCACTCTTTCGACTTTCCAAAATACAGGGGCAACGTATCATCGGCCATTTTGTAATCTCGGGCGAGCTTATTTCGGGGCGTAAACCGTAAGAATTTGGCCATAGTTAGATTTCCAGTATCGGTAACAACTATATTAAGGCTTAGATCCTCTACTATTTCCCTTGATCTCTAAGCAAAGAATTCCTTTCAGTCATTGACGATTCTTTTTTTCTTTACCCTAACGTTCGATTGCACCTTAACCAAGATAATTGTCGACCATTTTGTAGGATACTGTCCCATTCGAAACGCCGCGACCGTACCTCGGTTTCGCCAGAATTCATTTCGCGTAACACAAGTTACTTCCCGCGAATGATCGAGTTAACACTGCGATAATAACTCCGACGGTTAACGTTTACACAGATGCATCGAGCGTGAACGTGACTCGGGCAGCCTGCTGCCAGCGATGCTTTGCATGCACCGAGCATTCGGTAGCTACGATAGAACCCCGCTGAAACGTGCATATTTACGACGGGCATTAATCTGCGGAGGATTTCGCGGGACGACGGAAACGCGCATCCAAAGATTTTAAGCGCAATTTTATAGCGCGAGTAGAACCACAGGAAACGAGCCTACTTTTATTATGTCCGACATAACGACGAAGGATAAAGTTGCAGATCACGTGGTTCCTGGCAAACACTGGATTACCCCTACGATCGCTAACGAGTCCATTAGGCCACTAATTTATGGCGCCGTGGCACACGAACGGCATTTGATACGCTAGCTGCCATGTCAACTGCAAAGCATCTTGTAGTTCGATTTGTTTTACTAATTTTTTCTCTTTCTTTTATCTTTAATCCTTTGCACTCGGAGGTTTTTCTATTAACTCAAGCACACTTACGAAATAGATAGTAAATACTCCAAACAAACATATCTTTTTTTGCATACTTTGCTTATGTATTTTGTCCTATACAATCACTTTAAAACAATAATATCATTGTGTTTCCTTAGAAGGTACATCCAAATTCTTTGCTGGATGTCCCTTCAGAGGGGACAACCGAGTGCAAAGGGTTAATATCTCGTGAATATAACAATATGAGATTCGATGACGAGCGTACCCTCGTGACTGTGAAACACGCTATCAAGAAGGGGTTAATCCAACGACTTTTGTGTACTGTACGCGAACAAACACTTTTTAATTAATAGCCCTGAACCAACGGAGCTAGCGAACGCATTGTTTCACGGAAGTGGGAGGTTCCTAAAACCGTTGGCTATCTGGCTGCTCGAGACCTGTCGCCTCACCCCCTCTAGCTGGACAACATATTTCTCGATCGCACGATCGGCGGAGAGAGGTCCTCGTACGAAAGAGAAACGAAAAGGGGTAAAAAAAGAGAGGAGATCTCGAGGAAGCACACGGTGTCCAGGTCCGAAGGGCGGTGTCCCCTCCGGGGCTGTGCGAGCATGGGAGGCAGGGTGCACACGGTACTCGCGCGACGCAACCGGAGATACGCGGCCTGGTAAAAGGTGGTACGCGGTAAGCAAGTACCAGCGGTGCTGCCCTGTCGTCGACGAGGATATACGAGCGATCGCGCGCTGATGAATCGCTCGAAACTTCGGGACGCCCTGGGACGGTCTGGTATCGGCGCTGGTGTAAACGGAACCGTAAATCCTCCGGACGATAAATGACAATTGCGGCTGACACGATCGGCTGCCGTCCGGAGTGTCGAGTCACCGTGCTAAGCGGGGCGGCGAGGGACCAGCGCGGACGGGGTGCTAGCGCAGAGGTAGCCGAACGCGTGGGTGGAAGCGAGATAACGTGTCGCATTACGTGGGACGTTAATAAATTATTATTGCGCCCCGCGAGATCCCCTGCCGCGGAATGATATCTCTATTGTCCTTCGACGAATTAATAGCCTCCGCTATTGGCGTGCGTGCACCACGCGCCCGTAAGCTCGGAATCCTCGCGGCCGCTCCTCTAGCTTTCTACAGATCGAGGGACGACGATCGTTAACGCTCGACTACCACTATATCTCTGTACCTCGTCCACGGTAACCCACCAAAGTATACGAAAGTAAAATTAAAATGCTTTTTCAAAATTTTGTTACGTATAATTTAAGGGGAATTCGAAACTTTATAACTCCAAGTTCTACAATGTTTTCGGACCCCCTTCCCTCGATTTCCAACGAAAGCCAGGAGAAAAAAGAAAAAGTTGCCCGGACCGTCGAGTCGTCGGTATAATTTAAGGTAATTGTAATCGTCGAGGTGTACCATTTCCCATATAATTACCCGGAATAAAATTCACCCAACAATGTCGACTGGGCCTCTGGGATTTGCTGGCCGGGCACGAGGCAATGGTCGCCGTGATGCGATGTCGCTGGATAAGTCGACGTTCCCGTTCGATCTCGCGGGACCGGCGGATACCGTTCGCATAAATTTTCGCCGCTGAACGGACGAACGTTTTACAAGGCGTTTATGGGGTATCAGAGTCGGTGCCGTTACGCTGTCGTGACAAGCGTCCCGTGTCCGAGAGAGTAAAGAACGAGGAAACTTCGACGCGGTATTGTGAGATCAGTTTCGTGCCCCGTATCGTGTTTCTCGTGGATGTTTCGTTCACGACGAACGTCGAGGCAACTCCGCGAGCGACTCGAGGACGTCTTCATTGTCGGCCGATTTCGTCGTGAGACCGAGCCGTTAACAAAGCGAAGAAACCCGACATCGACGATCTGTTATCTAATGGGGAACGAGTTTATCCGTTTCTTGCCCGCGACGAGAATACCGTGTCAGTTGTGGCTGGCTTGGTATTCCTATCGGGACCAGACGCTGAACATACTTCATCGCGGAACGAGAAGCGGCGGAGTATCCATCATCGTAACAATTAGCGAGATTCGCGTTCCTTTATCGGCTGTGACGTGGGTGGTGTACGCGGAGGACGAATCTCCGTTTCCGAGGATGATTCAACCGTACGATTGCGCCCATGGGGCCTTAGGATGCCTTTGTCCCGTTTTGGTAGCGGAAACCATGCTTTATGACTCATTGTCTGCTTTGTTTTCGGTTGCCCGCGCGTTTCAGCGAAAAAGACGCTTCGATGAGGCATCTTGAACGGGTTATAAGCGAAAGCCCCCGCCGAACTTTGGAGAAATGTTATTTTTGAAAAGAAATGCCATTGCAAGCATTCTTTTTAATTTTGCGAGACAATAATAGCGATACTACGATGAAAGACAGAATACAAAATGTGTATATTCAAGGCATAAAACATTGGTAGCCACGTTGCTCTGATCGGTAGTGTTCATATTTTCTGGAAACTGGTTCTTCATAGTTTCCTATATTTACAGTGTCAACGATTAGTCGCTGCTGTCGATAGTTACAACCTGTTCGGCGATTTTATTATTTTCAAGGTGCCATAATAACAAGGTGCGTACAAAGTGACTGATATTACTTTAGGTGCAGCGAAAGTAGCAAATTCTGTCCTTAAATGTGAACTCAACGACAAAGTAGCAATGAACAAAAAATGTATGTTTATCGTCTGTCATGCATACTACTATCAACGATCATGGTAGACGCAAAAACGGTGACAAAAAGTGCTTCGTTACGATATGCAGAGCAATAACCAATAGCTTGGGGCTTGTCGAAATCATGTACTTATCGCGACGGAAACGTACAACTTGAAAATTTTAACATTTATTCCCACTAAATACGTCGACGCCATCGCAAATCGCGCGTTACGTCGGTAAATCTGTTTCTGTCGTTTTTATGTTCTCCCTTTTTCTTCACTGGATCCCTTCGCGACGAGAAACGGCTCACGCGAGGTTCGACCGACGAACGACGTTGACGTCCGGTTTGGCAACGTGACAACAATTAACTACTATATCGCTAATATTGTCCACACTGTATCGTCGGTGATTTACAACAGGTACTCGACGATTTCACCTACCACTTACTTAAACGCCGTGCAATTGGACGTCGTTTGCGCAACGCGGCGCTTCGAACGAAGGGGAAAAAAGGCAGAAAAATGGCGTCGACGCACCGCTCTACCGGTCGACACGTCCGACTATCTTTGCCGAGATTAACGCCGCGGCGTAATCATATTGATTCCACGGATACGGTAATATAATTGTATAAATACACAGTACCGCAGTTCGAAGGAATCTCGTCGTTGCACATGGGCGTATCATATTGTCGTACTCGTCCATTAGGCTAATAAGTGGCTGCACCGTCCGCGGCGAACTCGATTTCGCGATTAGCGTCATTCATTTTGTCCCATTGGCCCGAACGAAATTATCGTCATTACCTTGATTTAACGATAGCAACAAAGTTGGAAAAAAACTGCTACCGCCGCGTAAAGCAGACGGAAGTGCCCGTTGCCGTCGTGCCTCGGGCCTCGCTATCGACTCTCCTCCGCTCCAGAATTTAGTCGAGGACCGCCATTTTAAAAAGAATCTTTATGGGGACGCACTTACTCGGTCGACCGCTCCTCGACCATAGCGCGGTGCTTTTTACCACCGTTTAACCAACGTTAACAACATCTGCTGATGACTCGACAACGTCCACGTATTAAATTAAATTGATAATGCAAGAATTGGAAAATTAATCTTGGCGTATCGAAGAAAAACTTCGATGGAGATAACAGAATATAAGAACCGTGTCGAGTTTTTCTCGCGCGATCCGTGGGCTTAAGAAAGTTAAGCACCACTGGATCAATCGATCGTCGTGCAAGGTGGTGCGTATTTCATACCCGATGACTGATTTATGGTTCCTTAACAAGTGTTCATGCGTTACACGGCGCATATTTTTAAATTAACGTCGTCACCGGTGCCACTGACAACCCTGTCGATCGACCATTTCCGTATCCTTTTGCAACGTTACCGCGTGGCACTATTTTATTCCTCCAAGGACATCGGTAATTACGAGCACTACATCAAAATCGGGCTAATTTCTCTTTGTCCTGGCAATAAATTCTTCCGACATCCGCGGCCGGAGATCATTCTGCGCTCTCATCTCTCGATTCACCTGCGGGCGGCGCAATCTGGTAGCACCTGCACCTCGAATTGGTCGGGCGACTCGACGAAAAATAGCGGCACGCATGAAACCTTCGTTCGTAGTACCACAAACGAGGTACACGAGTAGACGTTACCGTTCCAATGTATTTTTTTGGACCATTTCTCTGGGACTTTAGGGCCCCATTATCGTTTCGCTGCCACTTACAGGATTTCTTTTATTCTTTTAACGAGAAGAAAGCTGTACGGTCTATCGGTAATACAATTTTTAATCTTTCGATGATAATTTGATACGACACGAGACAATTGTACACGAATGTGCGTATAAAAAATGGTTTCCTTAACCGATCGACTACTAATGCCTTCGCCTTAATAGCATTTGCGTACGAGCGTGACGCGAGTTGCACGTGTCTTATAAATAGACAGCGGCGTTTATGCGTTCGGTCGCTAGACAGTGGTGCGATGGTGGTTTCAGCGTGCACGGTGAACCGCTATTATAAGGACAACCGCAAACCTGTCAGCGATTCCTGCCGCACGTCGAACGCACGGGAAGAGGGAGGCGGTGTGGGCCAGCAAACGCAAGCACGCGAAAATCCCACCTCCGTCGTCGGCTGGCCAGCCCGAGGGAAAGCTTCCGGTTCAGTCAGGTAGAGAAAACGCCACCTGTCGCTCGTGTATCTCTCCTCGATTTTGCCCCTTGCCTCTTTCGACGTTCTCGGAGGGGAGAGATAACTGATCGTGATGAGAACGATACCTGATGTTGCGTGTTAGCGCGTAAGTACGAAGAGTTCAGAGGGAGGACGAGATAAAATCGCGACCACCGAAGAAGAAATATTATCCAAAGATGTCTGGATAGCTAAATTAAGAGAAGCACGCTCTTCGCTATATTAGGATATTCGCTGTATTAATAAAGGTCACAAATAATTAGACCGCGAGAAATTCACTCTATTTCGTGGAATCTAAATTTACGACACCATACGATTGCACTTTTGCACCGTAACGTAGAACAATTTAATCGTTTTACAGAATTACTATACGGTTCTAATAATACGAGACATGGAAAACGCGGTGGGCAGTCAACTCGTCAAAGAATTTCAAGCATCGCGAATAGGTATACAGAGAAACATGGATAAATAGTTTTTCCCTCCAGGAGCAAGAAGACTCCCACCGACGCCCGCGTATAAAACTCATGATGGGGGCAGCTGTTCCCCGTCGGAGATACATAATGCTAATTAAACAACGGATAATTTGTCCATTACTATTTTCGCGGCCGGTAACGCGCCACCTAAACGACTGTCTCTCGGGTCTATATATAACCTTTTCGTTAGCCGTTTCCATGAATCAGCGTCGCGAACCGCAGCTATCTCATTGAAAGCGCGCGAAAACGGCTGAATGAGTTTCGTGGAAGCGTATAATGGAAGCGTAGCCACCTCCACCCGTGTCGGTGTTCGCTCGCCAATCGCGTTTCTGTCAGCGTCGCGATGCCGAGGCTCATCGGCGAGCTCGTCGGCAATGGTATCAGTGGAAACCGCCTTCGTCGCGGAACAGTGGCCGTCGTTGTTCGCCTAATGGGCTCCGCATTTCTCCGTCTGCTTTCACAGCTGATTATGACATGTTGGTCGCGTCTGCGAGAATGACAAAGAGGGAGAGAGAAAGAGAAAGAGAGATCGGGATACCCCATACTACGTGCTCCAGCCACCGTAACGTCATTTGCCCGACTAATGACTCGCGGACACTTAGCGAGCAGCCTAGCCCTTCTTCGCGTTCCCGTGGCGTCGAGACGGCTCTATTCGAGAGGAAAGTGTCATTCGCATTAAGCAAATCCCGGTACTACTTTGTACCAGGGCACCGCGCATAATTCTTCGGCATTAACCGTGCCGCTCGATGCACGATTTATAACGGACGTCAGTTTTCAGATTTATCGTAGAATACGGAGCCTTTATCGGTGAGGAAAGTCGTTAAAAATTTCGTCCGGTAAATCGTCGAGTGGTAGTTGGAAGAGTTTGGTAACAACTCTGTCACTTTTTTACGAGGATAAAACCCCTTTCGTTCACAAAAACTAGTTCTTTTTCGCGTTCTCGTTGGTTTAAGACGGCTCCGTTGGAGAGGAAAGTGTCATTCGCATTAAGCAAATTGCAACAGGCCACGGCGCATAAATCTTTGACGTTAGCCGATACATAACTTAAAATCGACGTCAGTTTTCGGATTTATGAAACGATAAAATCTTTATCGGGGAGTCTTTAAACTTCTTGCTGCGTCAGGGTCTAGAGACACTGTTGCTGAATAAGAGAGAATCAGTAGTTTCGCTAAATCTTGGGTGCAAACTTCTTGGTCCAGCTCCTTCGACTCTGGTGACTTCTGCCGCGTACGTTGAAGGATTACGCCTCTTCCGATGACCAGAAGCCGGTAATGACTCGACGGTTAGCGAACGGCCGGGGTCCTACTTTGCGTTCTCGTGGCTTCCAGACGGCTCCATTCGAGAGGAAAGTGTCATTAAGCAAATCCGGTACTACTTTGTACCAGTGTACCGCGTATAATTCTCTGGCATTAGTCGCGCTGGTCGATGCATGACTTATAATTCGCGGCTTATCGCCGGTGTCCACTCGCCATCAGAAGTCCGCGTGGCCGATCCGCGTCTACGGAGAGGAGGAAAAGCCGATCCACAAACGAACCGATTCTGGTTCCTGCAATTTTTCTTGATCGATACGCTGTGATAGATCGTAGATAGTCGCGGCGATTAAGGGACTTTTCTCTGTCGGCGAGCGATCGGGTAGAACGGTAGCAGGTGACAACTTCATTCGAATTGGAATATACTGTTCACGTTGAGTGCACTCGCTCGCCAATAGATAGGACTTCGCCGGATAATCAGCAATAAATAAGTCGACTTTGAACCGTGGCTGCTTATCTGCCGCGCAGTCAGGTTTAATGAGATTAGCGATCACTTTGGAACCGGTAGAAAACTGTTTTGCCGCCGCGAGGGATGTTATTAACCGTCCGAACAGTTCAACCACAGACGAGGTATACGAGTATACCTTACATCCAATGCATTTTTTCGGCCCATTTTTATGGGGTTCTAGTGCCCCGTTAACATTTATTCTTTTATTTCCTAGTCTTGAGATGCACTCCTTCAAAGTGGAAAAAAATGTTAAAAAGATGGAGCATTAAATTTTAAGGGGATCCTTGTAAGAAGGCTTTAATCTTCAACATCGTGGTGATTTTAATGGGTCGTTGGTTATTCGCTTGTCAACAGTGGTTAGGTAATGGTCATCGATGGTCAGCAGTGAGGCTGACATCAAGGTCAAAGGTCCAGGAATGGTCAAGTGGTAGGACCGACCGAAATAGTTCTTCTGTAGACCAGACTGTCCTTCACTGTCAACTTTGTCTTTGCGTCTCCCTACTCTTCCACCTTAGGTAGAGGTATATGGAGAGTCACTGCTAACATACTCTTTCAGTATCTCCGCGACTTCCACGCGGTTCGGGTCTAACAAATTCGGGCTCATATCTTTGGCAATGGCCAATTAGTGAACCGGGCTGACCACTGGTGACTAGGACTGACCAGAACTGACCAGTACTGACCACTACTGACCAGTGCCGGACCGTGATGACCGACGGTAAGAATTGTTTAAAATTCCTCTCCTCACTTCTAGTTTATCATCTGATTCCAATTTCGCTTTAATGAACTGCCTACCTGCTATTGTCATAATAGAAATATTTTCTTACTTTACAGTTGACCATTGGTAACTACTCACTACTAGCCTGACATCAAGTAGTAAGTCCACTTTACTTATTTATGTCATTTGTTAAAAGTACATAATGGGTCAATGCTAGGATTGTCTTTTTTCAGGTGTCACATTTTTGTTTGTTCTTTTACTAATCTATTAAACAAATTTCTGTTACAGAGCATATTCCTATGGAAGTTCTAGGTTTACAGAAGTAAGAATTAAGAATTGTTACAATTTTGTTTTATATTGCTTTGTTTGTGTTTTAGGAAATCATCGTGATATCATCAGAAACATCAAAGAAGTACATATTTTAACGTACTTTGTTAGATAATTAGATAGGTAGGATAAAGACAAATTTAGATAGGTAGTATATAAACGAATTTAGATTTATAGTTAGGCAGGTGTTTGGTTAACCATTATGTTAGGCAGGTTTCATTTATTTGAAGACAAATTCGTTTGAAAACTTTCAATTCTCTTCGTTGGTTGTGCATCTTTCATTGGTTTCACTTTCGTTTGATTCTTCTTCGACCAACGATTCTTGGTCACAGAAGATCTTTATTAATGGAGGGTGGTTGGGAATCGGTTAGGGCGGGTCTCCATTCGCAGCAACCTCCACGTGGTGAGACCTGGGTAATATTATTTGGCGTTTAATTAATAATCGTATCACTCTTAGCTGGGTAATGCAATTAGTAATTAAAAACTAAATAATATTAGCAAATTGGCTGCGATCCGCCTTGCATAGGTCACCATAAAAATAGAGCTTCTTCACTAGGTTAGTTTTGATTCTCATTACGTCTCCAAGATTCGATGTTTGAGAGTCAATGATGTGTGTAAATGTTTCAGTCGACGAGAGTGTTTCTGAATGTTTCATATAATAATGGTTATTACTGTTAGTAACAAGTTACTAAATTCGTACATGGGTGGTAGCTTTATGGTAAATCTAAACAGCGAAGAAAGTAGTAAGGTGCAGTTTCGTCGGTAGCATGTTAGTCTCCGGTGAGTCTATCGGGTTTATGGCGCAAATAATATTTCCTATCTGCTACATTGGTCTTGCCTGGAATAGCAAGCCGTTCGTGAAATATATTTTGAATAGGTACGACGTGCCATAAACTTGGATGACGAAGGCAGCACAGCTTAACTGCGACAGTAACGGACTGTCGAATAGCCCGCACGTGCTCCGTTTCGCCTACCCCGAGTCTTCCTTTAGAATTTCATAACTTTCTCGCACGCGGTCCCAGGAATCCAGGCACGCGGCAGAAAATCCCCGAAGTTGCCAAATATGGCACTCGTCGATTTAAATACCAAGGGAAACCTGGCACCTTCGTAACTCCGCTATTCTGACATAAAACAGTACATCGACCAGAGTTCCAAGCGGTATAACCTTCTGATCCAAAGATGGCGAAACTGAAACTGACTCAGGTACTCAAGGACTCTTGGCCCAAGCACATTTCATTCTAAGAACATTTTCTCTCGAGTCTTTCTTTCTAGACCCGAGTATACACTAATTCAGCAATTAATCCAAACCAGTATTATTATTTTCTTCAATGATATTGCACATAAACCTTAGCTTTTGACTCAGGATATCTTCCGGATACAACTCTCAATTTAAACTATTTTAATCGGTAACCAAAATGTAGTAACTTAGCGATTTTAGATCCTTGGTACAAGAATGAAGTATTCTTATAAATTATAACAGCGAGAAAAAGCTCGAAAGAGTATTTGAAAATGTTTAATTTATCAGTAATAGCGGCGTCGACGATCGAAACGACGCGGAAGTCATCTCGGGGACGCCCCCGTCCTGGTCGCAGGAAACGATTCCGTTCCGTCGCGAACGTGGAAACGCCGTCTTACACCTAGGCGGTGTGACGTCGCCAATTATTCATCGCGTATGGTTGCGAGTAACAAATCGCCAGTCAAGTGGCAACACCGTCGTGCAGCTTGCGCAAGCGGGGCGAGAAGACGCGATCGCGAGAGAAACGGAGACAGAAGCGGACCGGCGAGGCGCGCGAAGGGGTTTCTCGATGGATAGAGAAGGGACGAGGGGGAGTGAGGCGAACTCCTCCCACGTACCTCTAGATACGCGTCGCCAGAACGTAAATTTAGCACTAACGCATTATGCACGCTCGGGCTGCGTTGCATTGGGCGTGCGATACTAGTAACAGTGGCTTCTGCGTACGTTCTGTCTCGAAACGTTGCAATGTTACGCGTGATAAAAATGGAAATCAAACTTGTTTCAACCAGGGGAAAGCAGGGGAACCTGCCTAGACGGAAGTTGGTATCGTTTCGATGTACTCCCGTAAAAGAGTCCAAGGGACGAAAGCGATCGAGGGAGAATGATTAATCGCATCATGATTTGGTATCAACGCCGAGTGACACAGCGTAAAATCGAGTATACAACCCCGGACAAACGGATAATACAAGCAATAAATTTTACGAATTTTTATATTCAAACTCAAAGTTTCGTAAGCAGTTGATGGCACGTGACGAGTTTCACTCGTCATCAAATCTCATTCAAAACAAATCCATTCTTTTTCGTGGCCATTTCTTGTACGAATGGATTTAAACAAAATTAAATAGTATACGTTTAAACAATTATTTAGAATTAAATCGTACGTCAAGGGGTTAATAATGCGTTAAATTCCCTTCGTTTTGTATCAATTCCACCATTCGTTTCGGCAGTGATTAACGAGGTTTTCGTTTTTCTTCGTGGAAGTTCATGCAATTCTCGTATAATGCATTCCTTTAATTGCATTCCTCCATTGTATCGAATTGCTCCAACGCGAAACGTGTGCTTCTCAATTTGCTCCTCGATTAGTTTTTTACGTGTTACTATTAGGCAGATATTCGACGCTGCGCGGTAAATTAGGTTCAACGAACTGGCAGAAACGATAAATAAATAATCTCCGATACGAATAAAGTGGATTGGAAGTGGAAGAAAGGCCGTCCCTTTGAAAATAATCGTAAATCAGTACTAAATAACGAGCGCAAGGTCGGCAATTTCGGTTTTTAGTTCGTTCGGAAATCTTAATTAGTCCTTTGTGTACCCCGGTGGACGCGGTGGCTCGCAATCGGTTTGATTAATGCGCGGTTTAGCGTGGCTCCCTTTGTGAGCGACGTTAGCACGCTTAAGAAAACACAATTTACACCGGGCGTTGTCGCGGTGGCCGTTTTGCGCGCTGCGTAGCCCGCTAGTCAGTCTTTGTGCCCGGCATTGAAATCATTATGATTTAGAGATCGGAACGGGAGAACGAAAATTGAGTCGGTGGAAGCAACGCGACATTACTCTCGTAATTATGGTATTTATACGCTCGTAATTTTCTGTCAACTTGATAAATCCCGCGCGATCAATGGGCGAGACAACGAGCGCGGCACCGCGACCACGACGACCGCGTCGCCCGTTGAAAATGGAAGTTCAGGTCTCGCCGAGGGGCTCGTCGAGATGCCGTTTCGTTATTTTCGCGCGGACCCTTTCGTCCTTTCGCACACGAAATATTAGAGGGGCATCGATCTCTCGCGAATCTAATTTACCCACTTCCCGACCGAGCCCAACCGTATTTTCACGCGTTATTTTCCAACCGCACGCTCCGCGCGAGCACCAGTTCGGTCCCACAATAGTAACACGAAGACAAATGTTAGCGATAAAGTCACGCGAATTGATGTGCGATGTACAGTTACTACCTTCCCGGTTTAGCGATTATTCGTCCTATACTTAAACTGTAATAGTCATTTTACGTTCGACTTCCCCGCTCCGGTGCAATCTTCATACTTTCTCTCGTCGCGAAATTCCGTGAGATCTAAATCTCCAACGAAAGTGTTCCCGACCTGTCCCATTTCTATTTATCGACACGAGTAATTCTCCGCGCCTCTCTGTCAACGAAGGATAACAGGAAAGAACGTACCAGTGTTTCCCAAACGGGGGGTGCAACCCCTAAGAAGGAAGAGTGCAAAACAAAATGTTTTTTCTGAACGATCAAAACTATTTTTCTTCCCATTATTTAATTATATATTTGCAACTATAATTTGTCTAGTACGATTATCGTGAATTTGTGTACTCGTAATTTTGGAAGAGACGACGGCGAGGGTGGTGCCAGACAAGGGAAATAGACTACGAAAGAACCGTCGAGAAATGGCGGCTAGACCCGAGGACCGAACAATGCCGGTGCTTTCACTCGATTCGTTTCTCCCAGTCCCGTGTTCTCTCGTGAGTTTTTCGTCTTTCGATCGCAGCAGGTCGTGGCGAGATAACGTCGCTGCAACGATCCCGATTTCGCGATAAAATGCGGTTGCCACTATCTGTTAAAGCTGCCATTAGCCCGAGCTAATTTATGCATCGGTGTTTACCGTTTCGCGTGCAACTCTCTCCGCGGTCGTTGGATGGAGCCAACGCGGATTTCTCGGGATCAGGAAACGAGACACCAATATCGAAAAGCGTCGTGGCGTTCACCGATACCGCGAGCACACCGATAAACTAGATTCGGTAAAGAATAATTACCCCTGGCACTTGGGAACGCAATCAGTGCCAAGGTAATAAAATAGGCGCCACGAGCACTCGTCACGTACTTAACGATAATCGGTGCTTTCGCCGATAAAGGTTAGGTTAATAACAGCGTATAGCTTCGCCTCGCCTTTGTGCCTAACGTATACTTAGGTTCTCCATTTTTCTTCCGTTTAATTCTAATTTTTTAATGCACGTCGGTCCGATACAGAGGTATTATTAGAATCCCACACGCAACGATCGGAACAGACATTTGTTATTGTTAGCATCATTCAGTATTTATTATTATTTACACGTTATAGATATATTCTGTTGCATACCGAAGATAATGTAATAATAGTTGGAGTTACATTGGTATACTTTGATAATTTAGAACATATCTGAGACAAGAAACCCTTAAGTCTTTGCTGGTGTTTACCGAGTCCTATTAGATCCTCCTCAATCTCTGTTAAACTTTACAAGGAGTTGACTCGAGTGAAATGTCTAGCCACGGTAGCAATGTTATTTATAAATAGAATAAATAGGAATGATCCTAGACACAACCCTTTGGGCATCGGATGGAGTACCGGATTGGAGAAGCTATTATTGAACTTTGCCAGAAATGATCCACCGGATAGATAGTTGGAAATCCACGAGAGTACATTGCCTCGAATGCCTATGATTCTTAACAAAAGTTGCATGAAATTTTTTTAATAATCGGTTCAGAGACCATAGATTTATTTCCTGTATTAGAAACGTAGGTAGGTTTGGATCGTTGGTCGTCGAGGCTCTCGCGACAAAAGCCGGACTCTGTGCCTCGGCGGAGTTGGATAAAATGTTTACTTTGCAACCATAATTGCAAATCATTAATCGCATAACATTTTCCCCGACTACGAGGCTCGGTTAACACGGAGTAGGACTGCAGTTATAGAATCGCAGAGAACAGACACGATGCACGCGTCCGTGTGGATCGCGCTCACCGATCTCGCGCCTACTTGGGATAATTGCGTCGAAGACGGGGTGATTAACTGACTAGTGTGACTGCATGGATTGTGGGTCGGCGATCTATTTCGATCTGGCCACCATCTTCCCTCGCAAAAGAGATCTACGGACCGCGTCACATTGTTCCAATCCGACTTCCGGTAAACCGATCGTTTTTCATTGGTATCGTTTCGCAGAAAATCCGTGACTTCTCGAAAAGAAGATAAACAAGCGCGATTGCATAATATTTGTTTATCGATTAACAACGACAAGATCGTGTATTTTACAGACACTCGAACACGACGCTCAAAATAAACGACACTACGGACCGAAATTGGACGCACCTTGAATTTTCAAGGATTCGAAAAATTATGTAAAATCATCGTATTACATAATGGTGATGTAATCAATTATATTTCGGCACTATATTATTAGCCAGGATGAGTCACTCGAGGCAGGCCATTCTAATGACTGCCACATATTTGGAGTTGTGACGGCTAGCCCGGGTTTCTAGGCGAAAGCGATATTTCAATTTTACCATCGTCTTTTCGTTCCTTTGGCGACGTACTATATTATTGTATTTATTTGTGCATTCGTTCCTTCTTATCATTCGACGCTTTTACACTTGCAATAATATTTATAAAAGTTCTTTTTCTGAGACAGGTGCTGGGAATTTTGTAGCACCCAAGATGGTGGTAAATATTGAAAATTAATTATATTTTTCGTATATAGAACAAAGCATATACGACAAGGTTGTACACAGACATTGCAATCAAGATGAATTTTCTTTCAGTATACAGTCGAGTTTCTCAGATTAAAAAAAAAAAATGCAAAAATATATCTTTGATCATAATTTCCCCATTCAAGCAACGAACAGCAGCTAATTCCTAAGAGATCTAACAAGTTTCGTAAATACCAGGACGATGGATAACCATTGTATCCGAGTATGCCCCCAGGGAATCCCCGTATCGCATCCTGCACCGACCCGTACTCGTACCCGGATAATCGTAACCCTGGTACTAATCGGTTAATTGGTTAACAGCCGAATCACCCTATTATCTTCGAGACCTTTGGCTCCCATTGTTAGGGCGGACACGGTAGCTCGCAATCTCGTCGAATTACTGGGCCGATATCGGTGTAAGAGATAATTTTTTTGTTCGTGGCAAAGGTCGCGACGAACACGGCTCACCCGCGGCAACGCGAACGCAGAAGCGAAACGAAAAGAGAAGCGGTGGCACGCGACTGTTTCGCGCACTATTATTTGCCCGTAATTTATACAGCGGCCGGGATAAAGTGAGTTATCTCCCGTGGGCAGCCGAACGCGCGAGGGGAGCAGCGAAACGCTCGGCTCGGCTCCCGACAAAAAGAGAATCCGTCGGGTTTTCGCGCATCCGTGCGTGCATTACCGCCTCCTGATCCCCTTCCATTCGCTTTCATCTCATTACACCTCACCTTCTTATTGCTCCCTTTCGCTTTTGTCCGTCATCCTCTGTCTCTCTTTCGCGGCGCATCCTCGGCTCCAGCGTCGCTTTCATTTACCGCAAGCACGCGAACCCGAGCGGGCGGAGTCTGACCTCCTCTGGCGAACAAAAGCCGACTCTGCCTTTCGAGAGCACCGTGCAACTCCTTTTTTCTCATTCCCCGCGACGCACGGGGAGCAGTTCAGTCAACGGGCCCGAACAAAACGGAACAGCAGGAAAGTTTTCAAATTTGCCAAGGATGTTTACAGAGTCCCGCTATTGCGTGTATAGAAAAATAGATGGAAATCGATTTATCGTGAGTGTATAGTAAGTCGATCCTGACCATGGTCCTAGTTCTTTGTAAATACAGCAACGATTCTTAAAATGAACGTGATTCGTAACTGCGAGGGAGTTCCTCCAACTTAAGAGGGTTAGAAACGTTCATCTTAAGAATCATCGCTGCAAATCCTTTTCCTCGGGGCCCGGTGGTAGCAGGCAGTCGTTCGACGGCTATCGGAGGAGCTGGGAACGTCTATTTTGCCCTGATCGTCAGGAACCGTGCTATTTTCGATTTGTACGAGACGCACGGCTATTCAACGACCGAGGTGCCGTGTCGCGCACCGGCAGCTTCCTGCTGGCCTCTTCCACGGTCCCTGACGAGTGGGGGCTTAATGCATTCTCGACTGAATGGAGAGCGTGGAAGCGATTTTCCTCGGCTGCTCAATAGCGGTCTCATCGTTTTGCTCGTGATGCCGTGAAGCATCGCGGCGGTACGCGGCCAACGGAGGGAGGACGACGGCGACGACGTAACATACGCGCTCTGCTCCCTACGCCGCCAACTCGAATAATTCACATTGTCCGTCGGGAATGGTAGGCAGTCCAGGGTTTTCTTTTGCCAATTATTTCGGGACACGTTGGTGCGAGGAAAGAAAGACCCGCGGTGGCAGAATAGATCGCGCGATTTTCTGCGGACTAATTTAGCTGGGCGCGTTTAGTCGCGTTCGGTCCTCTCTGCGTCTCCTTCGACCGCACTGGGCTCCGTCACCTTTCCTCTCTTTCCGTTCGGTGTTCTCCTTTTTTCGCGGACACGCTGACGGACCGTCCTGTTCCCTTTTTCCCCGGGGTGGAAGCCAGCTCGATTATTCCCCTCATTAACGCCATCCATATCGGTATTCCTCCTTTCTCATTCGACCACACCCTTGGCAAGCGAGCGATATGTTACGCCGGATCGTCGGTGTACCTCGTTCGCGTATCGTCGCTCTCGAAAACGCGCCGGAGAAAGCGCCGCCGCTGCCGCCAAGCGCGCGCTCTTTCGACCAACGTCCGATCTTTATCTGTAATAAACGATAGAAGGGCCGATATGATGTATGGCTGTTTGCACTTCCATACTTTTAATTACGACGCCGGTCGTTCGGCGTCCGAGCACGTCTAACTTTAGAGAGTCTATTTATTCCGGTTCGCGTGCTCGCGCGAGCTTCTCTTCGTCCCGTGCCACGAACCGCGGAAATTTCTATCGAAGTCGATGAATCTGCCGGATAACGGCAGGATTAATGGTGCTCGGATCGCTCTGGGCCGAACGGACCCGATGCTCGGCTGTTTCCTTTTTGACATTTCTATATTTCCAATCCGCCCCGGTGCTCGGATCCTTCAGCCGTGATGCTCATTTTCTCGAATCTGCCGTTTTCATCGCAAATAGTCCATTCCTGCGCTCCGCTCCACGCCCACGCGACAATATTCAAGGCGGCCATTTCAATTTTCGCACGATGGCTTCCACTCAAACCCTCCATACTCCAATTGCCAAATCCTTCGTTTATTACGCGTCATCGTGCAATTTTTCGAGAAAATTAAACGACCTATCTTTCCTTGAACCACTCGGGTTAACACCGCCTTCCGTGTATAATCTTCTAAATCTATTCGCCATTTTGGTCTCTATTCTGCTAGAATCCTGTATGCTCCTCGCCACGTACCATTAATCATCTTGTAGTGTCTTTCTTCGATCGTGTTCGTAGCACTGAAACTATGTCAAAATGGTCGCAGAAGTTCAGAAGTTCCACTCATCCTCTTCCATCTCTTATAATGATCGCAGAATAAGAAGAAACGAGTAGGATATCAGGAGGGAAGAAAACGACAAGAGTGTTTCGTCCTGGGTCGGGACATATATAGAGATAGGTGAACGGTCGAGTACTTTGCTGACGAGCGCGAAAACTGTCTTCGTGATTTGACACAGAGCTAATCACAGGTAAAACTAAATCGAAATTGAAGCAAGTGAAAATGGTATCTAGGACAATTGGAAGCTTCTCTATCGGTGTTCCTTGCGTTCCTTCCGCAGTGGCAGGTTCCGTGGTCGTTCGGTCGCAATTTTCGATACGCTTTCGCCCATCGAATTAATGCTCGCGGTGTTTCAGGGATCGCGCGCGCCATTCATAACGCGAATGTTATTAGTGCAGATCGCAGTCAGATATACCGCCTGGTCGGTCGTGTGGTTAAAATAAAGATGATGAATGCCCGGCCGTCCCTCGCCGCGGTGCTGGATGTAGATTAATATCGACCCTCGCTCACTCGCTGCACCGCGAGTCCCCACCCTTCCACTAATATCTCCTGGGTCTGGATGGTACCGTGTCCGTATAATACCGGGTATCCTGCAACCTATCGGCGACGTTCGCTCCCGCTAGATTAGTTCTCGCGTCCTGACAGTGGCTCCTTGTCGGGAGGGAAACTGGTCGGGGTGGAGCAAGGTGCAGTGCATTCGAACTTGGTCCTTTTTGCGACATCACAGTCGGCCGTGCCGATTGAAAAATCGTCCACAGACCCGCGTCCTGCATTGTCGGATCGCAATCTGAGAGATCGTTCGAGAACTGGTCGAGGATGTGCCTTTTACTTGTTAGCCGCTTTCTCGTCGTTGACCGAGCGGCGCGAGGCGGACTACGGCCGTCGGAGGTTAAGTTACGGGAACGGGTCGAATTAGAATAATTTTCCGATTGTCCAACGTCCAACCTGTAGTTTCCATTTGCGAGCAGCGCGCTGGTTCAGGAAGCAGAAGCGTACCGGCGCGCCGGTTAACTCCGACTTTAACGCGATGTTTATGCGGGCCCCGTTTGCGGTTGTCGCAACGCTTCCCCTTGTTACGAGAGTACATAAAATCGACAACGATGTCAGGATTTTTTTCCTAGATATATAACGAAGATACGGTCGCAGAAACACGTACTCGAAACGTTTAAGAGCTTTTCCGCGTTACGTGGCGACTAATACGCGTCGTGCGGCACGGCAATTTTAGTTGAAGCCGGGATCAGGGCGGCTGATCGACGGCGCAAACTATCTCGGTTCTCGAATCCTGCTCGAAACGATCTCTGTCGGTTCTCTCATTGGAGAACGGTTCGATGCATCTGACGAAGGTGCTCGCCTGTGCCGACGGCTGCCTGCATTACTATATTACTTTAGCCGGTGCAACGGCAGCATGTGCAACCACATATACGACCCGGCCTAGCGCGCGACATCATTTTAACATACGCAGTTCGTTAGAACATTAAGGACGACAGCCCGTACCCTCCGTTTTCTCTTAACCGGCGACTTCTATGGATCCCAGTGACTCTCATACTTGGACAGTGAAACGCGTTGATCGAAATTACATTCGAATAACGGATAACGCGATCGCTGATATTTTCTGTCATTTATTTTTGATCAGATCTATCAACCATACATGGGTGACATGCTAATTAATCTAACTATACCCAGATTCGTTCTACATTATATGGTTTGTATAACTGCATTAATCGTATGACAGTCAATGTCAACAACTTTGATGGCATTATAAAGCTTTGAATAAGTCATCAAAAATTAGAGAAACCATATCGCTGTAAATTTGAGTATCTCTCAATTAAAAGGAAGTCTAGAATTAAATCCCGAGTGCTTGAACTGTGGAACTTGTAGAGTTTTTGAACATCGTCGGTCTAGCGATCGTTCCTCGGTTCGGAGCGAATATTTTTGTCTCGTGCGAAAATGATGTTTAACGAGAAGGGGGCGTACTGCTCATTTGTCAGGGGCGAAAAGAGGGAATAAGGTTGAACCTGGTTATTCCACGATTCAAGAGGCCGTTCATCCAATCGCAAACGAGTACTTGCGCCTGCGTAGGCAGCAGTCACGAGCGCTCGAAGGACGAACGATAATGTCCTGGCGTCACTCGAGACGCGTTCCAGATCCTGTTTGTGTTATCCAGTCGGGATGGTCCTTTTTGGCCCGACAGAAAATGCGTTCGCGTACACTTGACTAAACTCGAACTGTCGTCTTGAACCTCAGATTGTACCTCATAACAGAGATCCGAAGATTAGATTCCTGCATCGTAACGCACGCGATATCGTGGACCAGCGAAACGAGGGCTTTTGCAATGGAAATGATATCGACGATCGATAAGGTCGAATTATTAGAGATTAGAATCGTTAATTGATACTCGATTAAGCGTATGTCACTGGTGATTGGAACTAATTGATAGTAAGTTTCAGCGATTTATATCGTTTTCGACAGCTGCGTTGAATAGTTGATCCAAAGATTTTTAGATGGAAACGTTTCTTGCGCTATTACAGTTCGTTATTCTACCACAATGTTATCGCGACGATCTGATTCATTAGCGACTCGTGGACGGTCTTTTTATTTTGAAAGATCGTCCGAGATATTTCCCTTTGGAAAATACCCACCGTGTCAGAATCATCAGAATCATACGAATCCCGGATGCGTCTTGTCGATCGATTTCTTGAAGTCGACGATTTTAACGTTTTTTCGCGCAGTACGATTAACGTCGATAATCGCGGGGTTATTAAGAAGCTTGTTATAACGCATCAGGGAAATTAGATTTAGCGGACAACTGACGGATGCTAACGACCGAACAAGGTTCAGTGGGAACTGGCAAAAAGACTCTCGCCGAAATAGAAAGGTAAAAGTGAAGAGGCGAAAGTATCTCTAAATCATTCCCCGCGCGGCCACGGAATTGGCCAGACTGGAACATTACAGAAGAATGCAGGTTTTCATTGGCGAAAATTTGTGACTCCGCGAGTCCAGTGGCCTCGGTTAATACGCGAGACATTCTCAGACGGCGTCGCCGCGAATTAATATAGCCTCGACGCCTCGGTGCATCGGGGATTATAATTGCCTGAGAATAATGAGAATATCCCCCGGGAATTATACTCGCGACGCTCGGCCACCAAGTGCCTCTAATGCAATTCCTAATAAATCCTAACCGCGTTTGAGGTACAAATGGCTTGCTTGTCTGTGTCAAAAATTTTATCCGTACTTCCGTTACGATTTTGCATCGTGCCCTCGCGCGTCTCGTTGCCTTTCTATGCTCCGACGAGCATAGAGGTAGTTGGAGCAACGATTTGCTTCGAACCTCCGCGTTCGTCGGTGGTTCCTTCACCGTGAACGTCAAACTAGACGCGAAATAGTATATTATAGTATAGGCGCTACCGTACACGCGTCTCTGACCAAAAGAGTTTTCGAAAAACTTTGATCTATACCAGGGATAATTGGAAACGTAAGACGATACCTTGAACAAGGAATACTTTTGCTCGCTTTTTTGGTAAGCCTGTTCCAAGAAGCCTCCTTTCCCCGTTCCTACTATGTACTTAGGGTTCAGCCTTACGCAACTGTCCCCGTTTAACGCGCAAACCTCTTTCATCGGTGACAAGGGACGAAGAAGTTGTAGCCATCGGGCCTTGTAACGTTGGACGTTGAGCGATGCCACCGAGACGAGCGATTGTGTTCACAGATATTTTACTAAGTCGGGAATCGGGCTAAATTTAGGCCACGAAACGCCACGCGAGAGATCAGGATAGCGTCGACGAGTCTTTGGCTCGTTAATTGTTCCCCGGCCCGTCGGCGGGGATCGAGAGACGCTCGCGAAACCGGCCGCTGGGAAGGTTTCATCGAAAAGTCCGCGTAGAACCGGGGGTGAATGAATTTAATTCCGTGCTGGATACCATTCACCGTCGAATCCTCTCTTTCCCGCTCGTTGTTCTTTCGCTTTGTCCGATCAAAGGGGATTCCTGATATTCCTGGAACGACCGGACCCGGGGTTAACGGCAGATTAAGGCTTGATTGATCTGCTGGTCCGCGGGATTAACTCTTTGAATCGGTATGCCGGTGGTTGTTTTCGCGACTAAAGATAGACGCGAGCGCGTTCTAATCACTTCGTGAATGACCAAGCTCCCGATGGAGCCTCGCTACTAAACGGAGTTCCTCCCGAGGGACCAGACCGTTCGCTATCAAGATAAACGGGGATCACCGATTGACTAGCCCCCAATCATCGATTATTCTCATTCCGAATTTAATCGGTTGGTAACGAAGGTGAAGAATGCAACGACTTCTACAAGCACTCTAGCAAGAACCGCGAACGATCTTTGAAGATGTAGTTATTTATTCGGAAATGACGTTCCAACTATATCGTTAGTTCAGAAATCTTCTAAGATTGACAGAAAACAATCGTAACAAGCCCTGCCTCAGACGTTAGTCGGCTGAGTGCTTGCAAGAGAGCGTAGCCCTCTGCTGGCGAGTGCAGAAACCGTCACCACAGAAGAACAATCGCGTCTGAATGCAACCGTCAATGAAAAGAGTTTCGATAGAAATAGGGTACAATCGGTGTCTGTAAATCTAGCGTTAACAGTAATAATTTAGTAAATTTCTGGTCGCTTGTCTGTTTACCGCGAGTCCGGAGAGACCAGTTCGTCGATGCAGGACATTTTGAAGAGAAAAGGAGTCGCGGTGGAACAGGATCGGCAGCTCCAAGGATCGATTGGTCTCGTTATTGGTTGCGGTGTTCTCGCGTCGCGGACTGCT
Source organism: Colletes latitarsis (assembly GCF_051014445.1). Classification (NCBI taxonomy): domain Eukaryota; kingdom Metazoa; phylum Arthropoda; class Insecta; order Hymenoptera; family Colletidae; genus Colletes; species Colletes latitarsis. Next base: position 18,318,957 of record NC_135139.1, on the reverse strand, counting down.
AATTCCCGGCGATTCCCTTTCCTCGCGTTTGGAAAGGAGCGCACGCGTCGCCGAATTCGATTGGCCGTTAACGGTGCAACATCGAAACCTGGCCGGGCAATAATTACAGGTTCCGGGCGATCGTTTTGAGTGGCTGGTCGGCGTTTTATCGGCGCGGTGTCGCGACTCGCGCCGTGGAAAGGCGTAATGAAGCTAATGGCGGAGGCACGGTGGTCCCGGCGATAGCAAAGGTCCGATTATATCGATCTCGATCGGCGGTCGTCGAAGCCTGGCGGACGTTGGACGAGCACCGGGACGGCGGAGGAGGTCGCCGCGGCGCGGTTTGCTTGTAGAGGGGCGCGCGAACGTTCCCAAGGAGGGTGGGGAGATGTTGCCACAGCGTTACAACGAGGCGGACCATTAACTATTAAGCGTGCAGATATGCATATGAGACGATTGCAAGTGCGTGGGCTCGCTCCAATCGGCGGCCACGATGCTGTATATTGCCGAGATAATATCCCGATCTGATTGGACGGTTATAAACGGGATATCGCCCGCGCGGCTTTAACGCCGTAACGCCGCGTGCAGTCGATAATTTTTCGAGGGTGCCGGACCCGATATACGATATGGGATTTCGTAAGAGCGACTCACTGCTCCGGTCATGTTCATTTGCAGCAAAAGGAGCAACGACGTACGAGGAAGCGTACATTGTACTGGCTGGATTTTTCGCTCGCGTCAGCTTCGTATCTCTTACCCCCACCTGCTCGTTAGGGAGTTACAATTAATAGCGTGGATTCAATACACGCATTAGGAGATAATGAATTTATTGTTCGTAAACGGACGGCCGGGAGACCATAACATTAAATTCTGATTGACGCGAGATAAGCGGGTGGAAATGATGCACAGAATTCGGTGCGATAACATCGGTATGGTGAAACGGTCAGAGATACGGAAGATAGGAATATGTAGATTAACCAGAAGATGATACCGATACGCGTACGTAAGAGTCCTATGGCGCCGATGGTTCTCAGATTTTTTCCGTCGGACCGGTAAATTTGTTTTTAAAGCCGTAGCCACCGGTAAAGAAAATAATATCGATACTGTACGCTTAATTGAGAACAGGTTGTTTGCACTCTGCTCGGAATAAATTCAAGTATGGAAGAAAGTCGTAGATTGAGATTAAACTCTTTTTTTTTTATTGTTCAATCTCGTCGCATTGGTCGTTGGAAAGATGTTCTTATACATTAAAAAAAATGAAAAGGTTTCGACGTATCCTAGACACCAGTCAGAAAATTGTAAAACCTGATTTACCCCGAGATAAGTATGTACGTTTAACGTTTATTTACGATTTTTACCAAATTGATAAATGGGAATCTTTAAACTTGTGGAGGACCGTAGCGACCCCAATAATCTACTTAAGTGTTAAAACTGAATGCTCGGGCATTTGCCAAGCCATCCACGAAGAATAGAAGTTTAAAAATCTCAATAACAAGTAGGCTAACCGACGTAGAACTATGGGATGCTCGAGAAAGAACATCTGTGACACTTTGAAGCAAACATGCGAGGACTTCGCTATCCGCCTTTCATAATCGTCAGCTTTCATAGCACAACGTGTTTACATTGATCGGATCTCCGATAGACTGCCTAGCTTCCGGAGCTGCGATTATTCCACCCAAACTAGGGCGATCGTTCGACCTAAAAGCGGCTAGGGAAGGCGCTAAACGCATAGTCGTGGAATATTTATGAGCCGGAAATCGGTGCTAGGATGTAACGATCACCTGCACTGGATGCACCAAGCGACGCGTACCGATTTCCTGGCGAGTATCCTCGACGGCGGCGGGCGTTTTCGAATAAATATACCAAAGGACCTGTTGGTCTTTGAATCCTCTCGAGAATCAAGACGTTTCCTCTCGAGCTTTCATCGTACCGAAGGGTTAGGCGCATCTGCTTTGTACCTGCTCGATCGATTTACGAAAGGAGTGCTCTTCTATCCCGGAGCAGAGTGTACGCGGTACAAAGGGAAAAAGCAGCGGGAGATGATGAAAAAGGTCGTTTATTCGGTTTGGTAGATGAACGCAGGTTCCTTGGGGCACGCACCTTCATTTCGCATGGTAATGATATTCAAACTGAAAATACACACCGGCCGATCGATGAGGATCCCGACAGCAACACGGGTCTCCCGGATACCGCGGCGATCGACAGCGAACGTGACTGTCCATCAATCTCTCCCGCGTTATTTTTCGTAATCGCCAGGTTACCCAGTTTTACCAGCAATTAGGACCGACTGTGCAAAGGTGTCCGGCGGTGGAAACGTTCACTCGGGAACGGACACCCGGCTAGGCGAACCTTTCGAGCCACGAAACATCATTCCGCTCAGTCGAGCGCCATTTCGATTATGTTTGCGTAAGAATTTCGCAAAGTAACACGATCTGTCACCGCGTGCTCGATCACATGTCGGCCGTTTACTAACCAGGATTAAAAATAAACGCTATTCGCGGCTATCGATACACAGTCGTTTGCAACCGTTTGCTACGGAGCAGCCACGCACAAGAACTCGTTCTACTGGATGCATTTTACGATTGATCGTTATCTCGCGTAGGAATCACTCCGCTATTAAACCAATTTCCATATTCGAAAGACAATGTTGTAAGACACCGGGCGCCCGGCGAAAAGTAAATCGGAGTCCCAGCCTGTTCCCCGTGGCCAACAGTATCTTATCCGGTCGCGCGAGCGCGTTTCAAACACGCCTAGCTTTTATCTCCTTTTTGTTCCTCTTCCTCCCTCTACTATTTCCTTCTCGTTAGCGTTCGCTGACCGCAATAAATTTGATTGGCATTGGTTTATACTCGTCGTGACTCCTAGGTTCATTCGTTTCATTCCGTTCCCGTGGATATTTAGGACGGCTGCATTTCGATTAATCCGGAGTCTCCGTCGGGGACCAACCGCGCGTTTTTCTCGTATTCAAACGAACTTTCGAAACACAGTAATATTCTCCAAGACTGGAATCTCGAAAAAGGCCTATCGTTGAAAACGTCGTTTACACCGTGAATGCTAATCATATCCAACTAAAGGTTATTAGGTACGAAACGGTAACTGCCTCTGAAATCCATGATCTATAGTCGATGAATGAACGTAGGAATGCGTCTTTTCCATTTAATCGTTTGCATATGGAAATATAAATTACGTTCCTTTATTATATTTATTTCAACGTTTGTCGTGGTCTTTCGAAACTTTTTTACGGCGTTCGAAATGGAACGATTATCCCCGGATAGTTGACTACGGTATTCGTCGAATGTTGAATTTCTGGTTTTTTACAATAAGTTTAATATCTCGAAATTAAATCGGTCGAAGTAGCGTTTGTCCATTAGGTTTCGTGATATTTACCACTTTGCTCATGGGTGCTGCTTATCCGTAACGAGTTCGCGTATCTGCTTCGGAATGTTGTTAATGTTTGGGGAGGCTTGGTTCTGTCGAGATGTCGAGGTGTCGAGCTCAGCAGCCGTTTTTCGAAGTATGCGCGTAAATGATATTCCACTGCTGCACCTAAGTCTTCACTTTTTGGTTTAATTGTTGGCCCCGCATCGCTTTCTAATTCCGATTGGAATTTATTTCTGTCATAACTTATTCTATTCTATTTCTAACGAAGAAATAAGTATTGCTTTCCAAAACTCGGCTGTGCCGAATTCAAATTCAAAGATTATCCACCAGTTTTCATCCCTCGATGATCGCGTTTAACAGCGAAAGGGTTAACGTCGCTCGTTGGACGATGTTAGGCGAAACGCAGGTAATCCGATTCGTCGCAGCATGGATCACGGAGCGCGTGTAACGTTTCATGCGGTTCGTTGGACGTTTCTTGTCCCCCCGGTTCGAGGTATCGTCGAGATTCCCCCCTGTTCTCTCGCAAAAGTACACTTACCTTGCGCAGGGTAGGTCAACCGAAACCTCGACTACCGGGCCAGGCTTAAGGAATATAATGTAAGGATCGTCTGAAAAGAGGGAAGGCACGGGACAAGATTCTTTTATACGTTGAATTCGAGCCCGAACCGTTGGCGAATGCCTCGGGTATGCACACGCGCGCCGCGATTCAAAGCGTCTCAGCCGTTTCCATCTTCTTTTTTTTCCACCCGTGGCTCTGTCCTGTCTCGGGCCTGGTGGACTTCCGATTTTGGCACGCGTCCCTCGGTGGCTGAAATCCGTTGATGGAACGGCTGCTAGAAGACGCGTGGAACGAGTCGATTTTTTTTCGCGGGGAGAAGAAACCGTTGGCGCGATTCGTATGCATCGACGCGTCCGCACGGAAAGGGAGACCGGGAGACTTCATTTTTATGGACCTGCGTAGGAATGTGCGATCTGGGAGATCCGAACCGCTGTTACGGTAACGCAATTAAAAGAAACGTGTAGCATTTACGAACATGGTTACGAGCATTACGAACGTTTTCGACCACTGGGTTTTTAATTTAATATAATAGCTTGGTAATTGTGAAATTTTTAGGTGCTTTTTATTCAGACGTATGGTTAAAAACTTTTAGAATCTTTGTCTCTTTCTCGTGATGCGTGTAATTGCTGGTTGTAAATATAAATCTAGTTAAACTAAATTATTTTTAATGAAGACATGAAATATATTACAATCGTATACTTTTATCTAAACTTTTATTTAGATTTCTTTGACATTTCCTTATTGACTTTCAAGGGCCAAGTGTATGAGTTAATTTATCCTACTTTGTATGCTCATTCTTATTATGTTATATTTTTCCTATTTCATCGACTTTTGATTCGTTAATATCGTCAGTAAAGCATGTACAATATTATTTTGAATAAAATAAGAATAAATAAACGATGCCCATAGATGTCGGTGACTCAGAGCTTCTAAAAGTCTATTTTTGCCCGTAAATCTCGAGCACGTGGCACAACCGCCTTTAATAAATCGTTTAAAGGGCACGTTCTCGCAAACCGAGAGTTCCGGGGCCGCTTCCCGGTCTTTTCGTGCGTTCTTCCGAGCAGGTACGTAGATCGTACGTTACGCAACAGCCCCTGTAACGTATACGCGTCTACCTGGAGCCCCTTCGGAGTGAAAGAAAGCAGAAAAAAAGGGAGCTAGGAGGCAGGGGGATGGCACGTGCCAACCAAAGAGGGAGGGAGGTGGCCCCGATCAGCTGCAGCTGCGCTTTCGGTTTTGCTCTTGGCTGGTAAGCGGCCTTTTGCTTGGCTCCCAGCCGATCTTGACCCGATCGTATCGAACGACGCAGTCGGCCCGCTGTCATCCGAAAACGAATGACAACGTTCGAATCTACCCCGGAGGCCACCACGGTGCTCCTCGCAGAGGCGCTAATTTCACTTTTCCCTCGTCATTTATATATTTTTGGAGCGCCTGTCTCCAACGTCTCAAACCACTGAGAAAACTTTCGTACAGGGCATTTAAAACCCTGACGATACTTTTGACGATAGAAGGAAAATATTAATTAGACCTCATAGTTAATTTTGTGCAAAACTAAAATTTTGTTTTCAAACAACTGTAAACTACGCAACCTAAAATTTCTTTTGGTACTTATTTTTAAATCCTATCCAAATTTACTTCCCTCAACACCTCAACTTGTCATCCACGTATGACTAACGTGGCAGTCAAGGTGTTAAGGGCGTAGAGAACAAGCGTAATATCGGTCCAGAATTCTTTGAGGTAACCGAAAGGACGAAGAACAATTCTGGACGTTGATATTGGTCCATTCATCGCGTCTCCAAGTTTCCGAGCGTTTCATTCCGAGTTCGACATTGCGTTCGACGTAATGTCAAGCTAACTAACCGAACCCAATGTTTCTCGTTACGCGAAGAAAAACGTTCCAGGGCATTGGTCACCGTCGATTTCCAGTTTCAATCGGTGAAATTAATCTTTCAGGTACACCTGGCTAAAGTGTTTCTCGGCGAGCACAATGGCTTTTGTTGGAAACGCTGTAACGCGTTCGACCACCCTCGCGGGGTTTCCGTGTTTGGACACGGTCGCTTTTCACGTGATAAACGATCGTGGGTGGTTGGTCAAACGGTCAACGTACTATGTCGTCGTTTGTCGTCTCATTGTGCTAACTACAGGAAAACACGAGACGCATAGACGCGTGCACACCCTCGTAGAACCTCCGAGGAAGCCCGTTTTCTATACTCCTCGCATTTATATCACCGGACCGTGGACGACTACCAGCTGGCAACCATAAGACTCCCGTCATAGGACTCGGATTTTTCCTTCTATTGTCCCTTGAAACACCTTGCGCGAACGTTCGTTCGACACATGCCACTCTACAACGGATGCGAGCACTTAGACACGAGATTCTATTCCTCTAACGATCCTGGAGATTCGTTTCGAGGTGATTACGAAACCGTCTTCCCACACTTCTCGGTGATTTATTATAAGCGAACAAGGAAACGCGTAACTGTAAAGCATAATTGAGCGTCCAGAGTGTTGCATTCGATCTGTCTTTCCTTTCGAAGCCCAAATGAAAATTTCGATTCGGATAAATACTCGTCAAACACGTGGCCCTCGACTCTCAGAATTACAGGCATAAATATACCCGAACGGTAGAGTCATGAAAAGACTCTAAAAGGTAATAATATTTCTCGACAATTTTAGGTCAATGGTCGAACCAAATCCTTTTCGTCTCACTTTCGTGAGTTTTACTACTCAATTGATTTCGAACATATAATACGCGAGTAAATTACACAGCAACCTGGAAACTCTCGAAGCATTTATCGAGCGATAAAGTCGTTCAAGGAGGCATCGTGTAGGTACCTGTGTCGAGTTGTACATTAAATTCAACAGTTCGCGAAGTACCGTTTACCTAATTCTCGGGAGTCGAATAAATATTCTTGGGGATCGTCTAATGTGAACATCTGGATTGTCGTTGCACCGTCGGAATGAAATAAGGCCTGTCGTCGACGAAGAAGAAATATTCGCGCGTTTAATATTCGAGGAACGAGGTTTCGATCGTTGAATCGCGCGGAGTGACTTATGGAAATTCTAGCCTTATCCCGAGCAAATACAATGATAGGAATGCATCCGCGATTCCAGGATTTACGGCCAGCCTCGTGCATTGCGTTCCGCCAACCGACTCTTTTCAAGTTGACCGACAAATGCGCTGCTCGTCCTCCTGTATAAACATTAATCGATATCACGCTTCCATCGTTTACTGGTTTATTTTTTCATGGTGAGATGCGATCGACCGTGATCCACGCGATACACGTGGCAGATACAAGAATCGATCTGTATAAATTCTTGCAGCCGTATAGACCAGACCATTATTTATTCACGGGTGAAAATCGTGTACCGTACAATGATAGTTTGTAGCAATTTACAAACGAAACGGAGGATCGCGTGTACGGTGCTCTTTAGAAGCAACGTAGAAAATGAAGAGAATGTCCATTTAGTACACTCTAGATATTGGATCATTATAGGATAGAATGTTGTACCTCCGAACAGTGCTTGTTTTAATTGGTTTCGATGATTCATAGCGGTAGCGAATAAAACTAGTAACGTACATTGACCGGAGCGATAGTTGCAATCAATAACAACACGAACAATAAGTTGGCTATTCGCAATTAGCGAATTTTTGTAATTTCACGATCTAGAATCGCACTTTTTGGTGTTCATTTTATTTGTAACTTTAATCATGATGTGTAAGGTATGCAGGCTATTACGAATTACTCAAGATAGACAGTAAGTAGTTGCAATTTTTGATTAACGAGTTGCCAGTGAAAGAACGACGCGTACGAATTGCAAATTCCACAGAAAGATTTACGAAGCCTTGCGTAACGAGAGTATTCTGTCAAAATCAATAGGAAATATTTGCAATTTATTCGACGATTAATTTCAAACGTTACCGGACGTACTAAGTCTGAAAACATAAGTAATTCCTGAAGTTCGAATATATTATTTAGGGGAATGTGTATACACGATTCTACGAGTATCCTCCGAGAATCGCGTAGCGAATTTCTGCGTTGTCCAAGGTTACGCGACAATATCTCATTGTGTAAGAAAATTTCTTCAGCGACGGTAAACGCTTTAAAACCATAGTGATCGCCTTGCGATGGCCGATCGCAGGCGCGTGCTTAGCGGAAAAAGCACAGAGGAACAGTTACCTGTTAATTCTCGCCGTATTTACGTTTCTACTTAGGATTAAGGCGAAAATATCGGAGATGTCTTTAGCAAAGCGCAGTATATCAAATAAAATGCCGTTAATTTATTCTACGACGACTTTCATGGGATTCGCAAGGAACGTGCTATCGCTCGGTCGTCGAATAACATTCAGGTTCTTTGCTCTGTGCGTGTTCCTCTATTCATGCGTATTTACAATACCGATCAAAAGTTTCGACACGCATCTTTCTCGTTTCTGAACCACACGTCGAGAAAAAAAAACGAGATACCGATACAGTGGTGATTCTTAAAATGAACACGCGATTCGTAAACTGAAGATTTCCATCCCTTTCAACTGGGGGGATTCCCCTCGAAGCCAGCGAAGCGCTAATACGACAATTGAAACACGATACGATCTGTGTATAAATATCCGCTGGAGTTGAATGAACACGTCGACACCCAGAGTATTGTTCATTTTAAGAATAAGTATTTATGTAATTAGATAAACATATAAGGATATTTTATAATATTGCGTTCAGATAATGATTATGCAAACGCGTAAACATAAGGTTTATTTCGACAACGAATTCGAGCATCGAATCGAACGCCGTCGAAACTTTTGGTTGACAGTGTACCTGGTACGCGCGACTCACATTTTGTTCATGCATCGAAATTGTGCGGACCCTTCGAGGTCAGCCGATACTCGTTAATTAAAATAGCGATCTGTTAGCCCGGTATTAACGCGGCTTTATTGCCGCGCGGAATTCATTGAAGCGTTCGTACGCCGCCAGTCAATGTAATTACCCTTACCGTTTCTGCCAACGGTGATCGCTGGCGATTCTCGTTAATGTCCACCCGGTGCGTAGAAATAAACGCGCGGCTTTCAAGTCGGTCTCCGTATACGCGAAAGAAACGACGCGAGCGGCCGGCACAATTGCCGTTCCGTTAAGTCACCTTTATGACGGGTTTCGTTTCCTATCGTTGACGCGAAATCGGGACACCGCTGAGCGCAAACCGTACGAAGCATATTATTTGTCCGTAATGGCGGCCGTCTAGCACCCGAGCGGGAAACACCATCGTCCGGCAAGCGAGCCTCGCAACAGGTGAAAATTACACCGTGAAATCGTTGTCTTGTTGCACCTTTAACGTTAATAGATTCGCGGTAATGCGCGCGAATAGTACCGAGCAACGCCGTGGATCGATGCTGCCACGCCACGGAAGAAAGTCACGTGAAAGTGCATCAAATTTCTCATTAATTCCGGGATAATGTGGTACACGAGCGTGTTCTTTTCCCCACTCCCAGAAATTAATATTCCACCGAAGATTCTCCCTTGCGCTTAATTCAAAATGGAGCAGCTCGCCGGGGCAGCTGGTTTCGCAACGTACCGCTGCTCACCGTGTCGTTAATTAAATATCCAGTTCGTATGGGTCCTGATCAGTCACGGTGTAAACGCGGAATGAAAGTACCCGGCGGAGGCATACGCCGCAGCCTTGTATTATTTTCAGCGGACACGCGCTAATCTCGCAGGAGCTGGTGGACCGTACGCGCAACCGACAACGCGGTACTTAATAAAGCCTCCGCACGCGTAAATCACCGTCCCTTCGAACGAGCACGTGCCACGATAAATATTTAACCGCGAGTGACGTTTCTATAAATCAGTTTTCGATCTACGTTTGCCGCGGCGCGCCAGCGTTTCGCGATCTGTCACGTCGGAAGCATATTTCCGTCGAGGGTTGCTCGAGGCGGTTCTTTCCAACAGGTGTGAACAGTTGTACACCGGCGCGCGGGTGTGTCGCGAAAAAGATTGTAACAAGCCGGTGGTAGAATATTATTTCTTGCTATTAAGCGTAATAAATGCTAGCGGGACAAAATTATATGCATTTATTGAACCCATCCTCTTGAGATTCAACCTAAGATTATTCTCGACTGGAGTCTGGTAGTGCTAGCTAACGTATAAATAATTGGAGAAACGATATCTGTCTTGAACAAAAATGACCAAACGTATTTTTTAGCTCCTGATCATGTCGTAAGCCCTCGAGTGATTTTAAGCATACATAATGGGACGGTTTAAGTCCACTGTTTATGCGACTGCCTGGGTTTCATGCGGCCAGATAATCGCGCGTTTAAATTCGATGCGAATCATCGGAATAAGATTTTTGGCGTGATAGCGAGAGAGTGCGGATGCGATGAAAGGGCGTAAGGTGCAAGCGTTTTATGCTTCGTCGATATTCGACGTTCCCTCTGCCCTTCTGGGTCGGCCCCAATCATGTTCGGGAACAATTTGACGGCAGGTGCTCTAAATTGAAAACCTCTGGTTGCACCTTCGTCCACTCCGCCCCTGAAACGCATCGGCTCCGGCGTTCATTAGGCGGGGCCACCTACGACAACGACAGGAGAGTATGAGAATGACTGAGTTTCTGCCATTACCGTCAAAGTACAAGGCAAATTCTTCCGGTGGTCGATCGGCAGATCTTATCGCGACCAATGAAATTACTGGCGGCTTCGCGATGGGTAAATTCCGCCAGTGGATTAGCATCTTCGGTATTATTCACAAAGTAGAAGTTCTGAATTCATCTTCAATTTTTCACATTGTACTCGTCTCGTCAAGAAAAGTAACTCTAGCAGGTCCTAGATTAGATGTCGGATCGTTCAATGACTGCTCGAGCAGTGTACACATAGGAATATAGGTGGCTGATCGAGTACTTGCGAGAGAGGTACAGGTTGAGCGTATCCCTCTACTGACGAGCGCGAGAACCATCGCCACAACATTTTACAATAAGTAATACGTCGTGAGCTTATTTTCCTTCGATGAAAAAATTTAACTCTTCGTTTAAATAAATACAAATATACGAGGTTGTATCGGTTGTCTACCGTTCCAATAAATCGTTGTCCATCTTCGCGCGCGAGTAGCTTGGCGAATTATTAGTAAATGAACGCCGCCGGGCAAGGAGCACCGTTATTGGCCGATTGTATATTTCACGCCGGCAGCGTGTAGGAGCTAATTGACTTCGGGGACTAGACTAGATGTATTTAAGAAAGCCAGATCGCATTAGCGGCTTTTAACGTAGCCCGCGGTACCGCGTCTCGCACCAGGTGGCGGTGGATGGTGGTTAAAAGCGGAGTGGTGCCGGGCCGCTTATGTCTTCCTCTGGTAATCTGCTGGTACCTCCTGCCGGTTGAGACCTCGTCAAGTTATGACGCGGTGCACCTGCCACGGGGAACGATCATGGCGTCCGGTTGATTCCGGCGAGCCGCAATGACGACGCCGTCCCGCGATAGATTGTCGATAATTTATTTATTAACGAGCCCTCGCCCGCAGGTCAAGTAATCCTTGATACCGGCGGCCACTCCGCGCGGTTAATTCCTCTTTTTGCACGTTGTTTTGCTCGCCGTTAGGGATTAATTACTCCGACGATCGGTGGGCGGTAAGCGAACGCGTCATTGCGTCGACTCGCACGACCAGACGTAGTCAAGCAATAGCTCGAAGGTGTTTCTACGTTAGAGGGGAGGAAACGTATCGATCGATCGGATCGAAAACTGATCTCGATTCGAACTCACTTGTCGGATCGTTAGTACGCGCGACTAATGATGTATCGATTGTGCTGCTCATGTGGTTGACAGGTTCCCTCTAACACCTAGATTGATGTAAGTGCGACCGCCTTTCGGTACACAGAGCTACCTCGGTTCTTACATTAATCTGCGTTAGGGATACTTGCGATGGAATCACTCCGAGCGCCGTTGATGTTTCTGCGGCTCGAGCGGCGGGCAGCTGTGCAATTAAAGCCCCGAATTAAGTATATGGCGATTGTTTCGATCGATAACGCAAAAATTTCAATCGATATGGTCGGGAGAAAAAGGCAAACTCCTTTTGGTCGCGAGAACAATTCGGAATGCTCGCGACCAAAAAGAGTATTGGGTTAATTAAGGTTACATGAAAGTCCGTGGGCTTGGAAAATATGGCGTAACCGAGTCGAGGATTACAAGACAAACATTTCTACTTATCGAATGTCAACTTTGTCATAGGTTTATTTTTGCATTATTTGTTGTATTTGAAAAATCTAATAATGCGTTTCGTAAATTTTTTCTTGGAAATCCGAATCGAACGCAAAGTCTTGTGCAAGATCGAAGGAAAAAGTGAATTAGAGAACTACGAAGCTATTTTTTCCTACGATTGATATAGCAATCTGCGTTTGTCTCGCTTATTATGTGTGATTACATAGCTACGAATCGCAGAAACAACCACGATAGAATCTCCGAGGAAGGGGGTGGATAATGAAAGACCGCTTCATTACAAGTAATTACGCGATTGTAGCGAAGATTACGATTGGCCGGTGATACGCTTACACGTGTACCTATCAATTTAACCATCCTACCTTTCTAAGTAATATCTGGATCGTACCTATTTGTTACGTTTAATGCGCGCGCGATTCGCATCCAAGTACAAGAACATCTGCATGCTTTCGATGAATTGTAATACAAAATACGAGAATATTGCTTCAATTTGCAACCTGCATTCTATAATCCTTTGCACGATATGGCGTATCGAAGCGAAAAACAAGATCTCCGCCAATAAATAACGAATGTTAAACCGATCTGGTATCTATGCCATCACGTGTTGTACCGTAATTACGAGAATTTTGCGATGCTGCGAGTCTCAATTATGCGATTCTGCGACGATACAGGTATTTCTCGGTACGTTTTACCGCAAACAAATCGCGTAAAACTAATTTAGAGGGAGAAAAACATTGTCTTTAATTCGACACACAATTATTATCAGTGTACACTCGGTCTAAAAAAATTACTGAAATATATATTAGACATTCAACAGTTCGAACATAAGGAGTGGAATAACAAATACTGTTCGAACCACTTTCGCTATAAAATTGAAGTTACTCTCTCTTCTGACAGTATGATTGACTTTTCACTCGTATCGCCTAACGTACAACCATAAAGTTTGTACTTGCATCAGCGAAATAGGAAGCAGATACCAGCGTTTCGTTGTTAAAGATTATCAAGTATCTGAACTCGCGCGAAGAATTTTGCGGAAATCGAGCGCGCCGCCCATTATGGAGCTCGACATCGTTCGTTTCAATGATATTAATAGCGTTGGGTAATAGAACCGTTTGCGAAGAAAGTAGATGCGCGATAGTAGCAACGATATTAACACGGAAGTTACAATTTCATCGAAGTTTTTTTACCAAACTTATCTTCGACAGAGCCCTTCACTTCGCGGCGAACGTTCGAAATCGACAATAAATCGAACATTGTTACGATCATAAAGGACCCACTTTCACCGAGGTTCGACGTTCGTGCAAGTCACTCACGCCCTATCCGAGCCAAAGAGTTTCTTCTTTCGATCAACGAAAGAAAGGCGGACCATCTCCAGTGAGACATTCGACGAAAGTGCGAAATTCGCGGTCGCGGCGTGATTAACGCGTCGCGAGCAGCTTAATGCCCACTTTGTACATCATCATCGGCACGGTCGGCCGAACCTGGCAGGGGACAAATGACCGTCGAATAAAATACACGATCATTATCACAAATCACGCCGACAACCAGCGCGAGGCCGACGAACGACCGTGGATCTCGCACGTTCGTTCGAATCCTCAAACTTTTTCCATCTTTCAATCCTTTCGAACGAAGGTTCCAAGTCATGGTAGATGCGTAGAAGAAACTACACTGGACAAAATATAATAAGAATAAATTATTTAAAAGTCAAACGTTGGCCTGATGTGTCTACGGTTTCTTCTACGGTCGCGGTTGCTACCTGAGAAACCTTCGATTATGCGCACAGCTTATAATTGTATTAGAAACTATCATGCGTTTTCATTTGTATCTATACCAGTATGTTTATATTACTTAAGATTGGATGTAATTACTGACTAAGGCATAGATGAAACGTACATTTCTTGCATTCTTTTCTTAACTATCTTTATAGGCAGGTAGTAAATGAAATTAGATCTATAGTTAAGTAGGCTATTATAGTGGTCTCACAGACAGGTGGTTCATAAGAAATAGGAAAGCATTTGCGATGTTTAATTATGTACATTGCCATTATATAGGAAAGCTATTTATATTTAAGTACGAGCGCTCGGTTACGAGTAATTAGTATTTAGCAAGTAATTAATACCTGTAATTGCTCATTTCTATTTAATTCCTGCGAAACATGATGCTCCATACTTAATTGACTTATGTTATGATGAGCCTTTACCAGGCAGGTTCTTTTGAAATCCAATTTCTTCGTTGATTTTTCGAACAACGACCCAGCTACGATCGTTTTTCAAACATGTTCGGAGAATATAGACAAAACATATTAAAATTCTTTATATCGCGAAGGAAGGGCAGCTGGAATGTTATTAGAATTACTTTTTGCGTGCAATTAAGCACGACCTGAAAAACGTGTCTCTCTAGTACTAGTTATTTCTACTTGCGTTGGTATTTTTCAACATTGATTATAGTACGGTATTATCTACTTTCCGTTGATTTTACCGGTTTGAGATTTGATAGGATCAGTTGCAATAAGTTTTGCCGCATCAACATCGATGCTTACGAACACTCAACACAAGTAGAAATAACGAGTAATGGAGAGACACGTTGTGCACGTTGGAATATCTAACTACATATTTCCCAACGTAGAGTCACTTTGAGAACTCCCTTGCAAATCTTGTGTCATCCCTATAGTTATCGTGAATTATCGCAAATATTTCGGCAGTTATCGTCGAGTATTTGGCTTTTGAGCGACGATCCCTGGCGAAACTGAAAATTTCCGGGGCGCTCGTGTGCGTCGGTGAGGTCAGGTTCGGGTGGGAGGACGCTTGGTGGTGAACGCATCGAAGGGACGGGACGAAGGAACGCGTTTTAAGAACGACGAAGAGAGATCGACTCGCATCGACGCGTTTTAAGGCTCGCGTTCACGAGTAGAGGGCGGTTCGTCCCATTTACATCGAAGGCGGCCCGCGGAATGGCAGTCGAAGGCACGAAGGCCGGCAGCAATAAATAACGTAACTCCGCCCAAAATATAAATTGAACGCTACCGGTGTGTGGTCCCGTATGGGTGCCTCTGTACGCGAGCTACCAGCCACCTATTAAAACCGTGCGATCGTGTGCGTCGCGACCGCGCTATCGTTGCCCCTGCGCACCACGCTCGCGTTTACATGTGAATATTAATACCGCGCGGGTTACACGCTATGAAATATCGACTGTTTTCGTACCGCGTGCACGTCGCGAGGCCTCCGTCCAACGACAGGTCGCGTGATCCATATAAAATGCGAATACGGATTATAAATCGTCCATAGATCGAGACGATTCCCATCCCTCTTCTCTAGAATCGCGCGGTCAACCCTCGAGTTCCGCGATCTCTCCTAATCTTACAAAACACTGTTAAAATATCCGTTCTCTTTGCTTATTCTAAAAGAGAATCACCAAATTATAATTTAACATTGTATTAAACGATGCAGATATATTTCGTTATATTCTGAAATGTCCAATTTACACTAAACAGTTTTATCGAAACTAAACAGGTAATTATACGGGGTGTTTGGCCACTCCTGGGAAAAATTTTAATGAGAGATTCTAGAAGTCAAAATAAGACGAAAATCAAGAATACTAATTTGTTGATGGAGGCTTCGTTAAAAAGTTATTAACGTTTAAAGTTCTGCCCGTACTGAATTTTTTTCTCGAAAGTGAATAGGATTTCGGGGATAGGTCTATTCACCAAAAATTATTGTAATTGACTCCCGCAATCGAAAATAATTTTTCCAGAACGATTTGAAATTTCATTTTTTCGTCGAAAAATTTAAGCACTTAAGACCCCCTTGTCGATTTTCCGTAAAAATTCCTTTTTCATTTTTAGTATTTTTGTTTGACGCCCTACAGAAAAGTTGTCTAATACTTTTTTGTAGGTACCCATGAGCTCTGCTTCAGAAAAAAGTTTCATTGAAATATATTCACAATTGTAGGAGTTATGGCTGTTTGAAAATTGGGCCATTTTTATGGGGTTCTTCTCATTTTGCGGAGTCAAGGACCAACTTTTCGAATATTTTTAGAATTTCTACATATTCTACACTAAAATATGCGGCGTTTGGCTTTTTGAACATTAAAATCGTCCAATCCGTTCAGAAGTTATGACGTTTTAAAGATTCGCATGAAAATTCTGGCCAGAAATGATAATTTTGGTAAGGAATTTTTTTCTCAAAAGTGGTTAGGATTTCGAGGGTATGTCTATTCACTAAAAATAATTGTAATTGACCCCCGCAACCAAAAATAATTTTTCCAGAACAATTTGAAATTTTTTTTTTTCGCCGAAAAATTTCACATCTTCACGAATTATGTTCTCGAAAGTGGATAGGATTTCGGGTGTATGTCTATTCACCAAAAATTATTGTGATTAACCCCCCTAGCTAAAAATAATTTTTTTAGAACGATTTAAACAAATTTTTTTTAGGCACCTACGCCGGTGTCGATTCAGACCTTTTGTCCTTCGACATGATCGGGAACCAAAGGAACAAAACATTTCATGCAACTCACCAATCGTTGATTAGGATGAAATAATACCGTCGTTGATGATGTTACCCCCTCGACTCTGGTCCAGTGTATGTCGTCGGCGTAGTCGTCTGCATAGTCCTGCTAGATTTGTGAATGGAATGATGAAATCTAGAAAAACTGTGAAAAAGTAGAAAAAATTAGAAACTGACATTAAAATTATAAACATTTCATAATTTAATATAAAAGATTCTACGTTCAAAACTAATCACAAGTTTCTGATAATTTGGACAATTTTAAACTAACAGCAAAATTTGAAAATAACATTTTTTTCTAAATGTGCATAGAAAAATGTATGATATACTTACGTTTTTTAAAAATATTATATTAATATAATTAAATTATACGTACCTTATTAGCCGTGCAGCCTGTCAACGTATCTCATCACACCAGTTTCCTGCAAACGAATGACGAACCCATAGGACAGTAGGCGCGAGTGGTGGCGCGAAGGGGTTATGTAGTCCAACGTCTCGATTCCCGATATGTATCTTCGAAGGAAAGGTTAAACCTTATATCTCGAATAACTAAAAATAAATAAAGGAAGTACATAAAATAAATATAATAAATACAAAAAAATATCAGACAAACAATTAATTAATGATTTATTATTTTTATATCCTTGTGACGTCACGATGCGAAGCAGCCAATCAGTGGCGCTGCTTGAATATCGATCTGTTATGGAACACATAAGTAACTAGATCGATTGAAATATATTAATTCTAATTATAGAAACACGTAATGTGTAAATACTAACTTTCAATGTAACTTTGGCAGACAAAATTTATTTAAACAAGTAAACAACAAAAAATTTAGAACACTATTAATTACTTTTTTACGATGTCTGTACTTTATGCCGTAGAATGTTGACTCCCACTAAATACTGTCGTAGTCTATTACTCGTCCGTAACTATCTCTTGTATATTTTACAATATTTCTTCAAAGTAGTTTATATCGTACCATTGCTAGGATTTGAAAGCCAGGGTCGGTAATCCGATACACTTTTTGTGTTCTGAACGCTCGGTTAGGTTGTGTTTACATTCTTGATTACCGGCCTCTCGTCTTCACCTCGGAGCTGGACTGACGAACTCCTTGTCCGCGTGACACGAAATACTATTGCTTTTCACGTCTACACAATGCAGAGTCTGTGGCCTTAATCCGTGAGCAGCGAAAAAAGTATCGCTTGGCCGTCTACACTATACATCGTTTATGCCTGGACTACAGACTATTAGTCTGATCTGCATACAGTTCGTGGTGATTACCATTATTGTGTTAAGCCCAATGTTATCGATATAGAATCAAGATAGAGTTTTATGTAAATCTAGTGAGGATTAAAATAAATAACTTTAGAAAATATACACAAAAGGAACACTTATATGAGAAATGAATTGAAATTTAGATTGAAAAATTATGTTTACATATTATCTGTTCCTATGGTTAAAATTAATATACTTCAATCGATCTAGTTACTTATGTGTTCCATAACAGATCGATATTCAAGCAGCGCCACTGATTGGCTGCTTCGTATCGTGACGTCACACGGGTATAAAAATAATAAATCATTAATTAATTGTTTGTCTGATATTTTTTTGTATTTATTATATTTATTTTATGTATTTCCTTTATTTATTTTCAGTTATTCGAGATATAAGGTTTAACCTTTCCTTCGAAGATACATATCGGGAGTCGAGACGTTGGACTACGTATCCCCTTTGCCCCACCACCCGCGCCTACTGTCCTGTGGGTTCGTCATTCGTTTGCGGGAAACTGGTGTGTCGAGATGCGTTGACAGGCTTCACATCTAATTAGGTACATATTACTTCTAAACGTTTGAAATCGCTATTATTGCGTTACAGGTACACTTATTTTAATGTGTTTTATCGAAAATTGTGTTTTACTTTTGTTACAGCCCGTGATTGCAATTGAAGCACGAGGGACGCCACCGGCATGCAATCGCCGCCATGTTACTTCGAAATATTTGATAATTGATTGACGTGAGTATATGTACATGTATATAAATTTCTTATGTCTTTTTATCGAGTTCTTTTGTCATATTCGTTATAAGTCTGCTGTAAGCGTGCGTAGCTAATAGCTTCTTTCTTTTCCAGACATTTTAATGACCACGCGCAATGTGGTTCGTAGAATCTGTGTTTCTTTCGTTTAATAGTTTTCTATTTCTCGAAGCACACTGGCTTCCTGTAGAATATCGTTTAGAGTTTAAGGAAACGCGAAAGTCGAGTCAGTGTTGTGCGCTTGTAAATTTTTTCCAGAGCATCGGGGCTCTCTGCTCTACGAATCGCGACAGTAGAGTCACTTGTTCGCCGATTGTAATTTTCGGTCGTGTTAGTGTACTATTCGCTTTATTTTTTTTCGATTATTGAAAATTAGAATTACTCGAAACGGATATTAGAGTCAGTGCATCGCTGAAGTGAAACAGAAATTCCGGGCGATGCTCCACCAGCAGAAAATGTAAGTATTATTATATTTTATTCTATGTACAATACTTTTAGGAAAAAATGTATTCTATACTTTCAAATTTTAACTAACTGCTCAATTTAAACATGTTACATTATATTAATAAGTATCAATTAATTAAGCACTGGGATGCTTTCTTACTTTCTTTTTTTCTTCTTAATTTTTTGTTTCTCATAGGTCATAAAGTGTTTTAATAAAAGTAACTGTTCAATTTGAAAATATTATACTATATTAATAAGAAACAATCAAGTAAGCACTAGTGTGGCTTCCTACATTCTTTTCTTCTTCTTACTTTACTGTTTCTCAAAGGAAATACTGTATTCTAATAAAAGTAACTGTTCTCTTTGAAAATATTATATTGTATTAAAAAGAAACAATTAAGTAAGCACTAGTGTGCTTTTCTACTTTCTTGTTTTCTTCTTACTTGTCTGTTTCTCATAGGAATCCTGTGTTTTAATAGAAATAACTGTTGAATTTGAAAATAATATATTGCATGAATAAGAAACATTTAAATAAGCACTAGTGTGCTTTTCTACTTTCTTATTTTCTTCTGACTTTACTGTTTCTCAAAGGAATCCTGTGTTTTAATAGAAATAACTGTTGAATTTGAAAATAATATATTGCAAGAATAAGAAACATTTAAGTAAGCACTAGTGTGCTTTTCTACTTTCTTGTTTTCTTCTGACTTTACTGTCTCTCAAAGGAAATACTGTATTTTAGTAAAAGTAACTGTTCAATTTGAAAATATTATGTTATAATACTGGGAAACAAGCAAGTAAGCACTAGTATGCTTTCCTACTTTGTTATGTTCTTTACTGTATATATACTATACTTTACTGTTTCTCAAAGGAAAGGCTATGTTTTAAGAAAATCTTATATTATTAAATTATAATACATTGAACAGTTACTTTCATGAAAACACAGTATTTCCCATTGGAAACAGAAAAGTAAAAAGGCTAAAATAAAGTATGGAAACACACTAGTGCTTACTTAAGTGTTTCTTATTTTTGATCCCAATTTTTCTTTTAGAAATTTTTATGACAGTTTCCAATTTTTTCTACTTCTCCACAGTTTCCCTAGATTTCATCATTCCATTTACAAATCCAGCAGGACAATGCAGACGACTTCGCCGATGACATACACTGGACTAGAGTTGAGTGGACAACATCATCAACGACGGTATTATTTCATCACACTCAACGATTGGTGAGTCGCATGAATTGTTTTGTTCCTTTGGTCCCCGATCATGTCGAAGGATGAAAGGTCCGAATCGACACCGGCGACTGATTGTATACGTGGTTGGCGAATATAATGACCGCGGGTATTTTCCATACCCGCGAGTAGTAACTTTTATTGTTTTGTTATTTAGTTCAGGGTTTTCTTGTACTCCGCGTTTTTTAAGATGGTAAATGCTTTATGTAAAATTATTGTGAGCATGTAATTCTATAATATTAAAATGAAATTACACAAAAATGTATCTAATATGAATCCAATGTGGAAATGTTTTTACTTTTCAATACATTAATTATGCAATAATGATTCTGTTGATAATATTGTTCACATATTGAATACTGACCCTTATTTATATTTCTTTTACTTCACTTTAAAATATAATTCGATGATTGTCTATGAAAGGTACTAAAGTCTTTCGTTGTTCGTGGAAAAATATTATGAATTTCATGTACAAGAAAACATTTCGCGATGGGTAGATTTCCAATGGGTAGATCTGAATCAAAGTAATGTACATTCTATGCCGTTTTCATATTTTAAAAAATTTACTTTGATAACGGAATCGTACCAATGCTAGTTGAATCTTTTCATTAATAAATTAATAAATTTAAAATTACTTGAATGAATTATTTTAAACTTTTTAATTAAATTATTTTCTTGTTAAATCTTAATTAAATTCTTTTCTTTTAAATAATTAAATTTTGAAGACAACAATTTTATTTCATAATAATACTCTCAATATTAATGCATATTAAATTTTTAGTTCAGGCTTTTCAGGTTACTTTTCCGTGTTCGTTTCCTGTACTCATCCAAGTGCCCAGGTGCTTCTTGCATGAGTAAAGGCAATGAGCACGATGACTTAGTTTATAACAATTTATAATAGTATATTTTATTAGCGGCTGACATTGCGTTAGTGTACTGTGCACGACGTACTTTCCACATGTGTGTGTGTGGTTAGGATGTGGAAGTGCGTCGTTTCAAAATTCAGTTTACTTCAAACTATACTTTAAAAATAACATTGTATTTCGTGATGTTACATTTTTATGAAATCCACTACGATTATTAAACTTTTATTTCTTGTTTTTCTAATAATTATTGAATAGTTAGTAATATTAGGTTTCGAATTTTACAACAAATTGATGACGCTTTCTCGAGATGATTTATAGACATAATAAAACCATAACGGCGTACATAAAATATATTTCATTCAATATTTTCTATAAATTGAAAACGCAATAGTCATTAGCGTTTGTCAGTCGATTTCAGGAATTGGTACGTACCTTAGAGTGTGAATGTTGTTTGCAATGTTCGGGTGTCGGAGGAACCCCGGGGAGTCCTCTCTAGTTTAGGCCGCGCCCGGACATTATGTGTGAGAACCGTGGAGTGCTTGTTTGCGAGAATGAGTTTTGCCATTTTTAAATATTGGATTAGGTAGGTAGGTAGCTTACTTTCTGGTGTGTGTGTTTAGATCTAAGTAGGTAGGGTCAGGAAGATAGGGCTGTCACAGATTTTATTTCCATGGCAGACCTATTCCTGTAGTTCGATTTCGAGAGTCGAAACGTTAGCCGATGGAAACGGATTGTACCGTTTATTTTGGTTTTACTTTCGATTCTTGGAATCGCGCGACTTTAGAGTTGCTCTTCGCGGTCGCGTTCTCTGTCGCGGTAGGTTCCCCCGAAACGCTCGTCCCGCTCGAGTTTCTCCACACCTGTTCCGATAACGATTCCTAGAATCGTTGTCGGACTGTGTATTGCACGGAATCTCGAGTCTAGGCTTAAGTTTCAGGCTTCGGCAGGACCGCCGAAGAAAGAAGAGACTCTCAGAGTCGAAGAGGCCCTGACAAACTGTCGCAAGAGTGGGCTACAACAAATGGTTCTTCATCTTCATCTTCGGATGAGGATGGAGTGTCATCGTTACTACTATGTCATTATGTTCGCCTGTAGTTGTAGTTTTAGCTTTTCAGATGATACTTGTATCACAACGATCAGTCTTTTGGGGCAAGTCGCGGTTTGCATTAGTGTTGCGAAATACAAATGATCGCGTTTGCTTTCAAGATAGCGTGTTGCGCATAATTTCACCTTATCGTGATTACTTTTAGCGTTGCGAACCATGAATATTTTCGCGTTTGCTTTCAGAGTAGTGACGCGAGTAAGCACTGATCGTGGTTTGCATTAGAGATTTGCATTATTAATGATCCAATTTTGATTACATTTAGAGTTGCGATCGGTTATATGCCTCGCGTTTGCTTTTGATGTAGCGTTGCGAATAATCACTGGTCGCGTTTATTTTGATGTAGAGTTGCGACATATAGAATGCCTGAAATATGACATTGGTATCTGCTTCGGGCCGGTGTGACAGTCAGATTGGGCCACGGGGCTCCATAAGATGTAAGGTTCACTGGTATACCTGGTCTATGCTTCCACATAAATCAATGATCCACGACTACCGGCTTGATGGGAAAGGGAGCATAGAAAATCACGAGGTCTCCGTCGATCGGATTTTAGTTCTCTAGCGGAGCGCAGTGCGCACCGAGACAACAATGGAGGCGCATTAAGACGTTCAGGCGCTGCATCCATGGCTCCCCGCAGTCTCATTGTCTACGGCGCGATTATCGCGTCCATTCGTGGCAACTTTTTTATCGGGCGCGTTATGTCGCGGAGAACAATGACACAAATAATAAGTACGAACGATAAGAAAGAGAGTTTACAATGGCCGGCGTGTACGTTGCCTAGGAACAGAACGCCGAACACGCTGCACGCGCGTATCGAATAATAAAAGATAATTACGCGATACACCTTTTGTTTGCGTTACGGGCACGACGTTGCGCAACGCGGCCAATTTACAGGCGATTTACAGCGCGGTAGTGGGCGTTACGATACCAACGATGGTATCGATATTCCCGAGAAATTGTGCCGCTGTAAAATTAGTCTCCTGTGGCAATACGTACGACCGTCGAGCGAGAACGAGCGCGAAACACCGCGTATGTATTTATAAATTCCCCGTGAACTTTCCTCGATCGACGGAGGGAGAAAGGACGCGATAAGGCGTCGATTGAATGGTTTGTTATCTCCTTTGTCACGGACGAGGGAAAACTTGTAGAATGCGCGCCGCCGATGAACATTTTTTCCGATAAGATATCGGGCGCCATGGAAATGTTGAGTCGTATTTTTCAAACTGCATATTTCAAAGTGTTCATTTTCTGGGTTTTCTAGCTCAGGGGTTGATAAACTCCCCGAAAGGGTCGAATCATAAGAATTTTAAATGTTAACCACTGTTAACACTACCTTAGATTGTTGTCTCTCAGTTTTTGGTCTCCTGTAACGTAAGTAGTATCTTGAAACGGAGTTATTAACTACGTTGTGCCACGCTTAGAAGTTTCCGATCATTAATTTCAAATTAGGCGCCTAATTTCAGATATCTTTACCATACTCCGTCCCGACCGCGTTCTCGTGTTGTAGAGATACCAGTACCAGTTTTCGGTCACATTTCATTCGTACGATCGGTCACGTTAATTCGATCCCCGCTTCGAAGGAAAGTCATTAGCGTTCGACAACTCCAAGCTGTTTCGTGTAGGAGTGGAAACGAAGCCGGTGCTAGTGATTTTTCCTTCGTAATGGGAAACGAATTAATATGGCTGGTTGTACCTACTTAATTCACATCGTGTCTCGATGTTCGTTTTTCGTCTTATATTTTACCACGCGACGAGAAGCATTCCTCGTCTTACGATAATACGAACATCGACATTATCATTAACATTTTCCATTTGTTTTGAAAAAATCCGAAACTACCGAGTATAGATCTCCAGTAAATTTGCAAAGTTTCATTTAAGCTCTGCAGTTTCAATCGTTCGTGGATATATTTTATTAACCCGAAAATGATCGAATTGGTCGAAAGCGTTCAATATTTCATTTGTTCAACGATGATATCTAAATTCTGCTACTTGAGTACCCAAACATACGTATCTCTTTGTTTATAAGTGCGACTCAAAAATCGCATGAACGCACAACATGTGACCAGTCGTGATACTTAGATAGCACGCTCCAGAGACCGTTTTAGCGAGAGTTCGTTTCGAGCCGCGGTCGGAGCCAATATCCTGCTTGCCAATAACCGTTTTCCAAGCTCTTTGTCCACGGCG
Organism: Colletes latitarsis; assembly: GCF_051014445.1. Lineage (NCBI taxonomy): Eukaryota > Metazoa > Arthropoda > Insecta > Hymenoptera > Colletidae > Colletes > Colletes latitarsis. The sequence goes on along the minus strand of NC_135139.1, from coordinate 18,294,486 downwards.
ATAGGTGTACAAGCCCGCGTACACGGAACCCGTTTACACGCTCGCAACGTGGAAGTGATTCTCGAGTGATTTTACACGCTGCGAGAAATTCGCACGGGCGACGCCCGGAACGAATTTACGAGTCTTCCATTCTTCGCGAACTCGAGGCAAGCTGGCTATTATTTCCCGACACGCGGAAATTTCCACCATGTACGAACGATCTCGTGCCTCTGGGCGATACGAAACTAGGTCTCGAGGTCTAAGAAAATTATTCTTCTTTAAACCCAATTCTATTTCTTATTTTACCACCTACGTTCTATGCAACGTTTCTATTTTTAGAGAAGACTCGTTTTTAGCTATAGAAAAGAGTGCATACGATGATTTAGAAAATAATAAATTAGCTTTGTCACAGATTATTACAGTAGGGCGTAGTGGGGTGACCTTATTGGACTGGTATTCAAAGTTTACGAGTTATATTTGAATATCAATCGAATATCTACATATTAGAGAACTCGAATAACCCCAAACCAAGAGAATCTTGAAATCGAGCCGCGCCCCCCTGGATCAGGGTAACGGTCGTTCCCGACAAGCAGACGCGATCGCGATCAAACATATCAAACTGTTCGGATTTAATAGACCTCGCAGACGTTCAATTAAAATCGCTGTAATATCCGTCACGGGGATTTTTCCCCGCGGATCCGTGATTCAATAACACACTGTTATCCGATCGTGTAACGCCTGGTTGCAACATGGTAGCAATTCACGGTTCAACTACTGTGCGCCGACGATTTTCTTAATCGCCGCGCGCCTTGTCGGCCGCGTTTCCGTATCGAAAACGAGCACTGAAAATTTACTTTCTAAGCCAAAACCGTGTACCACACTTTTTTCCGAGTTTCTCGTTTTTGTACTCTTGGGACAACTGGAATTATCGTGTACATATCTCCGCGATTGCTCTTGGAATAAATTAAATAAATAGATGTTCTCGAAGTCACTTTCTTCTTCTTTATTGGCGTGTTAGAGCCAACACTGCGATGTCCTATTAGCGTCTACACGCGCTATAAATTCTCGAGAATAGTACAATTTATACTGCAGCGATAACAATGACAGTCGACAACACTAGGACGTTGAAAACGCCCTTCGGAGGTTTATCGATTCTCGATATCAGGATTTTTATGCGCGTGGAATTACATAAGGGTGTTAATTGTTAGTAAAAAAAATTCAACACCAGCAGAGTTTTTGTCGTTAAATCGGTTGTCTCGATCGTTGGCGGAACCTTGATCGTTGCAGGAATGCGGGGCCCCGATTTTCTGCAATAATCGAGGTTCTACTGCACACGAGCTGGAAGCAGAAGAGGAGTGATGAAGGTAGCGAAACGGAATGGCCGTCACAAAGGAAATCGAACGATGAAGATTGAGAGAAGGAAGAACAGCGAAGGATGAGACATCGAGCGACAAGGAAGGTGGAGATCTCGACGATCACGCGGGCGAAAAAAGGAGCAAACTGGTCGGCTTCCTCCGGCACTCACGATGCTTCGCCTTAATTACTTCGCTCGGTTATTAGTCTACGGACGTATATATTCGTCGGTGCGCGTACATACGTATCCGCGGCAACCGATAAGTGATTCGTATTAAGATCTCGCTGGGCGTGGTGATAAATTACACGGTGACTTACACGAGGTTGTTCGCGTACGGCAGCAGCAATTCCTGTGCGTGTGCAGCCTTCGGCGAGAAACCATCTGCGTAGACGCGAACGTCTGAACACAAACGGAGACTCGCGGGTAATTGGATAATCGATTTCTACCGTTAGCCAGAAAATCAAACAGAATGGAAAGCTACGAGTGATTTGTTAACGGGATTAATATTCGTTAGCGGGACCAACAGCCTGCGCGAACTCGAGAGAACTTATGAACAGCCTCGGGTCGAACAGAGTCCAAATTTCATCCGTCGTCCGAGACAACGTTTCTGTAAAACACGAAGAGGGTGAAAGACGGTGAATCAAAATAGATATGCGCACGAATAAATTTATGTTTCCTCCGAATTTTCGATATTTTTGGGTTTAACCTCACTTCGTTCCGTCATAACTCGAAAACTGTACAACTGGTAATAGCGTCGCATAGTTTACGGCGAGAGTCGCACAGAGTATCTCGCGATAGGTGCTGTTTGAAATAATGTCCAACCCATTGATCGTATGAAATAATGGCGTAGATTTGAATACAAAGGACCAGCGTATCATGTGATTATAATCCTATTCAACGTTTACAAAACGCGAGAAATAATGAAGTTGGACAACGTTACACGAACATTATCTTAGCACCGATGCATTAACCCTTCCACGATCGTGTGTTTTGTAGGCTGACTAGCCACGCGATCCGTTGGTGAACATTCTAATAAACGTACATATTTATAGTTTCATCCCTTCCGGGTGAACATCGAACGGCGGAGTCTCGGTGTTTTTCTTCGTCGAACACGCGAATATGTACAAAAAAAGGACCCACCTAAGACGTTAGCGAAGAAATAACGGAGACTTAGGCACACAATGGCGAAACGTATTGCCGGCATAGAAGTTTCTGATTCGAGGAATGGAAATTGCCAACTCGTGCCTAGCGTAACGAGAATTCTTCGGACTCGAAACACGCGTGTCGCACACAGGTGTGTACCTGTAAATGACGCACAGCAAGAAAAGGACTAGCAAGGGAAAAAAAGAGGACCAGTTGACATGGAAAGGAAGGAGACGAAGAAGGAGAAGATGAGGAACAAAAAGACGAAGACGAGGAACAGCGGGCGCTGCCACTCAGCGGTCCATAAACCGTATGAAATATTAATAATGGCGCCGCTCGCCGGTGGACTGCAGAGCTCTCTGGGACTTTGCGAAAGAGGGACACGTCCCACGGGACGATCGGTTCGTTAACCCAACGTCGGTGCCTACCGATCGACGTCCCGATCTTCCGGCGAATTTCCTACGATTTTTCCTTCGCTCTGCACAACGATCGTTTTCATCGAGGTTTATCGCGGCTCGACGAAACGTTAGCATCGACGCATTTTAACGGGCAAAAGAAGAAACTTTGCGTTCGAGCGAACGTCGTATCGACGAAGCAAATCTTCGATCACGTTCGGTAGCAAATAATTTTTTCCCCCTCCATGTATGATCAACAGATGCTGCCCTTGTTGACAGTATACGCGATCGGCCTGTCGCGAGACAATAGAATGCAACCATTTTGGAATTTCATAGTTTCATCAGAGTCAGTCTGACGTATAAATTCACCGCGCACCTGCTGCGCGCGCCTTTTGTTCATCGGCCATTGTTTCTTAGTCGTGACGGTTCGGTACCATCCAGGAAATTGTGTTTCTTCCATGAAAGTATAAAATCGTCAATTACTAACTGGCGCGGCATGTAACTACTTTATCAGAGAAAATGAAAACGAATTACCATCGAGAACCAACGAATCGAATTAATTCTTTAGAAACTTCCACGAGCACGAATTACTTTCCTGGAAGTACACGGTTACGTCTATTTGATTCTCGTGTTTATCATTTTTCCTATTTTCGGTATCGCTTCGTACCTGATCGTAGGTACCATGAGAGGGTATTTACGTTGGCATTGTTGTAATTATTTTGTAGGGACGATCGTAAAGACCGGCGCGTTGTTGCATGGCTGCTGTGGCCTCTTCTTCTCGGACCTTTTCTTCTTGTTGGTCGTTCCTTTCTGCTTCCTCATCATCGTCGTCGTTCGCTTCTCCTTTTTCTCCACCTTCTCCTGCACTTTCTCTTTTTCTCCCCGGGAACTCGTCGCCCGTGCGAGCACTACCGATCCTCTCTCTCGGGCAGGTGAATATTATGCATAATGAATCGTCCACCGTTGCGCGCTCTTACCTGGAAACTCGAGGCGTGGTTGGTCGCCGGAGAAAAAGGAAGCGCGCTCGATGGCCTGATCGCGATCGACACCGCGGTTCCTGGTTCTCGATCGGAGATACACGTGATTGATACTCGGCTGCCGTTTGCGTCAAATAATTCGTCCACGAAACGCCGAATCTAACCGCCGTAAATTTGTAACTTCGTCGCAACAGTGTAATTCGGGGCAGACATTCCGCGATAAATGGTACCTGCATATATTTTATCGATTAACGTATATACGCGTAAGCCGCCGCCCGAAAGTTTCGAGCACCCTTCGATCTTTTACATAAGCGAACGTTCGTGACTCATATATGCAAACGTTTTACCGAAAAATATCGTCCATGCATATTAATTGGACATTAGTCGCGCTTAATCTTAGATGAAAATTATAATTTAATTACAATTTATACATTTTATCCTTTCGAATTTTGTAACGATCTTTCTTCGTGTACTTCTTTCGAGGAGCGAAAATTTCGAGCAACGCGCAAAGTCGTACGAGCGCGTTCGAAGCAAAAACTTAAACGATCGTGTCGGAAAAAGTCGTATCGATTACTTTTGTTCGCCTAACGACCGGTAAGTTGAGATAATTGTTCGATAATCGGTGGGGTTAATTCGTCGTGGATGAAAAAACTGAGTGGAATACTCACCTCGTCTAATTAAATACGCGTTTACGCGTTAATATAGATTAACCTGTTGCGAAATTGTAAGATGCAAATTTATCGATTCCGCTTTTTATGCGGTTTCGGGTAAAGTTCGATAGGTTGAAGATCAACCGAGCACGGAAAATGTCAGAGTCGGTCGTGTCGCGGCCAATCGGCGACAGTTACCGCCTAGTCGATCGAAAGAAGGGAGCGAATCCGAGGCAAGAAAGAAACTGTCCAGGACTCTGGCGCAAGGATACCGATCTTTCACCGTGCTCGGTGGGGAAAACTTTTAATTGCACCGATTCCAGGCTGATCGTTTTTAGTGTATGACGCTCGAAAAGAGAAACAGAAGAAGTGGAAGCCGTGTTCGGCGTGCTATTGGATCACTTATTAGGTTCGGTAACCGGCCGCGTAAGGACGAACGTTACTACCGCGGTTCGGTGTGATTTTACGCAGTAATTTCGCGGAATGAACGACGTCGTTTGGCGTGGCTTAACACCGTCGTCGGGGCTCGCAAGGTCCCAGGCATTTCACTAAATCTCGCTGGAAGAAGCATCGACTATTTCGCGAGAAGCAGTCCATATTTAGTTGGACCCTCGATGTCGGGACATCGGGATCAGGCGGTTACGAACATTCTCCTTATCGTTCGCCGGGATCTGTTATCAGCCAGCGAAACTGTGATGCGCGACAGAATAGCCCGATAAGAGATAAACTTTATGAGATCCGGCTCGTCGATAAAGCGGTGTGTCTGTACGCGGAAATACGGCGGTTAGTTGGTTTACGAAACGATCGATCGTTGACGACCGCTCAAGGTGCTTTAACGAGGAAATTAAGAGGAGGCAGCCGGGGCCCCTCGAAGTTACGAACTGGGATAAGTGTATTAAAGACACAGCTGCCAGGACCGAGCGTTAGCTCTTTCTTGGATCCATCGATTTACCGGTGATTAGCCGCGTTCTTCCAATTAACGGTGCGCTCTTCTGTTGTTGCCGAGTGTCGTTTATTGAAAATCGAACGTCAGCACGCTCGTGTAAAAGGTGAACGTGATCTCGCTAGATCCGTTCGTGTATACTGTTTGCGCAGAAAGTCTTCCGTGAATTCTACTAAATTGCTAAATTAAGTACCCTTCGGTTGCTTTTCAGTAGCTAGACATTAACGACCCTCGATCTTGTAATAAAATGCCGTTTAATAGTTTTTCTAGTTGCGCTGCATCGACAGCGGTGAACGTACACCGCGGAAAAGAAGTTACGCAGATGCTCGCGGATAACGGGCAGCGCGGATTATTTGTTAATCGAATATGCCACGGACGCGGTCATGAATATTCAAAGAAAGGCTTCTCGCGGGATGGTTTTTTGCGCGTACTTTTTCTCGTGAACGATGCAAGAGACAGGAGACAGGATGGAAACTGGGCAACGATTATGGCGCATAGCTGTTCTTATTACCAAGTCTAAACCAGGAGTACGATTATGCTGAATGAAGGCGCTACCATTCTCTCTCCTCTTTATCGATGATTTTTCTTCCTCCTCTTTCTCCGTGGCGTTTCCATAAACAACCGTTTACGAGCGCGCGTCGGAAGCCACGCGTTCCTTTAAGGTCCACTCTCCGATTTTATCGAGACCGAAGTTCTTCGCGTTTATATTTTATAGAGTTCCCCCGTTCGGCTTTAGCACCGCGAATTCCTGACGGACCAGCCGCTATTTATAATTGTCTCGCGGAGACGTTCGTGTCCTGTCATCGAGCTTCTTTTTTCGACAAATCTGGCATGCTCGAGTGGTTTGGACTATCTTGTATCCGTAGAAGCCGTGCATTTATCCTTTTCTCTCCGTGCACAGTGGCTGTTAAATGCCTACGCGACCGTAAGGCATTCTTAGATAGCTGCCCGATTTTTCTTCCAAGATACGTCGAATTAAGGTCTTCTGGCCGTGTACATTTATTTATACATACGACACAAACCGATGGAGTTATTCTAAATCTGTTCTCCATCGTCGATATTTTATGGAGAATGCTTTCCTACGAGATATCAGGTCGTTTCGAAAAACAGCTTTGAAGTTTCGCGTTAGGGCTCCAGGAACACAAGTTCTATTAAGTATGGATATTTTGAATAATCTAGTTCCGTCACGCAATCATTTATCGAAGCATTAATGCGTCGTTTGTTCACGAAATAAATGTGTTGGCGTTGTCAGAACAGTTTCTTTCATCGAAACTCGATTCCAGCAGTTGCTGAATCTTCGCTCGCGTCCTCGATGTTTTGCTAGCTTCTTCTCGGCCATGATTTACGTTCGCCTGTCGGGCGTAAATTATAATCAACTTCCACCTCCTCGCACTGTCCAGGATACTAAACTCCATCACTGATAGTTTTCCTCTTGCTTCCCTCCGACTTTGTCCTGCATTATACTCAATCACAAGTGGTTGCTTCGTTTCGGTAACGAGCGCGGCGAGCCAACATGGCTACTTTTTCTTCGGCTACCGTCTTTTTTCTCTCCAACTTTCGATTTTATGTAGGTCCCCCGTTCGTACAGGGTGATTCCTTCGAGTCGAGCATGATTATCGAACCGGTAGTCGACAAGCGACTACCTGCAAAATTTTAGGGCCTCCTTTTTGAAGAAATAATGTCCCTTATAGGAAGATTCGCCCTTCTTGGTCCTGAATTATTTTTTAAGATCTGTAATTAATTGATCATGGTGTAACAATTATAATAACATTTATTGAACTATATTTTTTACATTTTTATTAAATTGTCACGTTTCAGGGTACGATTTTTGTTATACTCTCTACTCTTTTGAAAAGGTTTTGTTATTCTAGATACAACCTTTACAACCTCTATTAGCAAGAGTACAAGCTTTACATAGCATATTAGTAGATCCTTATCGTTATCGTTACTGTTATTCTCATTGTTGTCGTTATCTGATATCTATGTATGATTAATTATGTTATGCTATCGTACTCGAGCAGATTAGAATCGTGTTGACGTGCTTGCCATTTCATTCGAGCATGTCCTCTCGCAAGTGACATTGAATGGCTGTGTAACTTGTCGCAAAGAATTTGCTATGTTTATACGACTTCCTTTTACGTCAAAATTAATACAATATACAGTTACTCCCACTCGTGTTCGCACACTATACCGATTCGCTGTACATGAAAAGAAACTTGTCTCCTATGAATTCTTTCCCATTTATTTTTACCAAATGTTATTTGCACTGCGTTACTTCTATCTACGAAGTAGTTCTATTTTTGTTATTATTTTTTATAATATTCACAGACAAGTATAAACAAAATTGCAGAAATACTTACCCTTGCAGACTTATTCATACGCATCGATAATAAAGAAAGAGGCAAAGTTTAGGCCTCTAAAGAGTTAAAAAGTAAAAAATTTTGTATTGTTACGTTTTTGAATTCTTGCAAAAAGTGAAGACGTTGGCGATGCTTACAAAATTGATACCGACCGTGTTTACGTAACGATGATTTCCACGATTCCGGTAGTGGGGTACTTTTATAGTCCATCGATTTCCTTCTCGCGTTCTTTTTTTGCGTCAAGTCCGCGCGTTTTGCGTTTAATTGAACGTGCCCGCCGGATAGCAAATAATCTCGCGGAGTAAAATCGTTTTACAACTCTGTACGACGTTCGACGTTGTGCAGAAATCGTCCGGGAATCGGCGTCGGAACGGCGACGGCACTCGTTGGCGAAATACGAACCAGCGCCATGCCGCGATTAGCGTGGTTAATTTCGCCCGGTCGATCCGCGATTAAAATTTCATTCTGCTCGAACTAATTGCCAATGTTAATACCCGCGTTCTTGCCACGGCGGAGGCTACGTAACCGTGGGATTAGTAAACGTAATGAGCTCCCGGTCTTGCCATTAGAGATTTGGTATCTGCTAGAGGGATTGATACGGTAATTTACGACGCCGTCTTTTATTGCATCGCGGTTCATGCCAGTTTCCTCGTAATTGCGATTCCGTTTCAGAGGAAGCACGGACTCGATCGATCCGTGGCACGTTTACGTAAGTCGTTCAAGATTTTAGGCGAAATCTCGTTTAAAAAACAGGAAATCCTTCCACCCCTATCGATTCGCTCCGAAAGGGGCACGTGTCTTGCTTTTACGTTCTTTTGCATTTTACAGAAGTTTCCGATTCTTCTTAAAGAGGAAAGAAAAAGCGAATCCACGAGGGGGAGGATTTGTCTTCGAACGAGATCCGAAAGTTTCTCAGGTGACCGGTACGATCTCGAGCAAGGTTTCGCAAGAGAAAATAGTTTAGCGTGCGGATAAAATCGAGAGAATCGATGATTAACATCTGTAAAAAATGTTGGACATTGGATAATCTTGTCCTCGTCATAAGTTGTCCAGTCGACCATGCTGAGCCTGGTTTGCGCTGGCAGTTAGCTTATCGCGGTAAGGTCAGACTACGTTTGACCTTCGTCGTCTATCACGGTGCTCGATGGCGTGTAGGAGGCAGTAATCTCCGCGGTACACGGGTTTACCACCAGCAGCGATTCGTAACTGCGTCTCGGCTACCAGGAGAGCCGCGTCTGCGTCTGAATTTCTCTCATGAGGCGTCATCGTAACGAACGTTTCCCAGTTATTCGTAGGTGTACTGTTCGCGATAGGAACGACTCCCGCGAAGATGTCGGTTCGAACACGCGGTTACGTGCTCGTCGCTAATAACGCGAACGACCGCTCCGGGCGAAATACGCCTCGGAGAATGAATGAACCAATTATAACGTTTCCGTGTTACGAATGTCTGCGAGTTATTCGATTATCGTTCGCGGTCGTTCGTCTTGCTTCCGATAAATTATCGACCCGTACTCGGGCCAGAGGAAACGTTATTATCGAAATAGCGATTCACTTATGAAGATGTAATCGCCACGGGATTCCATCGGCATTTCCATGCGAGGCGATCAAGCTCTGAATACGTCGGCGTCACGGTAATAACACCTGGTAGTTTCAGGTTAAGTTAGCCATCAAGCTAGCTATTTTTTATTCGACTGTATTCGCTGGATCGGAAAGAGAAAACGAGGCAGACGCGCGAAAAACATTTAATTTTATAGGAGCGAGGTGGAAGGCTAAGGTTCGCGGGAATCGCAACCCAACTTAACTCGCAATCTAACTTGAACGTAAGATGAAGGATCGAGCGCGAGAAGATGAAGATATATTAAGGCGAAACGATGGCGAAAGTAAGAAGTTAGATTTTATAATATATCGCGGATACTTACGTGAGCGTACACTGGCGATCGAGATACATAGATCACGAATACTTATCCGACGTATAAAAATTTCGAAGCGAAACGGAGGGCAGTGGAGGAAGATCGGTTGCGCGAGGCGGATTCTGGGTTCGATACTCGCGTACGCGTTGAACGTTCCATCGAGGAACCGTTATTATCGAAAGCAGCGATTCACTTATGAAGATGTAATCGCCGCGGGATTCCCCCGGGGTTTCCGTACGCGAAGTGATAAAGCTCTGAATACGTCGGCGCATTAAGGCGGCGGATGCTCGACTCGGAACGGGCTGCTATTAAAACGACGGCAATTAAACGGCATCTATCAACATCCTCGGCATCCCGGGAATTATGAAAGCCCCCGACGAAGAGTTAAGTTTCCGAGCAAACCCGACGCGTTCCCCGTCTCGTTTTACCCATTTCACCGTGGTGTCGTTTCGACCTTGTAATTACCTTATCCCTTCTCGCTTCCACTTTTAGCGGCGGGTAACGAGGCAAAATTTAACGCTCGTCCGGCGATGCTTCTCGCTTCCCTGCCTCCTTCTCGCTGGCTCCGATTAAAAGTCGGAGACACGCGGGGAGGACATCAGACTGGACAGGCCAGTTTCGTCCCGCGCACTTCGGCTTCTAAAATAAACCCGCCGAGGAATAACTCTTCGGGCGCGCGTGTGTCGCCGTCTTGCTCGTCGTCGTCGTCTTCGTCGTCTTCGTCTTCGTCGTCGTCTTCGTGGTCGTGGTCGTCGTCGTTGTCGTGGTCGTCGTCCCGCACGTACGCACGGTCCGGTATCAGGTGCGTACGCAGTGCGTCATTTCGATAGGATCTCTCGGCCTCGGTGTACGCATCTCGATTCGATACGGCCGCTGAACATTCCGCCCACTTGCTGCCACGGCTCGTACCCGAGAAACTCGTGGGATCTTCATCGAATTTCGTCTCCCGCGTCCCGTCCGCGCCGAGATCCATCCTAGCGATTGCCGGCTTTAAGACGCCTCGGCCGCTGACGAGTCGATATCCCCTGTAATGAGGGCTATTACAAGGACACTGATCGACACGATGATACTCCGTTGTGTAATTAAGTCGCAACGAGGTTCGCGCGCACGCGTTTGATTAATAGAAAATATTCGATCGTTCGGGGGACCCGAGCTGAAATGGGACTGGTCGTTCTCAGGGTAAAAACGTATTAACGACGACAAAGTGGTCGTCGATATTCGTACAGGGAATGGGAATCGGCGTTCAGAGGCGTCGAGGAACGTACTTTGATCCTCGCGATTGCTGAAACGATCCTGTTGTATAAATTCCGCGGGAACGTGCAGTTGTCATTAGACGTTCGATTTTATGTTCGGAGGTTAAAACGTAGGTTGTGCCAGTGGTGTTTAAATATCAACAGTTTCGATAATTCGATAGCGTACCTATTTAGAACGATCTAAGTTTGATCTCGAAAAGTGAATCAGAGTGGACTTCTATAATTTTGTTTCTATAGATGTATTTAAATTTTTCTAACGCTCGTCGTTGGACCAAAGAATACACGCGTGGTATTAATTAATCAAATTACCAGAGACAATTCAATGTAAATGTATGGGCAGGGATAATTGGCGATTAATGTAATCCGACCTGTTTTCCATGATACGAGATTGAGGGGTTGGTCTTATGTCAATTTCTTGAGTAATCGATCGCACGAGTTATTGAAAAAAGTTTCATTAAATGCTATAGGTCATATGTGGTTTATGCATAACGGTGCACCGTCATGTATCAACCAACCGATCGGACAGATCTTGGACGAAGTATTTTCCAATAAGTAGGTCTAATAATAGGCAAGATCTATCGTCTGGCCTGCTGGGAATCCTTGAACATATCTTTGTTTAGAATGTTTGAAAGATTGATATATCATAGGCTTGAATTTATTCAGACGGCCATTTTGAACACTTTGTGTCAAGAAAACTTTATCAATAGAATACTAGCTTAGGGAAGAAAATAATATAAGGTTTATATAAACTTTTATGTGTCCCTGATTCACGGTTGGCGACTGGGAGCAGAAAAGGCAAAACCAACTTATTTTGAATGCGTTAGAGAAATGAAAGTTTACGAAAGGAGGGGAAAACATTAATTCGTAGATTTAAGAACAGGTTGATCCAGATAGGTATTGAGTGTGATTTGTAGTCGTGGAACTTTTTATCTTTGTTTCGTTCAACTCGTCAACGATGTCAAATCGCATATCGTAGAAATGTATAGTTAAAAGTATTGTTTTGCGGGTTTTACTGTGAAGCTTCTAGCTGCTCCTTGCATCCAACAGGATCGGGTACATCGATTGAATCATAAAACGAGAAAACCCAAACGAAAAGTCACTCGGATGGTATAGGAACTGTGCGACGAAGAGCTAAACGCAACAGTCGACGCGTCGAAACATCCCTAGAAATCGACGGTCGCTTGGATCGTCGTTAGATTGGTTTATTGGACGAATCGGCACTTAACGATCATTTCTCAGCGCGCGGTCGGGCTCGGGACGAGTAATCAAGTTGCTTCTGACAGTGTGCTCGGTGTTTTCCGTCTTATCTCGTATTCCATTACGCGGACAAGCTCGAGGACGACGGGTGGAAAGCGGCTTTAATGGTGGCTATCAGATCCAAAACCAATAACCTACGCAGGATAAGCCGGGTCGGGATGGATGGTGTGGGCAGATAATCACGCGAACCACGGGCACCCCGACGCCACACGTCCTTTCTCTTGCCGCGTGGCTCCTTGGGCGTACCTTGAGCGCGTGTACCAACACTCGAACGAGAACGCGATACACATAAGTAGCGGGCGAGGGACGCGCGTTAGAGCCGGATCCCACATCGTGGCTCGACGCCGATCTTTTCCCAGCTGTCGTGCCGATCAAAACTTTCGATATCGATTGGATATAATGACGCGCTCGTAACTATTGGATACTGCGGCGAACCGCAGCCCTGGGATATACCGCTGGTAGACCTGAAACGTAAAAAAGAAACTCGCCTCCACGCAGCGCACGCACTTGTATGGAAATCGCCACCGCGACGACCGGCAGCGATCGATCGAGCACCCTTCCGCGAGGCTTGATCGAATTCCGTGGCGATTTTCAGAGATCCGAGAAAACGTACACAGACAGGGGCTGTACTTTTCTACTCACCGTGAGTAGATTTTGCAAGGCACGCGAACTATTCAAATTAAGAAACAATTGTTTTGAGACTACCTGATCGGTCAGTGGCGTCGAGTGTTTTTCGATTTGAGGGTGCAAAGTCACCCCTTGGTGAAAAGTTTACGCATAGTTAATTCCCTTATAAAAGTCAGGCATTCGTTAGGAAAGCACTTGCTGTGAACTCGAACAAATCGATAGAATTGCTATAAAGTTTATTACGTCTTACATTTTATATCCGTATATCAACGATATCGTCGATAGCGATTTTATTACAAACGTCTCATTCATATTTCTCAGCGCGGACAGTAAAATTCATTCACGTTCGAACAATGACGAGCAAAAAGTGCTTAATGGAAATTTTTCGCACGGCGTTTTTGCGAAAGTATTTTACCCCGGCGTTATCGAATCATTTTAATTACCAGACAGTTCTTTATCCGGTTTCATAGATACACACTCAAACAGGGTTACAACTGTTTCTCTCCGTAACCGCGGTTCTTTTCTCTCTTCGTTCCTCGCGCTTCAGTTCACTCCTGTTTTTATTCCGTTCTTCACGGTTTGTTTAACAGGATACGGGCTCGCTACCGCAAACATTCTGCGTTACGTTCGTGGATTAATTTTTTCACCGCGGTTATCTCTTATCGATGCATACACTGTGGACGATGCACGCGTTCAGAAACCCGATAAGTTTTTGCATCTCTGCGTAACGATTCGCATCGTCCGGAACAGAGGCGAGAACCCATTCAAATTGTTAAATTTTATTCAAAATGAAACGTATCGTTCTCTCTTGTGCCATTTTAAGGGTAGTTTTGACATTTTTATTCATGAAGTCGCGCGCGTTGAAAAAACTGGAATCGATTAATTATTTTTACCCGACAAACCAGAGTCCTCCGGTCAGGTACGATCACGGTAATCGGGAAATTATGCGAAAACGTCGCGGCGAGCAAGTCTCGGGTTCTTCGTTCCCGATCCAGGAGGACGGAACGGGAACTGCTTTATCGAGCTCGACGACGATGCACAATGCGTGGAGACGAAATCCGCGTTTCTCGGTAAAAGTTGGCCTCGTTGCAAAGAAAGCGTGCCTCGGTCGTACATCACCGTAGGATTACCGGCGAACTCGTCACGGACGTCTCCGTGAGGATAATTCAAACGGTCCGGCGCGAGAAGAATCCTTGCCGCCAGTTTTACGGCGCGGCATGTTCGTCACCAAGAAAAATCTGCCGCCGTCTCTGGCTGACCGTGACAAAGTGAGTCCGCGCGGGTAGCGTAAGCGCATTTAGCCGCGGGGACCGCGGACATCTCCATTTCCTGGTTAAACGAACGACGGACGCTTCGCGGCGTGACGCGGCACCGCGTAGCCACCGTTGGTCAGCCGGTCGACAAATTAATGTCAAAGGCCAGTAATTGGAGAGACGGCGAGGGAAAGAATGCCCGACCGTATCCACGAGGCGGAAGCCCGCGTTCGAGGATCCTCCGTAATTCGAGGCTAGATCTAATCTGCGTCTAATCCCGGGATTGTTCGGTTCCCGGGACACCGTGCGCCGCGGTACGTTTCTACGGGAATCTTGTCGGGGCTATGAATTTTTCTCGAAAACGTTCCGCTCGTCGTGTCTTAATCATGACGGTTTTATCCGTCGGATCTCTCCTCTGCCCACGGGTTATGTGACTTTCACGTATTAATTAGCGGCTAACGCGCGCGACCAGCTGGACATTTACAGCGTGGGCAGAGGCGTTCGTTTGCGGTACGTCGACGACGATACCTTTCGCGCCATCCTCCGTGGCTGTCCGGCTCGATGGGCAAAATTCTTATCTAGATTGCTGAATATGATTATACATTAAGTCGTGTGCAACGTCGGTTGTAATTTATTTAGTATAAACGGAACGGGTCTTGTCCCTGAGCGTCTAATGAAAAATTTACTCGGGCCAAAAAGCGAAGTACCCGAGAGAAAACGTTCTTAATATTAAATACATTTGGAGTTAAGATCTACGTAAAAAGTTTCGTATTACAAACTACGTGGGCTCGAAAAATATTGCTCGGTCGGGGTACCCTGTCGACAGTTAATTCGCTACTGGGTCCAACGATGCTTAATCTCTTTGACAGTGAATGCAATTTGTGTCATTTTTAAATGACCCTTCCTGCTATTTGGGGGCTCCTTTTTCTTTACGAAAACAATTACTTTATTATTTGGAACATTAGCCGGTTCTCGGCGCGTGTAAATTTCGGTCGGAAACGACGCTCGCGATAGCTATAGGCGAGGCTCCAGGGTCGCAGCGAACCGGACGTTCTTTAATAACGAAATTGCGAGGGTTTTACGAAGAATAATCGTCGAACAATCGCGGTCGAACCACGGTGGAAAAAAGACAATCACCCTCTGAATCCTACGGGCAGTTTTGCGGAACGAAACACGAGTCTCAAAGCCAGAAGAACATGGCTCGGAGGCAGTCTACTATGTCAGAGACTCCGAGTAACGTTTCATCTTCAGCTTTTGAATTCTGACTCCTCAAGGTCTGGGTAGACAGCCACCTGACTCGCCTGCTCGAGGGTGCAATCATGCGCACGCGAGCCACGGAACGCTACTTGGCCGTCCCTCGTTCTTCGCGCTTTGCTTGTAAACATTTGGTCCAGCCCCGACGGAAATTCTGTGCTATAATTGCGCGCCGTTTTAAGAGTTCAGTCACTTATTCTTCTTTCTTCGTTCCATATTCTCCCTCCCTTTGTTCAGCGATACCATCAATTTGGTTCGATGACTCTTTATTAGAGATTTCTGCTAATTTCCATAGAAGACATCGCTATTAACCCTTTGGGACCTGTAGGGCGATTTTTCAACCATTTTTGCCGTTTAAATTGCTTATAATCGAGTAGATTGCACAAAATTCGATCCATGCAACTTTTATACGATAACATTTAATACTAGATTTACGGGCATCGGTTGCACATATTTTTATTTAAACCGGTTACGTTGACAGTTATGTCAAAATTCTGCTTTTAATTAGAACATGCACTTATATCTTTATCTAGCATTAACACAAAGTAGTTGTATCAAAAGTTATTTAAGACGACGTAGCATTCGCCCTGTGTGGTAATCGACCAGCCGCAAAATCAGTTGCTAATGGCAGAAAAAGTGACCAACAGGTTCAATATCTAAATCGTCTGATCTAGAATCTGACGTTCCCCTCAGAGGTGTCTACCCAGCCTATGGCGGACTTGTTCACGTGCAAATGCGCGTATCTGGAAGGGCCAATGAAATTACTGATTCGACAAAGTGGAGGGCCCCGAGATCCGTGCGTGACCGTTGCGTTTAGATGACGACGAACGATGCAGTTCCGACATATGCCCGAACCGTGCCGTACACAAACGAGTCCCGCCAACATATGGCCGTCGCGCATATCATTAACAAATCGAAGCTTCGTGCGTCCAGCGCGCTATCGCGGAACGAGGAAACGGTCTTTAACCGTGTCTCGTGGTCGCGAGGGACGTCTTACTTTCGACGATTCCCATTGAACGATTTTATCGGTCCCAGAGACAAAATGCGGTCGGCTGTTCGCGACAGACACACGCTCGCGCGCGCGTTACCGCCGTCAGCTTCGACTTTTACACCTGTGACACCGTCCATAAATATATATTTATCGAACTCACGCACCCAAACACCATCCGGCTCGATTATCGCCACGATCCCACCGACGGTCCCCGGGTTTGGGTCCGTTCTCGTCCTTGCAACGGAGGGGGGCCAGCTGCGATCGCGCGTCCAGTTCGTTTCACGGATAGCCATATCTAAAAGCCGTCCTCCACAATGATACGTAAAAACTTCATCGCGCACGCATGTGTCCAATTTACTTCCGTTTACTGTTTTATTAGCTTCCTTCCTCGGTCATGCTCGTAATTGCGAATTGATATACGAATCTTTCTTTTCTTCGGTGAAATTGGGGATCTGCATATATCGATAAAGTTGTAATTTCGGTTTGCGATTGCGACTTTTCTTTGGAAATTTCGACTTGGGCGTTTAATTAATAGATGGAATGTTCGTTCCAATGTACAGTAATAATTCTTAAAATGAACACCAGACGTGATTCGTAACTTGAACGTTTCTATCCTTCCCAACTGGGAGATCTGCCTCGGTGCCAAAGAACCGTGTCGAATTTTACCTCTGCTGTACGAAAGATGAACCCAATGTTCATGTTAAGAAACATTGCTGCCCAGAAGTCCGCAAGGCTGTATTTTCCTTAGAATTTCGCGTCGGATAAAATACGGAAGAGACTCGAAGGTGCAAGATAAAACTTTTTTTTTTCGTCGAGCGTCGCGAGCGGCGATTTACATCGTTTCCCTTAATTCCCGAAACAAGCGATCAGAATGCTTTGAACGATGGGCGTTCCGGCGCGACAAAAACCCAGCCGCGGCGCATTATCGTTACGCATAATTTGCAGGAAGGACGGCTAATTATGCAACGCTGATAACGCCGATTCATTTTTTCTTCTCTCGGTTTTGCGCTCCGTCCGTCTCACGTTCACCGTCGTTGTTCCCGTGCGGATGATGAAGCAGCTGCTACCTGCTCGAAACGAGAGCACTCGTGCACGCACCGGACGTCGGGCAAACAGCTTGATCGATCGATTCGTGGATCGATGGATCGTACAAGGGGAACAATATTTGCCAGCGCATACGATAAGGCATTACACTGACGACTCGGCTCGCCGTAATTAATTACGTCGTCCCGAAAGAAAATAAATTGCCGCTCGCAGCAATAACAGCAGTTAATGCGGCAACAATTATTGATGATACCGCAATAAATGCTGCTTGTCGAAACCGCAATTTATCCGAGATTAATAATTGATCGTGAATTGATTTTAATCTAAACGTTCTTCTAAACGGTCCACTTAATATCCACCGTCCCTACCCTCAGAGACATCGGAAACGCGAGGCACCTGGCTCCGTTCGGTGCATCCGTTCCTTACCGAGCGCAACGATCACGGAGGAGATCGAACGGACTATAGAAACACGGCTCTATTGCTAATTATCACGTTCCTTGCAATTTGTCGTTCCTGGCGATAAAAAACGAACGAGTAATGCGTCCCTTCCCATTGCTCGTTTATTTACCGATATTAGCGGGGATCTATCCTAGATCTCCTAATCAAATTCACGTATTTGTCCTCTTCTCTTAGCTTCATTCTGTCGATAAATATACTGGGGAAAGCACGTAGATAATCTTTGTCATCGCGTTTGCATATTATCCTATCCTGTTACGCGCAGTGGAATCTCGATTAATCATGACAACAACTCTAATCGAGAACCACTGGATAATGTACATGATAATAGTAATTGCCTCAAAAATCTACTTTACCTGTTTAATTTACTACTTTTGCATAACAACAATGCTCCAATCGCTAGGATCTATTCTGTTCTACGTAGCTGTCTACTTAAAAATAAATAGATAATAGATTTGTTCTCCTCGTTGAATAACT
The DNA here is from genome assembly GCF_051014445.1 of Colletes latitarsis. NCBI lineage: Eukaryota > Metazoa > Arthropoda > Insecta > Hymenoptera > Colletidae > Colletes > Colletes latitarsis. The sequence goes on along the minus strand of NC_135139.1, from coordinate 18,276,163 downwards.
ACTAACTTATTATTTGCCCGACCAAGATCTTTGGTGTTTGCTTTTCCCTTTCTATTCAGAATGTTTGGTGATTCGAAGAAGGTATCTGTAATTTTGTCCAGCACTGTACCTAAAGACGAACAGTGCTCGTCTTAGCAAAAAAGTCGATTTTTCATCCAAACCAGAACTCTTCGTCTCGTCGGCCCTCCCGTCTGTTAGCCTCGTCCTAGAAAAGGCGAACGAAGAATAGGGTTCTCTAGCCTCATCCTAGAGAAGGGGAGCGAAGGACAGAGTCCTCTCGTCGGAGGGTCCCACGATGATGGATGCGCGTTAGCGCGGGAGTGCGCGAAGACAAAGATCCTACGGATTCCCTCCCGGCGTGCGCAACGTGCATTAGTTCGTGTCGCTCCCGCTGTGCGCAAATTAGACCTGCGAGTGTAACGGTGTACTGCTGCACCTCGTGAAAACGAACGAGGAAGACGCGGAGGAAGAAGATGAAGCAGAAGAAGCTGAAGAAGAAGAAGAAGAAGAAGAAGAAGAAGGAGCAGCAGCAGCAGCAGCAACAGCAGCAGCAGTAGTAGTAGTAGTAAGTACAGAAAAGAAGACCACGAAGAAAAGGCAAAAGAGGAGGAAGAGGAGAAGGATGGTACGCAGATGGAGAGAAGAGGGACGCAGGCGAGGCCGCGATGAACGACCGCAATCAACGCAACACCGCCCCGCGAAAATTGCCTGGAATACACCCGGAATATATTATCCACACGGGTGTTCCTGCAGGCGGCGTCCTCCTTTGGGTCAAGAGGTCGCGGACTCCGGAACGGACACAGCCCGAAGGAAGAGAAGCGTGCCCGTGAACGGACTCACGATCGGGGCCAGTGCGCGGCGATGGATCACGAGGACGAAGCTGCAGTTTTACGGTTGCATCCACGGCGACCACCCCGAATTATACGTTGCGCGATCACGGCGATACGTACTTTCCTACCCGACGGCGGTGAACTGTTTTAAGGGACAGGCAATTATTAATCGTGCATCGTAAGTAGGCAGACGCCGCGGGTCGGTCCGTGAACAGAGACGGGAGAGTTCGTAAAGGTTAGCTTTTCTGGTATTGGATTTGGAATTAAGTGCTCGTAAAATAGTCCGTCCGGAACGTTATGGGACGCGGGGACATTAAAGGCGTTAGAATTTGGATGCCAATAAAAATACGAGGCGTGGCGTAATTTCGTTCGCGTCGAGAAGAGCGACGAGGGGATTTTTCCCGCTCGTGGCCTGCGTCGTAAAAGCAACCAGGGCCCGGTCGATTTAAAAACCATCGATACGACCGAGCACGATTTTTTATATTGATTTCGAGGACGCCTCGGGGATAGATGCGAATCGTCGACGAAGGGTGTATATTTATTTTTACATAAAACTATACCTCGCGGAACGTTCAAGTAGAGGTTCTCTTATAAAAGCGAAGTTAGGATTTGTGATTTGTGTCGCGCGCAATTTCTCCCAAACGCACAGTACGAGTAATATTTATTTTACGATAAGGCAAACACGTACAAAACAGAAGCGGTTAGAGTTCTATCGAGGAACATAGAACTATATTTCGAGGATTTTTGATTCGTAGAACTCATTATCGGTGACGTATGGCTGTCGATGGTAACGTAAAGTAATCCGTGCAACGTTTACGCTGAGAGTGGCCGCCACCTTGATGTTTCCCCAGGGGCGATTTCCGTTCGGTTGCAGCGAAATCGTTTATGGACTTCGTAATTTCAACCGTTCAATACGCGCGTATCGATCCAGATCGACTAATGGTCCACGGGCGCGTGTAACCTGCGTGGAAATCGGACTCTGATTTGCCTGCTTTAAAAGGACTCCCTCGACTGGATAACTTTATTTAGCGGACTCGAGGCTCGCTCGTACACCAGCCCGCCAACGTTGCTGCTTGATTGCGATTAAGTGGCTATTATGTATAATGCATACTATGCTTTTTCAGGGGCAGATCATTGCCGGCCTAGGAAGAGTAAATATAGTACGACCGGGATGCTGGACGCAACGGCGTCGTAGATATCGACGCCCTGGCTGGACGATCCGAGGTTGCATGATAGCGTGCAGTTGATTACGCCCGAACGATGTTACTATCTTAAATGTTTCTTTGTTTTAACACTTTCGTGGCCGATGATATACTACTAGGATGTTTAGAACCTAACCTAGAGTCGATGAAATAGTACCGCGATTTCGCGATTCCAGCGATTAGTTGCTTGCTCGGTTTGTTCAATCCTTTCATAGACGGGTAAATCGTGTAAATAGAAAGTCATAACATGATATATGTAAATTTATACCTACGTGTAAAAAATTTTACGAGGATATAATGCATAAGTTATAACTATCGAGTAGACTTGTAGTCTTAATAACAAGGTTTTACTAAGTGCGTTTTTAATAAACTTCTCGAACCAGAAAAATAATTTTAACGCGATCCTCGATACTCTTCGAAGCAAACGACGCATAGCATCGTACGAAGACTACATAATTTTCAGATCGCGAAGATCACCTTTGTCGATAAAAAAATAAGAGAAACATTTAGTAAACTCGACTGAGCGAAGTCACTGCTGCAAAGTTGTCGTTATACTCGGTTGACTCTTGCAATTAAAGACTGGTCTTGGGGATTGCAGCCCGGGCCGCGAATATTAAATGTTGCGTACAAGATCCAACGATAACGATCTGTAATAGTTTCCCGGAATTCCGGCCAGGGACCGGTATTTTCGAGCGATGCGAGCGAATTACGACGACGAGGTCGTCGTTGGGGCTGACGGGCAGAAGGGGGGAGAAAAGAAAAGGAGCAAATTTCGCCGGCGGAACTAATGATGATTTTTGCGATGAAACTCACGAATTCACGGTCCCCGGGGGGGCTCGCAGTCTGGCCTTCACACCTGCGCCTTAACCTTACCGATTTATTAGGGCCGGTTCGCAGGAAGAACTCGTTCTCGCGATCGCGTTTAATCCACCCGCGTGCTTTATGCGTCGAACCTCGGCTTCGTGGAAAACGGCCGCCCGCGTTTCATGCCCTACACTACGGTGCAAAAGTATAATCGCGTCTTAAATTTTGCAATTTTAAGATTATAACTCGTAATTGAAATTTAAGAAATAGTGGCGCGAGAAATGATATCTTTGCTCGAACGATTTTGGATGGGAATGACCATTACAAATGATTACAATTTTATTTGGTTAACATTCCATCGTTAATTTTTAGTAACATTATGACCTCCGAAAAGTGTACAATGAAATTGACAATTAGAAAGAAAAGCTTCGTGTTTGGGAAAGAAGAAACAGAGAGGAACGGAAGGACTGAAAAGAGTTTCTTCGTCGAATGCGGCGGAGGGAGGTTACCTCTTTTCCATTCGACAAGCATAATTACGAACAGCTCCAACAGTTAATCATAGCGAGCGTGGTTCCCCTTAAACAGGCTCTCGCGGTTGGACCTAATTTCGCCGTGAGAAACTTCCAGTAAAGTATAATAACTTAGATACTTCGATCGACCTGTTATCCGAGCTATGTAGGACTGGTTCGGCCCCGGATGCGTGGGCGTTCGTTGGAGCCGTCTTTCGGTCCCGGCTTCTTTGAAAATAGGCGCTTCGTTAATGGAACGTACCTGACAATCCTTCACAGGTGCGGACCCGTTTCGAGAACCCCGTGGAGATTATAAAACGTTCCACGACGAGTTTGGAAACGAGAACGGAAGCTTGCAACCTAGAATATGTACTGTGATACTGTATGGAGCTATAAAGATTGCCCTTGAACAATGTTTGCGATGCGAGGGAAATCTGTGAGGCCCTTTTTACAAAATGTATTATAAAAGATCCAATACTTGGACGTTTGGGAACACGTTGGAGAATTGTATTTTTCTGTTATGTCTCAAATAATTCGATCGATTGTATCAAATTGTAACAGTCGTATCCAAGCATTGGGTTTCTTTTTTTCACGTTTCCTGGACAGCGAAACAGGAAGTGTCCATCGACGACCGTTGTTTTAGCGACAAATCGACATTGTTCGGGGGATGCTTATTACAACTGTTAATAAATATCCGCGCGGGGAAGTAACGAAATTAGCGGAGCCGGTCGGCTCGTTCCATCGCGCGTTTTTAATTGACGGGCCGGCCTGTCGAATAGCTTGTGCCAGAGTAAATCGACACGCATCGCGGGAATTCATAAAGCAACAGAGCCCAGGGAATGTGATTAATCGATCGCGGGTCACAGGTTCGATACGTTGTTGAGAATCTCGCGATCGGTTTTCGTTTCGCGCGTAGTATGCATATGAGCTCGTTCCATCGGCGCGGCGCGAACGAAAAGAAAAAAAATCAATTTCTTCAGTCGACCGCGACTGTGTACGGCTGTCGATCGTGTATATAAATGGTCGGATTAATTGTGAAGGAACGGACCGAGACACGCGCAGCCTATGCGTTTCGATTATGGTGGACGCACGATCCAGCCACGTTGCGCAATAAACGTGTTCTTTTTCATTCAGGGTCGAAGGTAATCGATTTGTTTTTTCTTTTTTTCTTTTCCTTGCACCACGAACGTTGTTAGCGCCGTTATACACCTGCGTAACGACTTCGAAGGCTCGCAGCGACGGGGCCTGTCAACGACATGTGTAAAATCTCTCGTTCCTCGTGTCCGTATCGCTCCCAGGCGTCTCTGCTGTCCGAACGCAGCTCCGTTCGCGGACAGAATCTCTCGTTCGATGTATTTTCTGTGACGTTTAATCGCGAGTATCGAATCCCTCGCGTTAAACACGCTGTCTGTCGCGTTCTACTTATCGAAAATACAGTGACTCTCCATTATCCATCAATGTTCTCGCGGTAATAGAAAAGAAAAGCTTTCGCGGCCAATGTGAAACTATTTTTCATAATGCGTACATGAAAATGTAACAGCATCGAACATCTTGCAAAGTGACAAGAAAGTTTTCACCAAGTTAAATTTTTAGCTTTGTTATCATATTGGTAGTCTTTAAGAAGACGTTAAAAAGTACCATTAGCTTTCCAATTTGCGACGAATGTTCTGATATCGCTCGTGGTGTGACGCCATTTTGTCCGACGTTCCGCGGGGGAATTCGAAACGTATTTCGCGGTCTTTCTAATATCTGTCCACCTTGTCTGGTCGGATCGCGCAGCGTATTTACGAGCATCGGATAGACCACGATCTGTAATTCCGCGCACGCGATAACCGTCAAGCACGATACGTCTTCCGATTAAAATTAAAGAGTTCTCCATACACCGTACGAATATATATTCGCGGCGGCATTTACATTGTAGAACGAAAGCGGTGTCTCCGGCTCGAAACGTCCGCGGAATTTCTGGGGCGAACGTAATCTGCATAGATTCGCAGGATGGTTGCACGAACCACGAAGTTGCAGTCTATTTTTCATTGTAAACCGGAAATGGTTACCGAATTAGTCAAAGTCACGGAACTCTTGCAACTATGTAGGATCCTTGGATATCCTTGTACGAACTTTTTACCAAAGTGTCGGTAAATTCTTCGACGTGGACCACTGCGTGTTGTTCCAAACGTGCATCTATCGCGATCAGACGCGAGGACACACTGCCCCTGATAACGATTTCGTTCGAGGCGAGTGGGAATCGAGGGCCGAATATCAATGGGCCATTATTGGGGCATCGAAGCCACGGAGGGCAGCGGGCGACGGCGCATGGAGCGCGATAAATAACCCGAGTATCGCCAATTAAGCGTATTTCGAAGGCACTGTCGCCGCGTGGCGAAGGGGTTGGACGTCATTAGGGGCGTGATGGTGATTAGGTCAACGTCGCCGACTGTCCCCTTGTCTTCGGGAAAGAACGGTAGCACGATCCACCTGCTCCCGAGCGAAACAGCTGCTGTCGATCCGTGAGCGTACCTTCCAACACCGCGCGCAGGGCAGAACGCTAATTAGCGATCGACCTCTTCGCGCTAATGACGCAGAGAATCCACCGCGACGAGCTGCCGTCTATGTCCGCGAATTAATCGAGCCGTTTCACTTGTTACGCGTCCGCGTAGATAGTTATAAAACGTATTAAGCGAAATTGCCTCACTCGTCGGGAGGGGGAGAAAAAAAGAACCCCGTTTATAATAATGGACCGAACTTCGTCAACGACACTCGGCCCCTTCGATTAATCGGCCCGTAACGACGAATGATTATACGTTTACGTTTCACGCAGTCGCGTATATGACGCGCGGTTACGGCTGTGTGTAATTAACGCTCGCAGTTTCTTCTCTCGTTTCTTTTCGGTCGGTTTCGCGGAAAGAATGCTGACTCGTGTCTTACGAATTTCTTCGTGCTCAATCCGGCTCTTTTTTGCTTCGTCCGGATCACAGTCGAGCTAAATTTTATTCTAATAACGAAACACGAAAGATTTTTAGTATCGCACGACTTATACAATGTTATCTTTTTATTTTAATACCGTCGGTCTCGATGCTATTCAGACTGCAGAAGAAAATGTTATGAATAGTGACGTTTATTTTTCTAGGATTTTTACATTTTTCACGAGTGCAACGCGTCTGGACACAATGTTTAATTTTAAATTTAACCCTTTACTCCCGGAGACTTTTCTTCAACTAGCTACTACTAACGCAAATATATCTTTTTTTGCATTCTTCGCTTATGTATTTCGCAACAATAATATCGTTGTGTTTCCTTATAGGATATATCAAAATCCACAGTCGAGTGGAAGGAAGGTAAAGTCGTAGAAAAATCGACGGGGTACCGTTCCAACTTGTTTTTGCGAAGTAACCCGTTTCAATCGCGTGACGCAGAGTGTAAATAATGGATAAGGCGTCGCGTATCTTTTATTCGTTATTCGAAATTTGTATCTAGATAAGAAAGTTCGGGTATCCCCGGTCTGTACGGGGTCGATATTTCACGGACGAGCCTCGAGCGGAACGAGATTCTGCCGCGAAGCGGTCTTCTTGCGCCAATAAACTTGAGCGTAACATCCGTTCTGTTCGTCATCACGAGCGGTCGCGTGACCCGGTTGCATCGCTGTACACCGTGCGCGGCGAACGGAAGGAATTAATAGAAAACACGTTTACATATCGCGTGTGGCGAAGGTGATAAACGACCGACCGCTCGACGCAGTGCACGAAGCTCAGCAACGACTGTTAAGCGCGCTTTCCTCTTTCCTCCTCGAAACGTTGCTACGCCTCTGTCGCGAGATGCCCGCGTCCATCACTCCGTTGAACGCACCCCGCCCGTTGCAATTATGTGCAACTCGTTCGCGTGCACGCGAACATCATTAACGCGACACTTCGGTGCCACTCTATAAATATTTCTCGATGCCTGTTCGCGGGCATCCAATCATCGTTCGATTCTAACTCAGGTGCAACAGGATCGTGTAACTCGATGTACTTTCGTTCGACCAATTACAATGCAATGTCGACCGATACTCATTACGAAATAAAATTTTCTTCTAATTTGATTCATGTCTTATTAAAAACACTTTATTTTCGTTGTAAAACCAGGGGTTTACTGTTTTCTATAAAATTCCATGTTTGGAATATTGCTTCAAGTCGTAGTACCCTTAATCTAATACAACAGCTTTCTTATTATCTAAAATCTACCGTGTTTACTTAAAGAAGATCTTATTTGTCTCCGTGAGCATACTATCGGTCCTTCGATACTGCTTCACAAATTGTAGTTAAATCGCGATGATTATTGTGTGATAATAGTTCGAGATACAAGGACACTGGATACGAGATCGGTGTTGGAGCCGATATCAGGGGCAATTAAACGACCGGTGTCTTATCTCGGAGCGTTTAAAGCGCCCCCTTTCATTACGCTTCTCGCGGTTCTCGCACTTTAAGGAGATCGCGCTAGAGATAGGCGTTTACAGATCGGCCGTGAAACCGTGATAAATACAAACGCGATTAAAGAAAGTATAAATCCACGGGGAAGGATCGTCGGGTTATATTTCATTGTCGAGCGGTCCCATAAAGCCAGGGAGCATATAGCGCCACAGAAACGCTCGTCGGAATCTCGTTATCAGCGCGTTGCCGATCGCGAGCGAGCAACCGAGTCGAGCGTCGGCGCTGATACGGGTCCGCCTTTTGCCGCGAGAAACGAAGATTCAGGGACGCGCGCCGCGACGGAGACGCGGCCCAAAGAGAAGGAGGACGAAGAGGGCAGTCGGCGGAGTAGTCGGTTTAAGGTAGATCAAAGGGCGCCGGCAATAATTATAGAAATATGCGCGTTGATGCGTGCCGCTTTGTCGGGTAATCCCCGAAAGGGGGTTGCCTGCCGATCCTGCTGCTGCTGCTGGCGTCGCTTGCCGTCCTCTCTGCTGGATGTTTATCTGTCCTCCACGCTCCTCCGTCGGTAATACAGTTATTTATTCGCCACCCGGTATCGTGGTGTAATCTATAAACACGCTGTTCCTCTTTTATCCCCGGCGCGCTACCTTCGGCAACCTTCTGCCTTTCCTGTCGCCCAGCTCTGCCAGCTTGTCGCGGACATAACGCGAGTTCAGGGGATCGCGTTCCACGCGTCACGCCTGCTGCCGCGGAAGTCCTCCGATATCTTCGCTCGTAATTGGCGGGCTTTTTCTCCGCGATGGTTAAGGGCATTCCTTCGGATCTGGCTCTAATTGAAAAAAAACCATAAGCGTTTTGACTGTTGTTACAAAAACATCTATTGCTTCCATGTATGCTTCCGTTACGACTGTTTGAAACGAGAAGTTTAGTTATAGTGCTTCGCTTGCTCTATATACAATAGCGACAATACGCGGTGAAACCATATTCCATATTCAGAACCATATTCCTTTTGCTAGCCAACTGCTTGCGGACGCACAGTACAAGTGGAATCCATTTTGATCTCTAATTTAGGCCCGTTTCTTTTCGAGTACCTAAACATGTAAATGTAAAATGGTATACATGAATTTGATAAGAAGACCAACACGCAATTATTTTCTCGAATATAATACTTGTACTTTTGTCAAGTGCATTGTACGTCACCCAAAATATCGGCTCTAATTTTTTCATAACTTGATCAATTTACCATCGTATAATTCTCGAAAACGTCCCAGAGCTTTGCAATTCTCCGCGGTCGAAATTCGTTGGCAAGCATTTCTCGTTTCGAATCGCGAGTGTTTTGATTAATAAAGCCGCGTGGTCGAGAAGACAAAGTATTTCTACGTGAACCTAAAATACCGACACAAGTTAGAAGCTAATATTCGCGTGGCGCAGGTGAGTTTATGCGAATCCCGCGTGTGATTTACGAACCACTGATTTTACTACTGGTACCTTAAGCAACGGGATGTTGCGTTAGTCACTCGGATGCTTACCTTGTCTCGCGTTTCACTATCAGAATCCTCTGTTAACCCTTATTTACTAGCAATGACGTATTTTATCGTGACATACCAGGCGCAAAATTTATTTTCGGAAAATAATTTTGCCCAATAAATTGGTTAAATTCTGAACCCTCGATCCGATCAAAATAAATGGTACATTCGGTAATATGGTGCCTGAAAGTCGTAGATGTAATTAAGGGGTTGAGCAACATGGAAGCATTTTTAACTCAGCGACGGCGTCGACGCGTCGGATTCATTTGACGTTCAGCAAAGGGTTAAAAGTGTTTCATTGTTTCGAGTCATGCCAAGCTTCGCCTACCTTCCGTCCTGTTGGCCGCTTCCACCTTGTCGGCGGACAATGAGCCGCGCTGGCGTGCATTCGGGGCGCACAGGTGCGTATTCGGACCGGAGGGGCGTTAAGGTCCGTTTTCTCCTAATTGGCAACATTTTTCTTGCTCCCCGGACCGAGCGTACACCGCGTCAGACAATTGCATCAGGCATCGCGACACGCATTGAAAGAATTCGTAGCCAATTGCCATTCCAGGCGGCCGAGCCCGCCGGAAAAAACGAACGCGTAGAGATCGTTCTAAGATAATTTCGCGCGGCGATTGAGCAAGCGGCGCAGCCGTTGCATATTTCTCCGGCTGTCGAGTATTAAACGAAACGCCTTAAATCTTATCCTGATCATGAATTGAGCCGATTCCGGGAATGATCCAGAACCCGCTCTCGTCGCATATATCCTCGTTTATGGTTCGTTCCACATCCGCTGTCCATAACTCGTATGCGGGTCACAGGTTCACGCTATTCGATAGGCCGCTGGTGTGGTCGGACAATGAAGAACTTAGACTCGGTGCATATATTTAGTTTTTCTTTAAGTCGAAAACAATCGAATATAGATACTCAAATTGAGCCTTGTTAGGTTTTGGGTCCCATTTGAATAACTCCATGTAAACTTGTATTATGTTATACGTAGCCCTCTGCTAACGAGTGCAAGAAGCGTCGCCACGCATGGAACAGTTGGGTCGCGTAGAATACAGTGGAAACTAGTAAGAGAACTTAATTTACGTCTTCTTACGAAGTGGGAAGTGAGTACAATTTTAAAAATAATCGATTCGGGTTAAAAATTCTAATAATTCCCACGCAGAGGTCTAAACTCGGCGTCGTTGAATACCGATTTACCGATGGTAATGGCACCCACGACTCGTACGGTGTCTTGGACGTAAACGCTATTGCGTTTACGTGATAGTCGGTCGTAATAATAACGTCTTAACGGAAGCTGGCAAACGCGAATACTTTGTTCGCGATCGACGATCGGACCGATCCGCTCCGAGCGCAGATTAAGATTCCCCAGATGATCGTTATTATGCGCGTCGAATACCGGGAAGCGCGTATCGCGTCGCATTCTTGCTCGCTGACCCCGAAACGTAAATTAACATTATACTCCGGCGAGACATCCGCGGACTCGATTCCAACGTTGTCGGGGCAAAAGAACGAAACGAGCGAAACTGGTAAAGTTATTCGATCGATAGAATCCGTTGATCGGCGATCGGCGAAACCGGCGAGTTCATTAAGCGCCGCGCTCTTTTCCCAACGTCTCGATCCCGAGAAGAACCGATGGACGATAATTTATGATAATACGCTGCTTAAAGCGATCGTTACGTTATTATCTCGTCTCTGGACGATTCCGGGAGATAAATTGTACGACGGATAAAAGAAACACCGTGCGTTTAATAGAATAGTATTTTTATTCACCGGTTAATCTGTATATTTTGCGCAGCCCGTCGAGTACCGAGTAAATATCCGTAGTCGGTAATTGTTTTGTCCAGTGGAATAATAATAAGTCTTCATTGCAACCGGAGAAAAATATGTAGATATTGTGTGCGTGGTAATCAAGAGTTTCTTAAAATAATATATACGAGATTAGCGTAATTTGTTTCTGCGCGTAGATTAGCTAATTCCATCTTTAAAATGAACGAACTTCCTTTCTTAGCACACGCGCGAATATTTTATGGAAAATATTATCTAAGAAAAAAAAAACAAAATAGAAAATTACCAATGGAGAGTTCATTACTGAATAATGATTCATCCGCTTGGGTAAATCAACAGATTAATTATCGAGGGAAGAGGATCTACTAGGGTGGTTGAATTAAAATAGAAAAATTGCTGTTCGATTACCCGCTAGACAGAATCTATCGCGTCTCGTAGCTCAACGGTCGCCGAGCAAGCAAAATATCAATTCGCGTCGTACGAATTAATAGAAACGACACGTTAAATAGAATTAGCGCGATGCATCACGAAGGTAGAAAAACGAAAACCGCGAAGATTGCGAGCGTTAAATAACGATTGTGTGGGAATTTAATTGCCATGAGCTGGAGGCAACGGAAGGATGACAGGGTACAGGCAATAAGAGAGAGGGAATTATAGTGGTACGCGGAGCTACAGTATGAGGGATAATATTTTGATGCGCGGCGAAAAGGAACGGATAAGTCATCTGCACGCTTGGCAGAGGGAGATTGGTCACGGTGACATTCATGGTGATCAAGGAGTAAGTTGCATATACAAGGAAGACAGAGCTTTACGCATCCGAGTGACGCGGATAAGGAATTAGTCTTTGCTTAGACGGACGAATCTTAGGCCTTTCTCCCATCGCTGGAGATTACGCGCCGGAAAACATTCAATAAGTCCTTTTCTATTAGTCGTCTAAGAAAGTTCCTCTGGCTAACTGGCGCCTAGCTCTGGCGCAGTGAAATTCGCATGTTTTCTTCTTTGTCGTCAGTTGAATCGGTCAATTTGCGTGTCAATCGACGATTCGACAGATAATCGCATAGTTTAAATAGATAAAAGCATCTTCGTAAGCTTCGTTTTTTTTCGAAAAGAACGTTCCAGGTTAGGGGTTTTAATAAAAATTGTCGGAGTTATTTGTATGTATCTGGTGAGATGAAAAAGACGAATAACGTCCTTTTTTTTTACCGATTACAATGGTCACAGGTGGACACTATTGTCGGCAATCGAGTTGTTCGAACACGCCACATAAGCATAAAAGGCTTGTGTCAGAAGATGAAGTAAAGTCATTTTGATCCACGACAATACGAGACCACATGTTGCTGCTGAGGTCACAAAAACAATATTTGATCTCGAATAGAACGTCTTAACTCAGAATACTCTCCAGATATCGTATTATCATTGTTCAAAACTTAGACATTCGTATGGAATCTTTATCTTTCCAATTTCATTTCTGCATCAGCTACAGAAATTGGCGTAAAGGATGTGCTTAGCTGCAGCCAATCGAGACTAAGAGCTAAATACACTCTTTTAGGAAATTGAATAATGTTCCTATATAAAACCGTCCAATTTAATAAAAGCGTGTATTTAGCACGTGCTCCCAATTGGCTGCAGTAAAGCACCTGCTTCATTTGCATTTCATAGTTCGATATAAGGACAAGAAAAGTCACTGAAGATTTCATTTACTCGTACAAAACGTTACGACCTGTTATAGAACGATTTTGATTGCAAACTGGTAAACAGGTTAAATACTATAAATATCGACGGGTCAAAATTGATCCAATATAGCGTTTTATTTGTAACTAACGACTCTGTTCGACGAACGATAGTAAAGAAACAAAATGTCTGGCCTTTGATCTGGCCGATCTTTCGAGCGTCGATTTACCAGTCACGTCGACTCTGACGAAACGTTGAAATTTTGACGAAATGGAGTGGGAGGGGCAGAAGTGGCAGTAAAATTAATTTTGCACTCATGACGGGACGGTTTACGGGCGGCGATTATCGTAAAACTTTCCTCCTGTGTGAATTCGCGCGCAACCGATGACCCAGTTTTCACGCGACGGCCGACGCCGCGGCGGACAACAATTATATTTGGCGCCTACGGGGTGCAACAGGAGTGAGAAAGAGGGGCGGAGCGAGAACGAGAAAGAGAGTGGGGGAAGAAAACGTACCAATATTAATCTCGGCTACGCGAGCCTGGACGATCCTCGTGACAAATGCGGGACACGGCGCGATCGCTTGAATTTCGACGAGCCGCCCAGGAACGTCGAAACCGGCCACCTCGTTACGTTTTCCCATTTATTTATCGAGCTTACTCGCTCCTCGCTCTTCTCTCCATCCCTTTCCGCGGCTTTCGGTTTAAACCTCACTCTCGATCGTATCGCGTGCTCCTCGGGCTCTCCATTACGTGCCTCCATTTACCGCGTCCGTGATAAACATTTAAAAGAAACGGGAATCCACGACTCCCGAACGGGGAGAACATGTAATAATAGAGGAAACGTACTAAAGTACAGAATTCAGTTTTTATTCGAGATAAAATTAGGTTTTCGACGTCGAACGATCCTTGTCAAATGTCAAAAGGCGGTTTGGAACAGGTTTCAATTTTCCGATAGAATAAAAGCACTATTATTTGTATGTAAATAAAAGGTAATTGCAGTTGCTGTTTACGTTACGTTGCAAGAATGCTTAAACGAACGGTGGGGTAACTTAAAAGTTCAGGCCAGTTCCACGTTCCCATCGGCAATTATTCACGTCGTTTTAACTAGATTTTCGATGGACTAATGCGACCATTGCCAAGTCGATTTCATAAAACTATCCCTGAGAACTGCTTCGAGTTAATCTGTACCAGTGATTCTCAACAGGCGCCCCGTATCCAGTAATTTCATTCAAATACTAAGAAACTACGATTTACCCGGCGTGTCTGTTCATTGCTCGCTATTTCTACTTATAGCGATATTTAAGACTCTATTACGTAACCCATAAATTTTCAAAGATGATGTTACGTTTTTACGTAGAATCCCCTTTCTGATTTTCAAATACGATTCACTGAACACATGATTCGTGAATCGAAATTGTAAGATCTATGGAGCATATGTCGAAAGCCAGAAGTTCTTCCGTGATTATTGGCCCGGGTAAACGGCTCGGTTTCATCGAGTCGTAAATGAAAATGTCCCGAGGCGCGCGTGTCTTTTTCAAGGAATTCTACTTAATCCGCGCGATGCCTAATCGTCATCCCCTCGATCTTTCGGCGCGAACAATTACACGAGTCTCAGTGCGCTCGCGATGGAAGAAGTCGAAAGGCCCGAGGCGACGTCCCGACGACCGGCTACCATCCGATTCCGCGCGTTAATACCCTCGCGGGCCTCGTAATTACCGGTTAGATCATTCGTTAAAGCTGTCGCGCCTACGGGATGGTCCTTAATGCTCGCCAGGATCCTTCGTTGCCACCGAACTCCCCGCGGAGAGCGACGCTTAACCGCGGGATCGCTTAGCATCGAAATCGCGAATCGTAGAAACAGTTTTCGCTCCGAGGACCCGTATCGTTGCTTCATTACAGGATACATCTGTTTCTGCCTGACTTGGTAGCGCGTAATCAAGCCGCGTAATACGAATGCACGAAAGGGAAATTGCCGATTAGCCGTGCGCGCGTTTCTTAATCGCCGCTGACATTATGCTTCGGGGCGCGAAACCGAGCTGCTCCGCGGTTTTACACGATCGCCAGGAAATGGTGGGGACATTTTTTGGCTCTGGTCGATCGCGTGTGAGAACGAAACGCTATCGTTCCCGTTCTGAATCTGCTAATGCATTCATTATTCGATCGATTTTTGTCACCGTCAAATGGGAATTAAAGTAAGAACGGGATGAACTTGGCTGCCGTGCGATTTGAAAGTCTCTCGCTCTTTTTCACGTTATGTTTTCTTCGTTTATAAAATTCCCCTTCCCTTTTAATAAAAAATCTAGTGCCGCTTTGTTCCCGCGATAACTTGGAGTTTGAACAAATTTCAATTGGTTTCAAAGGTCTCGTTCAAGGTTGAGCCTAGGAATTTAGCGAAAGTCCAAGTCCTCGGAGGTCTCGGATGCGCGGAATCGCTGGTTTCGTGAGCGAACGAGTCCGTCGGCCAGATTTCGCCGAGCAGTTCCGTTCGTGGTGTACATGCTGGCAAGACGTATAACGGATGACGTCCTAAATAATGCAGCCTGCCGGATTTACGAGTGAAAATCGTGCGTCTTCATCACCGGAGTCCTCGTTTGCCGGGTCGCGGGAGCTTCCTCGGAGCGAAGTCACGCGTGTAGCGTTGATACGTGCGGGGATTACGTTTCGTAAACCGCACTAAATCACGCGGCTCGCATCGCGGCGACGTATACTTATACGCGCGTCCCCTTACGCTGGGCCTTTCGGACGGGGACGCGAGAATTGTTTCGCCAAAAGCTTCGCGATTGATTTACGAAATCGGAAACCTTCGTCCGTGTCACGCCGGAGGACGCCGCGAGAATCTTCGAGTTTGGACGATTCGACTCTGAGAATCATAGCGGTGTACGCCAAACGCAATACGTTTTGACAAAATCATGCTTTTCAGCTAGCTCGTGAAAAAGTCTTTCGTGTTTCTTTCTGTTCCGAAAGAAAGTTACGTATCCCTTCTTTGTACGGTAATGGATTAAATTTCTAAAATTATTCATCAAAAAGTAAATCGAAAATAAGGAATACAATTTATTGAAATAATGATTTTCAAAATGTACCAAGCTCTTTCTATAAAATCTATTATTTTATGAAATAAGAAAGATATTCTGTAGAACAGAATGTTTATTCTGTGAATGTTTTCATTTTATTATTCTAAACATTCCTGGGAGAATTGTCGAGAAAGTGGAAAGCCACACAGAACGTCCGTAAAAATGGACCGAATTATGAACCGGAAGGCAACAGCGGATGCAAAGAAAATGATTGTCGACGTTGCTGGGGAATTGGGAGTACAACAT
Organism: Colletes latitarsis; assembly: GCF_051014445.1. Taxonomy (NCBI): domain Eukaryota; kingdom Metazoa; phylum Arthropoda; class Insecta; order Hymenoptera; family Colletidae; genus Colletes; species Colletes latitarsis. The sequence continues at coordinate 18,260,121 of NC_135139.1, read as the reverse complement.
TTCGCGGATATTTGTCGTTGCATCGTGTTGGGCTTTTTGATCATGAAGGCTAGATTGGAATTCACTTTCGACCACCATTGAACGTTTGTAGATTGAAAAATAGTGGCCTTTTCTACTAATGTTTCCGGTTGTGATAAAAAACAGTATATTTGATGTCAATTTAAATATATACGAAGCAGCAAATGGTAAAATAATATAATAATATCCTCGTACGACGGAACCTCTGTCATAAACAAGGTTTACTAACCAGGGTCCAGCGTCACACCTGATTGGCTTCGAATAGAATTATAGTATTTTCAGAGAAACATATCGCCCGTAGTCTTGAACCGTAGCTCTTTTAAAAGAAAGAAAATTGCTAGCTACACGTAGAATGGCTTGCTTAAACAGATCCGTTTTCGTAGATACGTACGCGTCGAAAGGTCCGTAAAAAAATCTTAGAATTTCCAACGATTATTACGAAGGACAGCAATAATTTGAAATCGAACGAGAACTCGAATTTCCGCGTGAAACGTCAGCAATGTGTCGGCACGAAATTTGCATTATGTCCACACACGAGGGCGCGCAACATATTATTACTTCCTGTTGCAATATCGTGCGAGCGTCGGAAATGTTTCGGTTGGAAACGACAGGCGTAAAGCTTTCGCTGCGTACATTTCCAGCGACGGATCGATTTACGTTTTCGAGCTGTAAAGTAGCGTAAATCTGCCGCGGAAACGAAGAACAGGTCCGCGTTCGTACCGCGATGTTCGAGAGCTCGAAACGAATACAAGGGATCGCGTTTCGAGTCGAAGTACGATAACAACGCTGACAGTATACCATTACGCGGTAATAACTACGCATCAAGTGTGCATATGGTCGTCATCGATCAACGGAATCCCACTATTTCTACATCGTTGAAACACATCTGATCGTAAGGATGGGAAAATCGTCGAATCCATCGATGCGTGAACGACGAGCAGACCACCCATCCTTCTATGACCAGTTGCGGCAGAATTACTCATTAGTTTAGATAAATGACAAGTCGACGATGCAGTCGCCACGAGTTCAAACATTTATGTGTGTGTGGTGATTACCGCGTTAGGTGCTAAACACAACAATCAAACGTTGGTCTCTGCTAAGCGGTAGTTAGCAAATTCAATAGATATTTGGGTTAGTTCTTAAATGTAAAGTGATTCCATCCAGGTTCGTGTATTTTGTATATTCAAAGGTGGACGTTAAATTTATTGTTTAACAAATTATATTTTAAGGTCAGTCAAAAATAGGAAAAAGTCAGCATCAGGCATCGAGATCTCTCCTCGCGATTCTCTATCCGTATCCTCGAATTTTTTCCAGAAGCCAAATGTGATTTATTTGATAGAGGGTTAGTTGTTCCCCGGAACATCCGATCCATCTATCATACGCACGCAACAAATGGAGAACAGTGAATCTTCGCGTATCGATGTGCCCGCGTGTCGCGTAATCTGTGGTTCGAGGGAGTCCGGCAGCGGTCCGCGTGAGCGTCGTTGCGCCAAGAAAACGTTACTTCCGCGATAAATTATTTCGCCCTGTCGACAATCCTATCGGTGTTTGTCGCGCAACGGGAGAAATGGTCCGTGCGCGCCAACAAAGTCTCCCTGACGAGTGTACAAATCGATTGCAACAAGAGAGACGACGAAACAAGTTCCCCTCTGTGTTGGAGGTCGTCAAACCTGCGGAGGTTACGTAAAGCCTTCCACGCTCGCATCCTGGTACCTACGCAGACGAGATATACGACCGGTACGTCGATAGTATACGTCGTCGTGGCAATCGATCACCGGCTTCGAAAATGTGGAACGTTTGCCTGTCTAACGTTTGCCGCTGGCTCTGATAAGCTACCGAGGCCTGGGCTTGCCACGAGCATCGTCCATCTTGGTTTCGATCGCAATGGCCGGCGATCGACTCATAGAAAATTCGCTCGTCCGATGAATTTGCTAATTATTTCATTCTGGTATCTATGGAGTCTTATTTTTGGTGCAAAGACATTTTGTCTTGAGGCGAGTTCTTTGGTAGCTGCAGAGACTGTTGTAGAAAGGATAGAACGACTCGTCTGTAAGACCTAAAGGATCTATTCGAAGATTTGGTCTCAAGGTTGCAGGGATTAGTGGAAAGTTTCCTGGTAGTCTGAAGACGTCTCGCTAGAGTCGAAGCGTTTCGTAAACGAGGATTTAATAAGAATATTACCGTGGTATTCTTCGCGGAGTCATCACCCACCAACAGCTCCCACGGCTAATTCGATTCCGCCGCGGCCGTTGTCTCCGGTTGTTCATTATCGCGATTGTCTCGCGAAAATGAACAGTACAATATGACGTAGGCGTTTGTCATCGGCGCAGGGACTTTGCAATTCAGACATGTTCCGCGTTCGCTCGTCGAGGGAAAAAACTTCCGGTGCATTACACGGCGTATTTTCCTCGAGCGGATAATTCCGCTTATTACGCGACAACGGTTCAATAGGGCGACTCGCGAGCATTACTCACGCCACGTCGCCTATTACATACAGGGTGAACCGCGTAACGCGATCGCCTCGAATTATTACGTTGACGGCAGATCGATAGAAAATTTTTTTGCACAGCATAACGCTGTTCAACCCTTAAACGTTGGGTCTGGGATTTAGAGCGCGTTCCATAACATGGACAAAAAAATATTCACAAAATTCAATCATCAAAGTCCCAATAATAAGCTTCGTATTTTAATTCTAATCAAAGGTGATAGTGTCTTCAAACCCCTCATGTGCCATTCGAAAAAATGTTTGATCGGTCGTCTAACAGGAAAATAGCCTCGAGTGGTAGAGTAACGCGGTTCACCCTGTATATGATTCGCAGTAAATGTATCATGAACGTTATTACCGCGGGTGTGAGAAGAGAAACCGAAGGAAACGTTGGAAAAATGGGCGGGTTAGAGGAGGATAAGAGTTTAATTATCCACGCAAAGCGGGGTATCCTCTTCTTAGCCCCGGCTGGAGAGGGTCGATTAGGTTCGTAGACTCGGGGTCCACCTGCGTCCGCACGCTCGTACGTATTTTCCACGTAGGTACGTATCGTGAGCGCGATAAATCTCACGGAGTCAGGTGGACGATGGTCATCAGCTAGTCTCCGCGTGTAAGAGAGGACTGCGAGCACGGTACCGGGTTTAAGCCTGTTCTCATGACGCTGGACGGCCTAGCAACGACCCACGACCCTGCTGGCCACAACTTACCACATCGTACACCCGCAATGCTTCCTACGATCCCCCACGGCATTCCTGACCCGCCGGACCAGGTCGGAATACGCAATCCCGACGAGAAAGCACGCGAACGCGTCGGACACCACCGGAACAGAACTCGCCACGGTGGTGTTGTCTCGAACACAACGCATTTACTAATTGCCTTCATCGAGGGTACACAGTACTAAGGTACCAAAGGGTCGGACCCCTCTTTTATGCGATAGAAAAAATGTCTGTTATGCATTTAACGCGTAAACTTGTCGAACTCGAACGTCAAGGTAATATATATTCGTTTAAAAAACGGTGGTAATATCGATTAATATCGGAATTGCTAATCACGAAGATCCCGCATCGCGTCGAAGAAAGTGATAGTAATAGCGCCGAAGAATAGCAGCGGCAGAGAATGTCGGATATCTGTACAGCGTTCAACGAATGCAAGCACTTAACGACGATGATCCGCCTCGCAGAACTAACTCTTCCAGATGTTTATCGCCGATTAACATTTTCTATTCGCTGTTTTATTGACTGAAGAAACTCCATTCACCGTAGATAGAATACTTAGCTTGCTATTCTCCTATCGAATCACCAACAACAATTCAGTGTAAACGTATGGGCAGGGATAATTGGCGATAATGCGATCGCGCTTGTTTTCCTTGAGAGGAGATTAACATCTGAATCTTATATCAATTTCTTGAGTGGTTAATTGCGTGAATTATTGGAAGAAGTTCCATTAGATGTTGCGCGTCGCGTATGGTTTATGCATGACGGTGCACCGTGACATTTTAGCTGAATAGCCAAACAGTTCTCGGACGATCGATTTTACAACCGATGAATAGGTCAGGCGAATTTGCATCCGACGGATTTTTATTTTTCAAGCCGCTTTAAAATGCTTGTTTGTCACGGTGCATGCGTCAAAACACGAGGGTTGATCGATCAACAGGAATACAAACAAATTCTTAAACGCATTTGGTAATAGAATTCCGAGTTACGTACTGAATGGAATTAATGACATTTTAAGAAAGTGCTGTCAAAGCAGTTTCCTTCTAAACAAGCAACGTAATGAATGTTTTTGTTGCGGTTGCTAAAATTTTAAAGAGCATCGTATGCAAATTTCGACATATTTTGCTGTTCACTCGAATCAGAGTCGCGATTGCGAGCGGACCGTGTCGTGTAGTGTTTCGATCAAAGGGGAGAGTACAGAATGCACGGGACAAAAGGCTTCCTTCGGCGCGATATCTTGCTGCGATCTTGTCACATCCTACGATCATAATGATCGCAAGGATCTTAAGGCGGTGATCGTAAGACATCGAGAGGCGAGCTGGAACCCGCGGTGCAAGATAGGATCTCGACGAGCGGCCACACAATGCCAAACATATTAATTAATATGCATCGCCACAAGGGCCACCACATAAAAGGGGAGTGGACTCGAAGAGGTACCCTATTTTTGCGGGCCACGGTGTTGATGCACACTGTACGCATAACGGGACGGTGAAAAACGTGTCTCGAGCAGTTTTGCATTTCTTTCTGGCGCCCCAGGGATGAAAAATACGAGGGAATAATACAAATTTTATAGTAGAGATAGTTTATTACTAGTTTAGTCTTTCGTTATTATTTTTTACGTGGTAGTTAAGATGAATTCTTTAAATTCGGGCGTTGATGAACTAAACAAAAAGAAATAGAATATAACGGAGAAACGAGTACGTGCCTTAATAGTAAAAAGGTTTTGATGATTATACATTATACTAGCAGAACGACCCAAGGAATCAATTTATGTAAAAGAATCAGATATTTCCATCCGAAGAAAAATAATATAATTACATTCAGCGAGTGCATCGATGCATTTGGAAAAATAGAGACCGTAAAATCATACGTAATTATCCTCCAGGATTATTTTTTATTTTCACTTAGAACCGTAGTCAGACGCGGCTGCTATGATTACCCTGTACATTAAGTCATTAAATATCATTACGATCGTTCGAACAAATAACGCGAAATATAAAATAGAAATATATTGTTAATACAATGACCAATCGTCGATAAGAAAAAGTGGATAGCATATGTTAGTAAGTCGCATTCGGGCCGAACGAAGCGTCCTAAGTTCAGGGTGCGAACTCTTACGGGCCTCCTCATTATAGCTTTTTACTGCGGCAGTTTCTTCGAACCATTATGGTCGTTAGGTGGACGGCGGCGTGGCGTCGTAGTACCCGTTGCAATGTTCCGACGCTAGTAAAACGCAGTCGGTCGGAAGCACTAAACACGGGACAAAAATATATTGATAAGCAAACTGGCTAATCTCTACCCGTTACACTTTGTGCGCTATCGAGACGGAACGTTTACGAGGACTCGATAATTCATGACAGAATATCAGGTTTCCCGCTGATGTCTACTCGCGATCCTCACGGTAATTCCTCGTTTAACAGGCTAACAAGACGCGGTTAGTGTTCGCGAGGCCCAGAAACGAGCCTCCTACTTGCATTTAATATTATATTTAATGCGTTACAGCAAGCCACTCGACAACCGGAAAAAAAGAAACGGCTCCTGTTAAGCGGGGAAATTTTATCATCCTTCGAAGCGACACTCGGAATGACCAGAGACGATTCCTGTGGGTTTACTATCTGTCAACAATTTTAGGAAGTCACGCTAGAGTCCTTCTACCATTATCGTCCCATAATTTAAGATTATATGTTCTTGTCAAGCTTGTACGAACAACGCTTCATCCTTTCAATAGTTAAAATTCAACAGCTCGCAGCTCTTCGAAATTCAAATGTACTCGTTTAGTCTAAGTAATTCTACGTGCAAAAATAAGTTGGAAACGTAGAGTGAAACTTTTTCATACGTGGCCTCGTTTTCGAAATAGTTGAGTTTGGAAATTAGTACGCGTGCGATCGAACACGTTTTGCCTGGCGCGTCTGTCTATCGCTCGCTATTTCTACTTAAGCTGTTGTCCAAGTCGAACTCCATTACCACGCGCGGTCTTGACCATCAAATTTTGTGTTTAATCAAATTCCAAACTACCATAAATTCGATGGGAAAAATAAAATTATAAAAGCGATTATATTTACAGATTTGTTTACATATGTAAATTAAAATTTCAATGTTCCGAGAATGGTTCGAAGCAAGAGACTGAAGACGTTTTAACGCTATGAATTTTAATTCAAATATAAGCTTATCGTCCCGTCGAATTGCAAAAATAGAAATATATACGTAAGAAGATGGCCGCGAAAGTGCATCTGTTTACGATTCCTCAACCCTCTCCGAATGTTTGACTCGATAACGACCTCGCCTTTTACACCACTTGACGTGCGCGTTTCTTTTTCTGGCCCGTAATAAAAACGTTCTTATTCTTCATCTTATTATTATCATATTTAATGTGCAACGGGGAGCTCTCGATACGCGGGAAGAATTTTACGACGACCATTCGAAGGGACACTCGGAACGGCCACGGACGATTCCTCCGCGTTTATCACGCGTCTCCCGTGATTTTCCTTATTTATCGTCCGCCTTCTGGATCCTTTTCGCGTTCTTAACGAACGGTCCGCAGCCGCGGAAGGAGCGTTCCGCTGGCGGACGTTAAATTAAAGAGTCTCTTCTCTCGTCGTGCTCGCTCGCCGCGAGCGACGTAATGGAGCAGGGATCGTTTTCTTGCGTGTAATATCGCGTCATTAGTCGTCCGTCGAGAAGAAACGAAGCATCGCGCTTATCGTACACCCGTTACCCTTCTGTCCACTTCCCTTTTGCCTTACCCGGTCGCGTGATACCGCGGCTTAGCGTCTTTTACGACGCTTTAACGCTGATGCTGCGCGACCGAGGACGCAATCCTCCACGGCGAGCTGCAATCTGAAAAATTTACCGTGACCGGCGGCTTTTTGCGAAGGGCTCCCCTGCGATTGTTTCCGCGAGAAGTATGGCGCAGCTGATAGGGCAGCTGGGCGATTCGCGCCGTCGGATCGTTTAGATGTCGTTAGAGCCCGCTCGTGGCCAAGCACGTTGACGATGGAAAGCCAGAGATGGGCAAAATTCTCATCTGCAGAAAAAATTTTAACAACGAGCCGTAAGAACTAGTTCGCATTATTTTAGAATTTATACTGCTACGTTTCCGCAGCCTCCATCCAGCCCTTAAAACGACGATTTAGACGATAACAACGAAGATTTTATTATGGAATAAGCAAGTCTCGTATGTTACGATTCCTAAACGCAACCCCTGCGTTAGTAGTATCGTCTAGAAAATAGATACTCGGGAAAAAAAAGAAATTGCAATTGTTAGAAGGATCCCCAAAAAATGAAAAAATAATAAAACAAACGAATAAAGCGTTGTCCAGGGTTTTTATTCATCGTCTATTATTCGAATAAAATTATGTCCATTCCGTGCTCCGGCGTTTGGTTAGAAAGGACTGCGGCGACCATTCTGCCGCTCGACATAAATGTCCGCTGAAACGAGTCCGTTCCGTCGATAATTGATGCAGTTAAATCGTAAACGCCGTTTAATTTTCATTGGTGCCCGCGAGACCAACCATAGGAAATTACCCAATCGTAATTTCATACGCGGTTTAACGAGCATCTGTTGAAAGTTGCGTCGACCCATTCTGCGATCGATTAATTTTCTTTGCGTCGTTAATATCGCGAGTTGTTATGGTTATTTTTCAATGGTAAGTGATCTTCAAATTTTCCGCTTCCTGGGCACATAAGTACGTCAGAGATAATCTTTGCAATGCGATAAATTTGATTTATCCTGGACGATGCGCAGGATGCTCTAGGTTGTAGTATTTATTTCTCTTGGGTTTTTTTAGGTTTGACGTTTATTAATCGGTCTTCAAATTTACACCAAAGAGATAGTCGAGAAATTTGTGTACTTCCACGAGCGCGATTTAGCAATATAGTACCAATAACTTAGATTCAATTACCGTTTCTAAAAAACAGGATATTCCTTCTATGAAGATTCATAAATGCCTATAATATAAATTTTATTAATTCATTCCATTAATTCAGCCTGTGTTAGCATAAGCATGAAAATGAACAAAATGAAATCTTGACCTTGTATCTTTAATACGCAGAATGATTCTATAAATTAATTCATATAAAAAGAAATAATTACGCTTTGCAAACGCATCGGTATTAGATACACCCTGTATATGGCACTATAGCGGCGCGAGCGTAATGCAAAGGGTTAATCTTTTCACACAATTTGTTGAAACTCATTATATACTAGTAAACTATCGAGTAATTGGAAACAAGTTTAAGGCAGGACATGCTAGATAAACCTTAATTATAATCCTTATTGATGAATTCAATTAGCAATTCCAGGATAAAGCGCAATAACATTATTCTCGTACCAAAGACGATACCGATCGCACAGTATATAGGTGTTTCTTAATATAGTATGAACCTTTAAAAGGTAAATGACTCGAGCCTCTCGCGGTCTCTGAGAGGCTGTGGTTACAACTCAATAGACAACTTCCTCTCTGAAAGTTCTTTTAGAGCGAACTGTTTCTCGCTTTATCGCCGTTACAGCAATTTTTTCGTGCTTACGTAAGTACGGCGATCGATCGCCATAATTTCCGATGCAACGTACTTGTTGCGAACTGGATCGCCGGGAAATACATTTACGGTAACGATCTTGCGAGAAAATCTCGAGATTTAATCGCAGATCTGTCGACCTTCGCGGCACTCTTTCAATATGGGTTGTTTCTTTCTTTAATCGGCAGATCGTTATCCATCGCCACGAGCCACGACTAAACTTCTCACATTTTCCTTATCCTGTAATTACACGATTTTACACTATAATAAAGCTTAATGACAGGTTGACAGAAAGTTTATCGCAGACACTCGACGTCAGAATGATTTTGTGGAACAATTTTCCTCGCGCCGATCGTAATCGGGAAATCGATCGGTTATGGCTCTTTAGTTTTTGTCGATAGCTTTCTTTCTGCCTTCCAAGAACCGCCTTCTACCACAGGTGAGTCCTCCATATTTATGGTTAGAGCTAACGTACAAACATTATGTTAATGTTTGTTCAATATTTGTACGGCCTACGTGGGCGTTTAGTGTCGCCTACGCGTGCGCACGCCTTAAAGTGTACTTCGTCGAAAAGAGCGACGCGACCCATTATGCGGGCTCGGCTGAACCCGACGCTTAAGATGTCCACCTCCATGGCTTTCTTTCAGTCCCGGGAAAAGGAAAATATTATTACGATGTCGTGACATGTGTAACATTGTCGTACGGAATTCGTTGATTCATGTATCTTTGCAAAGGCCAATTCCTAATGTCCGACCTTGGAAAAGAAATACGCAGTTTTCCTGTTTATTATTCAAATGGACAAATTGTAAATGAAAATATATCTTTGTCCCAATGTAGATGACTCGAACGAGTAGTATATCTAAACCATATAATTTATTAGACTTGGTTCTTCTACTGTGTGTCCGCGAGAAGTTGGCTAGCGAAAGGAATGCGAGTCTGATTGGTGCCTAGAAGCACTCGTATAAGCTTCATTCTTCAATGTCATCTGATATGACTTCTGTACAAATTCCTCTGACATTTGTTCCCATGATTACGAAAAAAAAGAAAAATTTTTAAGGTGATGGAAAAGTGGTGGGGACGAAAAGGCAGTGGTTGGAATCAAAGGCGCAATTAGTATTCGATCGAAGGAAATCTAGTGGAGAAAGCTACTATTATACCGACGGCGCTGATAACTCGATAATACTTATTGTCGTCGGTTTCATTGTTCCCAGGACGTTGGATGGTGGCAAAGGTACACGGACCTCGCCCCGCGTGTTCATTGAAATCGTCGAACGAGCTTGTTTCGTCGCGTTTTCACTCGCACGTGCGAACGCGTGGGCGTTGCGTGATTTAAATGTCTCGACCGGGTCGCGTCACAGGCGATTTTCTTGATCCGGTACGAATCGCCCCCGTCGTTGCGAAACCATGTTGCTACGCATTATGCGAAGCTAGCCTATCGGTCCGTCGATTATCCGCCTAATAGACCGTATTCCGTCGCCTCCGTGCGCGTTTATCGGCATTAGCACCGATTCCTTTCGATCGTCTAGCGAGTTTCTCTGTTCGGATATTTCATTAACCGAGTTTCACCTAAGGTCAGAAGTTCAATGATGATGCCTGAAGCGATCGATGGGTGGCCTTATTTGGCGGACGAAATTCGCGCCGGGTTTATTTTACTCCGATGTTTGAGTGCATTAAGTCGCCTAACAAATCGCGAAATGTCAGTATTTAGTTATATTGGGAAACATCGACGAATGTATTTCCATCGTTCGCGGATGGAAACGATTCGGGCGTACTAGAAAGTGTTTATTTTAGTCGTCTAAGCTTGTGTTGTGATATTTTTAAACCGACTATCGAATTTGGGGTGATTGCTTCTTGATATTTACGAGTTATAACGAATATCGGAATCACAAAGTCCAAATATTATTGGAAAATGTAAAAAGCAAAACACATGAGAAATCGTGACTAAATGATAAGGCTTATGGAGTAAACGTACCCGGGAGCAGACAATGACCCAATGATTGACGCTTCCCGTGTTTTTAGTTTTTATTAACCCCGAGGGTTAGTTTCACTGCTCCGAAGTCATTATCCGCAGATGACCAGGCACTTATTTCGCTAGAAATCCACTTTGAGCGACGCATGAGTGAAGTGAACATGGAAAGGAAGTCTGTCGCATCGAAGTCGGGACAGTAAGCCTCGCGGCCATATTGCTTCGCCTCGACGTTAAGAAGTTTGTTAGTTTTGCTAGTATTACCGCGAAAGCAAAGTAAGCGTTACATAAAGTCATTGATTTTCTTTTTATCGATCTTCCTTCGCGGGTATTAAACGTAAATAAGTAAATTTCGAACTCTTCTCGATGTTATAATTAAACCGCTTGTAAATAGAATATTTTCTTCGAAACAAGACATTTGTCTATAGCACGAGCCTTACGCTACTACTGTTTACACTTTGAGACCGTTACTCGTATAAGTAATTTCACGAAGCAGCAATCGAAGAAGAAGTTTTGATATTGGAAGGAAAGTTAATATATTTCGTTGTAGTTGTCGTTTACTGAATGAATGTTTTTGAGATATCGTGATAGATTATTCACGTTCGTGAACGATCGCTAAATTTTTCTGACCCTGTTTTGAATTATCCATCGAACACGAAATAACCGCTTCCACCCGTCTCTCGTCTGACAAGCCGTACTCTAATTAACGTCAATTAACGTACATAAATAATTTCCGGTAGCTGCATTCGGCTCGAAACTGCCATCGACAGGTGTAACCGTTCATTTTATTTTCTTCCCCTGCACGGACATCCGACATAGAGAGTAACTCACAATCCCCGTTGCAATTTCCACAAGGCAACGATACCTGTTCACAATGCTATTATCATCGCGAGACGAGTCATGGTCCCCTAACTGTGGAGAATCCATTTATGCAAACATCGACGATCATTGTCACTCATAGTCGCTATCCTCGTTACCGTTGACGAAAACGACTAACAATCTGGTCAATTTTCTTTGATGAAAATTGTCGAATGACACATAAAATTATTCGAAAGCAGAGTCCTTGAGGTACTTTGTATTTTAAATGTGGAGGAACATGGATGGTAATGGTATTCGAGGATACAAAAATATTAAAATATGAACAGAACAAAGAAGTCTTAGTTATTGAAAATTAGTTTACATGCTTGAACAATGGAACGCACGATAGAACGTAGACACCAGAGGTTTAGTCTGAAACACATCTAACTCGGGGATGGCACACAACTGTCCACTTTATTTCCGGTTAATTTCTTCTCTTGTAATTTCTTAAATAGGAACTCGCGGATGCAACTTCAAGATTTCAAAGTATAAAATCTTCTATATTTCTATCGTTTATCTTTAATGTAATTTCTATTTTTTCTTTTACATAGATTCGTGTAACTTTTGGGTAGTTCTCAGTGAAATGTTACGTTACGAGTACAAGTTCTCAGAAATGTCCTAAACGTACACGAAACAGCAATGTATAGAAAATGGCGTGCCTGCGCCTACCGATACGCTCTCTGCCATCGCGCATTTCGCATTCCCGACACCACCCGCTGCTCGAGGCTCCAATAAATACTATCGAGCAGGCTATTGTTACGTTCCATGACCCGTGATTTGTGGCAATTAACGAGTGATTTGCTTGGTCGTGGACGGTGACGCTCGCGACGGACGTTCGGTTCGCTTTCAACCGCGCCGACCGATCGTTGGACTAATTTATGCCCTGGTTCGGCGCCGTGATCGGCTAATTGTTTTTTCAGGCCTCTCTTCAAGCCGCGTACGCGTTTCTCTAAGATCGTACGTCTTGTTGCGTGCTAGTGCAGCCGAGACCAGCCTCGATCGTTCATAGATCTTCGCGGCTCCCGATCGGGACGATTTGTGTCGCGGTTGCTCTTCGTGGTATCCTCTTTCCCATCCTCTCCGCTGTTTCGCGACTCCTCTGTCCATCGATCTGACCGCCATTTTGCTTGCAACATCGTGCGTTCGCGCAAAAATCGTGGCGAGGATCGCTGTCGAGATTACGTCAACCGTTCCGGTTTTTCGTGTAAATTAGACGAGCGAAAAGGCGTTCCGGATTTCGCATTGGCGATTAGTTAATGAGGACGGGGATCAAAGTGCTCACTGTCGCCGATCTTGTCAGCGTGTGATTAAGTCGGAAGAACGGTTACGCGAATAGAAAATTGCCTCGCGCGTGCAAACGGCATCCATTGCACGGGTGCTTTTTTTCCTTATGGACTCTTTGGCCGCGCCTTTCGTATTTTTTAACGTGTTTCGTAAATTACAATCTGTGGATTTGCGCCGCTCTGAAAGCCATCAGGATCAACGAGAAACGGGAAAATCCGCTCTGCCAATGATTCTTCGTAATGAAAGAAAATAATCCCTTTTTTAAAAGTAATTTAAAAGCAATTTCTGTATATTTTAAATTATCATTGTGATAAATGCTCACAAATATAAAGTTTCCTTTCGGGGTCGATCAATCTTTCGCCATCCGCGTCTCCTAGTTTGGTGATGACTTTTCATAATTGCGGTTTTTACAAGCGTCGATATTTCACCAGAGAAATAAGGTGAATTTAATTGATACTTCCATCAGAGAAGTCACAATCCGTTACGTTAATCCTGCGATACTAAATACGTGACTCGTTAACACACGAGGAACCGTATACTTCGACCAGGAAAATCATTTTATTAACCTGCATTATCAATTAAATACCGAATAACGCAAACAATTTACTGTTTTGTAGTTCGTTGACAACCAGGGCATAAACGCACTGTATTCAGTAGTGTCCATAAATTCTAAAAATTCTTCAAAAATTTCGACTTCCTAAGCGTGACGTTTTAATGAAGTTAATTAAAAATACTAAACGCGTACCTCGAACAAATTGTATATAAACATCGCTGATTCGTAACTAATGACTGAATTCCAGGAGTTAACTTCGCCTGCCCAGGTCCGAGAATAGTAATTTATGATAGTTCTCGTAGATGTCTAAGAAAAATGTTGTAGGTTTTTTTATCGTAATTATATATGCATTTCGAAGTTAGTTTGTATCCTTTTTATGAAATATTTGAGGCTAACTAGAACATTTTGTTGCCACGTGTTTCAGCTTATTGCCTCGTGATATCTGTTTCGAAGTAAAGCTGCAGATAAATAATTGAACTACGGTCACGAAGCGCTGCTATTTTAATTAAAACGGTTACCATTCGCAACGCACCGCGACGATATTGCGTCGAAAGACGAGAGTGGTATCGTTTAGGTGTATCTCCGGATAACAGCGAATATAAAGTAAGACCATCAGCAGTACGAGATTGTTAGAAACATAGACGATGAGTACACAGAACGATGTTGACCAACGGACTGTGTCGCTATAGGTGGGGTGCATTTGCCTTTGATATTTGCATAGATTTTCTCTATTGGTGGTTTTTCATACGGTCGAGGTGAATGTGTTACGAGCGATTGGCAGATGCGTATTGCGCTGGGTGTGTCCAACCGTATTTGGAGGAAAGGGAACTCTGTGGTTCTCCCTTCTTAGAGCTGTCATAGACCTCGTGATAGGTTAATGGGATACAGGCATTAAGATACACAATTTATTACACTGCTTCGAGTAATTAGAAAATCAAATGACTCGATCCACGAGTTGCGTAAGTCAGACCTTTGGCGCGAATATCACTGTATCGAACGCGAAATGTTATTTTAATATTCGATTTTTGGTCGGATCTACTGGCTAATCTTGCGTGCAGGAAGTCATCTTAAACTGCGTTGCTTTATTTATTAAAACGTTTCCAATCTTTCTAAGATGAAAATATACCTGCAAGTTACCAGTAGATAGTTTTTTTAAATTATTTGCTGATTTTATGGTCGACATCGTGACTGATCGTCCATTAATATTTTTATCTTGAGTAATTGCAGAGTCTGTAATTATATTTATATACTCACATATTTTGTGTACGATTTAATTATTACTATATAAATTTACTTGCAGTTACTCGGACTCGGAGACTCAAAGTCACGTCCCAGTGCGATTAGTGTTGGACAGCGAGGGTAGTTGTGCCTCGTAACCGATATATTGTACGCGAACTTGGACGATACGGAAGTAGAGATAAACTCATTAAAATTTACGATTCTGGATCGCATGACTGTCAATGATTACTCAAATCCTCCCCACCCGTGGTCATCGACGCTCGAAGTTATCCGTACCTTTCCGTTTCGGCTGCGAGCATCAGACCGTCGAGGGCCCGCGGCGAATTTCGTACACGGTAAAATATGCCCGACCAGCATCCAATCCAATTAATCACCGTTAATTACGGGCGCGGGGGCAGTGCCGGTGAACGAGGACGATTAATGAGTAATTGATTTCGATCACGCCACTCGCCGACCGAGAAAGACCGCGCCACGAACGAAGTGGCTACTCGATCGTAAATTTTATATTCCGGCTTAAAGTGACGCTGCTCTTACGCCTGACGATTAATGTTTCATTGAGAAAAAAACAATTTTCGCCAATCGAACAATAGGACACGGGGAAATAGAGCCTCGAGAATTTTAATTTAAGACTGTCGGACACGTGACGTTTGTTTAGTACTGTTTGACGACTTTGGGGTGTCATCACAAAATGCTTTGTTTTTAATCTTCTTTCTGACAACTTTTCGGCTGAATTTCTGAGGCTATTAGATATCTCTACAGGAAAATAGAAATTCTATGAAAATTGTTTTCATTGCGTTGCTAATCGTAAAGAATCGCACGATAGACGAAACAATCGAGATAATAGCGAGAGGACGATGGACACGCGCTCGTGAGGGGGCAATTTCGTGCAACTGCAATTAGAAATCACAGAAACAATTGAAGCAGCAATAGCGATTGTGCTCTCAAATATATCCAGACAGGATGCGTAGCGTTCGAAGCACCGGGACACATTAGCATCGAACATTTTGTGCTCGCCAGGACGAGCCCATAAATAATCGTCGTTTTACCAGCAGCGAAACAAAGAATTCCTCGTTTTGTTCCCCCTCGACAGAATCCTGTTTCGTGATAATCATCGACGATATTATTGCCGATTAACGATCGCTGTCGCTACCAGCTGGACTAATCTCGGGTCAAGCAACTCTCTGGGGGCTTATGCTTCTTCTACCTGGGCTCGATTAACGACCTCCTTGCTCACCTGACTCGCAGTAATTCAAATTCGAAGGAGGTCGAAGGCCCGTGTACGTATGTGGCTCGCGTTGCGTGCCGCTCGCGAGCCTCGAAAGTATTAATTCCTCGATTTTCTTTTTTCATTTCGTCCCCGCTGGTTGGCGTTCGGTTTCATCTGGCCGCTCGTTCTCGCCGCTGCACTCGAAGCAGAGCGTGAAAACGAGCGGAATCGCTTCTAATCCCATCTTGAGATCCTAATTCCGCCCTGGTTCGCTCCGCCAATGTGTTCGACTCGAATTTTTACGATATTGGATGGATCGCCATGTACAGATTCACGCGGTTAATTATCATGTTTTATCAGTATGAGAATTGGAAACCTGAGCGAAACGAGCATTTCATTCTACTCGTAACACGACCCTCGAAAGTTTCAAAATAGGACCATAAAGGGACGATATTTGGAAACCTAAATTTATATTTAACGCAGAATATTTCAACGAGGAACTTTTGTAATTAATTCACTTTCAAAGTATACGTGAAAATGTTTCAAAAATACATTTATCAGGCCCTAATCCAATTCGTCTCCGACTTTCTTCGGTTCCCACGATTGAATCGGACCGATTTCATAAATGGACAAGGGCGCAGTGGCCGCGGCGATTCGGGTCGACGATCGAACGATGGGACAAGCGGTTAATTAATTAACGCAGGGATTCACGGGCCATGAGACGTTGAATCCAAACCGGGATCCGTCGATCAACGATCGATTCACCGATCGATAAGCGAGCGTCGCAGACGGCGCGGAAAGCGCTGAGTTGTGATTACATTGTTTGGAGCTGAATAGAGCCGTCTGTATGGTGCATGGACCCATTGTGGGTACCCAGAGAACAACCTGCAAGTTTCTTCCTCCCGCTTCGCGTCCTCCCCTTCCCGTTACTTTCTCGCTGTTGGTTTATACTTTATATAAATACAAGACCGGTAACCCGGTGGTTCCGTGCGGATGGTTACCGGTTCCACGTACCGGAAGGCGACCGTCGACGATGACGTTTTTCCCTGGCGTTCCCGATCAAAGATTATCCCATTAAATTACGATCGGTGTGGCCCTTTATTAGATTTTTTCTTGCTTTCACAATGAAAAATCCTGTCGCTCATGTATGGCAGTCAAAGCGTTAAATGAAAATTTCTATATTCGGAAGGTAGAAAAATGATTGTAATTAACCCTCGGAACCGAAAATAATTTTTCCAGAATGATTCGACCAGCTAATGTTACAAGTTCATAATTTGTACGATGCACTAGCTTCTAGTTTGACACAACAATCAACTGATTTTTTGATTATTGTTTATTCTATCCCTACTATTGTTTATGCGAAATAACGATTGCATAGCGTAGTCCGGTACTAGGTGCCGTCCGGTTTTAGGAGAACTTTTTGCCCACGAGTTGTAATTTTATCGAAGGACGTTCGATATCGATAATAATTAAAAATTCGCGCGTGACCGGTGGAAAACAGAGCGGTCAGCGTTATCGACGTCGACATCGGCCGAAGGGGCGAGTTCGTTAATTAACGATGCAAATGGAATTCTTCCTCAGCGACGAAGATGGTCGTAATGGCGAACGGAGGACGGAGCAGAGGGCCGGTGCACGGGCGTCGGACGCCTACACCTAGAAGCGCAAAAACGCCACCCGTATGTACTTGGCGTATCCGTTGAATCGCGCCTCGCAGGTGTATCGCTCCCTTCCGGCCAATCGTTGCGCGTCCCGCCGCTCACCGTCGCGTTCCGACCACGGCAGCCCACGTAATTTTATCTCGGTCGCCGCTAAAATGGAGTTAATTAGGGGATCCAGATAAATAATTATCGATAGGGCTTCCGGACGCGCGCACGCACGACATCCGGGGGTGGTGCCAGCTGCACCCGGCCCAGGGAGACAAATATTTCTCGCCCCGTCTCGTCGTTTCTTCGTTCACGATGTGCCACTTTATGGATCTCGTAAACGTGTTCTCCTGGAATTTGTGGTTTCGCGTGTCCTTGCTGCACCTTTTTCCGGTAAACTAACGGAGGGGGCAGGGGGGACACGTTAACCGATCGTTGCGCAAATAAGGTATACGTTGGATTGCAATTGAATTGCTCAGAGAAAAACGACCGTGCGGTGAGATACCATACATTTTCAGGAAGACAAGTTTCAGTGAAAACAATTTTTTTTAAAGAATTTGGAACTTGTCGTTTCTTTGGAAATGGATACTACTCTTTTATTATTTTTATATCTTATCAAAGTGAATGAGCTTCGTTATATCGAGCTGTTTCTTTAACAATTTAGGAAATAAGAACTAGTCGTAAAGAATCAAATTTCAGTGAACACAAATAGTGCCACCAGTTTCTACGAAAGCGTTCGAGTAGTTTTACTGTGCATCGCGTCCCGAATCTGGCCGAAAGTCTCGAGAACGAAACGAAGAATTTGCAAAAAATTCTGGTGCGTAAAAGATGGCTTCGTTCCGCTTTGATAGGTCGCACGTCGTTAAAGTACGAGCAGCGTGTCATTACTTCCAAACCTGTCGATTATCGATAGCGTGTAGCGTTTCGCATGCACATTTTCATAGCTGATTTGTCGAATCATAGTTTTCTATTAAGGATTCACGTGCAACGACCGTGCGAGCAGATGATATCGTCCGAAGATTTATGGCAAATTAGTAAATCGTTAAGATGCGATCGGACGTTTATGAAAGTTCCCGAACGAACGAAGGGAAATCTTGCGTTCCGTTTTCTATCAAAATGCAAACGAGGCAACTAGCCTGCGTTTCTTTCCCCGTGTGGTTCGAACGGTCTTTGAAATCTTTATTATTAACTTGCCACGAAAGCGTGCTTCCAGCACGGGAAAAAGGAGGGAAGCGGAGTATCTGAAATGTAGTTATAAAACTTCGATGTCTCGTTAACTGTTTATGGGAACGAAAGCCCAACGGGGAAGGGGAGAAGATCCTCGATGTCGTTCTCTGTACAAGAACTAGCGTTTAACTGTAAAAGATAGAGAATAATGGGGTCATCGCGATAATTACACCTTAGAAAAGATGCACTCTAAATTATGAATACCGTAACATCGAAACATTTTACGGTCTTAAATTAATGGCATGAAATCCATGGCCCATGACTCGTATCCTGATTGCTTGTATAAGATAGAACCAGTTGAAATCAATAATAACGGTTACTGAATTTGATCTGCAACAAATTTCAAAAGTTCATGATACACAGTTTAAAACAGGCGAAACTTTTGTTACCGAGTTTGCTACACTTTGAATCCGACGATGACGCTACCGCCCAGGCATTCAAATCTCCCGATTGCTACATAAAGCATTGGATAACTTTTCAACTTATAATCGTTTAAAGTATCAATTGATTCGTATCTTATCTACCAATAACTAAAAAATACTGCGCTCCAGGGCTTCTTCTTCCGTGTATTAAATAAATTTATTATTATAAGGTAGATATAAGTAAAATTGCCGTGCATAAACGGAGTAGCCCAGACATTTAGAAACATTCTTCGATAGATTTTGCGCTCAAAGCCCAAATTTCAGGCAATCGGAGCGAGAACGATATTACGGAATATCTCTGTGCAAATATCGCCCGACATCGTGACTCTGTAGAGCTTAACCTTTCATTTCTAACGTCGAGAGACGGATAGGGCGCGAGAATAATCATAACGTTGGTTTGCACGGTCGACATATTTTCGCGACCGGAGACCATTATCGGTAAACCCGCTATTAACGCTGCAGTTGGTAGCCCTTGGTCGGTCGGGGAGAACCGTGTACCAATCTAGACTCATAAAACTGGCCGTGTGTCCGGTAATAACGTGCGAACGCGCTATCCATCAGCCGGGACAAAACAGTTAAGCGGTTGTACGGGTCTGCGGAGCAACGCCGTAATGAACGTCGGCCTCGCGAAATGTCGGTGAAAAAGGTTCCGGAACACGCGCTAAATCTTCTTCCACGCGTTGCGGCGGAGAGATTGGAACTCGGGAGTCGGCGGATCGTTGTTGAACCCGTGTAGAAATTCTTTCGCGCAACAGGGCGAGGATTGGGATCGAGTACGGTGGCTGCTTCGTGCTTCGAAAGGCGCGGGGAAACGGGAAACTGTTTTATTTCGCGTACAACGAAACCATAGGGTCTTTTACGTCGCGAGAATAACTTTTGAATAACATCGTTTCGCTGCTTGGTTTTTAATTCGTCAACTTTTCAACGATCGTGAGCAGCAGTGTCCAGGAATGGTCCTTCGAGAAGATTTCAATTCACGCGCAGATGTCCTGCAGCATCCGAAAGAAGAGATTCGACCGATAATTAAGACGGCTTTCCGTTAGAAGTCATCTCCGCGACGTTCCACTTTGCCCGAGACGGTTCATCGGGTACCGTATAGCGATCGACGAAACGAGGGTTCGATAAGCATCTGGACATCGTCGATACGACGAGAATCAGAGTAATTCACGCGGAAGTGTCGCGCGCTCGTTAGCAGACGTCTTCTTACGAAACAATGCGAGAAGGGCCGGGTTTAATCTAGAATCTGGGACGCAATTAAGTACGGTCGTATTTAGAGGTGGTGCAGATCCCGCGCTAGTTACCGCGCTACGAGAGGACTACCGCTGACCCACGAGGAGTAATCGGAGGCTGAGATCGCCACCTGCTGATTTCGTATCATCGGCGTAGCCTAATTCGAGCACCCGGTAGTTTACAGTCGGTTATCTAGTCGCGCGGATCGCTCGAATTAAAGTTTCTCGCATGTGGTCTGAGCTCTATTAGCCACGAAGGTGGTGACTAATTAAATTCTTCGAGCTTGGACAGGATTAGGCGAGTTTCTACGGACTCGAGATATTCTTTTGCCCCTTCTTCGTTGTATACGTCACGTGTACCGTGAAGGAATAGTAATATTGTCAAATATCCACGAATTCTTCGATACGGAGATCCTTACCTTCAGAGTTGTAACGAAATATGTAAAATTGACATACAGGGTGAGTGATATACAGTCCCTTTCGATGGTCTGACAAAAAAAATGTTTCCTATCGAAGTTAATCAGTATTTAACCGACAAGAAATTGCAGTTGCTTAAATTTAGAAACAAATTGATTTTCGATGAAAAATTAAGGTTACTGTTATATTTTTAAATGGACTAGTGGACTATGGGGACTAGTTCGCGCTTCACCCTGTATAGTGTAAAACATTTTTCTGTTTCATGGTTTTCTAATTAAAATAGTTTTGGAAAGAATCACTGGCCAGCGGCAGCGCGAACTACCTGAGGGTTAACCAAAGCGTCTATCGGTTAGGAGCAACGTTTCAATACACGTTTACGCGAGCTTCCACGTAGCCGGCTCATGTAGCGCATGGTCTAACGTCTAACCAAACCCCGAGCTGCCTCCGGTGCGTACAACATAAATCTACCTTAATGATATCGCACGTAATGCCAGGGTGACGCTATCTCTCGGGTCGGTACACGTGAGAACACGGCTGACACCTCGATCCACCGTTTCGTACCGCGGCCATAAGAGCAATCGTGCGCGAAAGATCGCATCGCGGAGATTCTCAGCCGCTCTTCCTGCCCCGGCTCTCTTCGTCGTTTAGGAGGATTCACGTCGCGGATGACTCGGCCGTCCCGTGAGACCCCGTTCCGCTGAACCACGAAACGTCCAGGCGTCTCGGTTCTTACCGTTTCGTGTTTCTCCTCGTTTAAACAGCCAGAAACGATTTCGGCCGCGATTCGTCTTCAGATAGGTCAAGCCTCTTCGTCGCTCGCGCTTAACTCAACTTTTTGCCTCGTTTCCCTTTGCGCTCTTACCATTTCTGCGCGCTTACTTCGCACTCGGCGCTCGAAGATCCCCGGCTGATATCTTCGTTCGTACTGTCTTCGCGTTTCCAACTTGCTTTAACCTAGACCTCGAGATCGCCGGGCCCTCGCCACGACAGAGTTATCCTAATTGATCTGCAAATGGATTTTAAAGAAAGTTACGAATTCTTACGCTCGTCGGTTTGCTAGACACTTTCCTTTTTAACCCTTAAGTGGACTCTCAATCTCAACTGAATTACTTTACTTACTTTCCTTTAAAGCATTTAAAAAATAATGTTTAAACTTGCGGAGGGCCGCAGCAGCCTCAGTAATCCACTTAAGGGTTAACTACAAATACGAAGACTTCGCCCTTTGCGACCTACAACGTCGACAAGTCGTACGATTTTCAGGAAAATTGTAATTAAATTACAGGTTAGATCGATCGGTATCATTAATTTCGATGAAATTTATCATCTTCGTGAAATGGTAATTATTTTCTCGGAAACTGAATGATCTGGAATTATTTTGCGTCGTTAATAATATCGATTAATGCTGCACGTTATAAGCGATAACCCTAATATTTCCAAGCATCTCTTCATGGGTAATGTCTGCGACCCGTGGGTAAGATGATCGCTCGTCTTATTCCCACACATCATTAATATTACAAACACAGCATATGGATTGCTTGGATTTATAAATCGAAACTGTCACGTTTTCAATAATCCACCTGCCACAAAAACCCTATGCAACTCATTAGCTCGTTCGTGCTAGGAATATGCAAGAGTTGTCTGGTCACTGCATCGAGTCACGGACATTAACCGACACGGGAAGGTGCAGCATAAGTTTCTTCGTTTTGCAGCTCGGTCGTCCGACGAATAATTATAATGATAATTATAAGTCGATTCCGTAGTATTTCAGTTCGCGTGTACTGGAAATTACAAAGATACGTTTCAATTTTTAGACCGGTAATTATCTCGTTAACTGCCTCGAATTGCTTGTAACAAATTGAACGTGTTCGTTAAAAATTTTACGTCGCACTTTGGAAAAACGTACGCGTTAATTTTCTTTGCGAAGAAAGCGGGATTTCTGGGATTCGACTTAAAAATCGAGTATGGCGGGCTGCAGAGTGCTTCCCTGAACCGAGAGACCTGCTCGCGGACTAATTGTAAGATGCGAGGAAGGACCGAAGGCGAAGGGACACGAAACGATAACAGGTCTTTCAGCTCGGAACTCGTAAATTTGTCAGCGGCGTGTTGTACCACGAATTTTTTAGTCCGCCACCCTCCTGCAAATTATCCCCCTTTCAATTTGTCCGTTTCCCCTTATCGGCGACCGCGAGGTCTCTTCGTAGCTGTGCTCGCGAGGCGCTCGTTAAATAGTAAATAAGGCGTAACGCTCGAACGGGAAGAAGAGGGCCTCCCTCTGCACTGTTATCTTATCGCTGCTCGACCCTTGACTTATGCGCTGAACAACCACGGCGCGAGTTCCGTGGTACTAAACGAGAATGAAGTTCGTTCTGCTCAGGGTGGCGCTCGCAGAAACGATCTCTCTTCCAGGAATCGCGAGGAAGGGTTTCGCGGGATAGAAACGTATCCCTGGGACGAAGATTCCGGATGATCGCGCGAGCCTCGATTCGGTACATTTCATTTTTAATTTATTCGGTACCAGAAAATGTCCACGTAAAGAAATCTTTGTTTCTTTAATAAAATCGCGTTCGACATCCCCCAAAAGGTTCTTCGATTTCTACGTTCGACGGTACTCGATTACAACTAAATTCTTCAACGTTTCCCCGACCTTTTCGTAACCAATCAATATGCAAAGGAGAAGAAAATCGGTATCGAACGAATATCGATAACGGGCAAGTTCATATCTCCGGTACAGGTGTATTATCCCGACACGCGTAATATATTCCCCATATATTTTTCATGGCCAGAGGGAAATCTGGAGCGAGGAATGTTTTCAGCCTCGTAAAATGGCATCGCGAGCTGCAGGGAATCGAGACGAGCGAGCTCGGGAGTCGAGTGATTCGAGGAAACCGGTCGCGAGCAACGTGGATACACCTGTTGGCAGAATGTCGAGCGTGGGTGGAAACGCAGGTGATCGTAATTCTCAAGGTCGTAATCGTGGGATACCGAGTTATCGAGCTTCCATAAGTCTGCTTGGCTCATTAACAGCCCGGAATATCCCCTCTACCGTCTCCGTTTCCAAATAATAACCCGTGTTACGAAGAGCACACGCGAGGGAACGGTCGTAACGCGCGACCCGTTTACTCGTTATCGCGCACAACGGGCCGCATGCTGGGCCCCGAAACTGCCAGCCAACGGACCCGAATTAAAGCCACTGCTTCGCTCGATTCGTGTCTCCGTCGTTGCACGGTGCAAACCAAGTGGCTGAACGGAGCTCGAAACGCGAGAAAGTAAGCTGTTATTGTATTTTCCGAGGCAGGTAGATTTATTACTACACTTGCGATAAATCACAATATTGTTGGAACTAGGTTCTCCGTTTCCGTTCAACGAACATCTTAATATTAGTAACTTGATAAATTAAACGAATACGCGAAGCTGTCATTTACAATGGAAAAGGGTCCTTCGTGGCACCTTCAAAAAATCGATTTATTTTCTTTTCTATTTTTCGAAAATATATTCAAGACTGTTAAATTTTTAAAGAAAAGTTTCGTATAGTTACTTGCTGTTAAGTCACGAAGTCCCGACACAATCGGTGCGAAACGCGACATATGGTTTCCCCGCGAGCGTAGATCGAGATAGCCTTTCGTGGAGCCCGCGACAGGGTCCTTTTCACCGGGCGACCGAAGCTCTGGACCTCCGTAGAAGTTTGGGTACGGATGGAAAACGAACGGTTCTCCGTCGCGCGGAGAGAACTCTTTTGATACCGATGCTCACCGTTAGAATCGCATTAATATCGACTGATGAATTCCCCCGGTAGTGTCGCGGCGACCTCCGCGAGAGTCCTGACGAAGAATAGGGAGCAGTTAGATCGCGGTATTGTGACGCTTACGATGGACCCCGCGGGACGTCCGAGCTGTACCGGGAATCGGCAGGCTCTCTCTCAGTGGGGACCGGTAAATACCACTAATCACTTCTCGATCCTTTCTAACCCACCTTGACCCCACCGCTGGAAGAGTTATGGCCGTTGGTTTTATTCGGGCTACCTCAGTCCTGGACCCTGACCCCCGTTCGCGCCTGAAACCCATCGCCGTTCTCGTGGACGGACGTGAAAAGTTGCCCCTTAAAAATCGACGGAAGAGAGAAATCGACGGGGAAATGTCCGGCCCCCGGCGATTGACTCGTTCTCTCGGGGGCATATGGATCTCGATCTTGGTCGTAATTCTTCTACGCCTAGAAATCTCCCCCTTTCATCCGCGGGATAAATATTTCCACCCTTCGAAAACGTTTGAAGATCTTTTGCAATCTGTAAATAACAATACTGTAAAGCAGCCGGAGACTGTACACACGATACTAATTTATTAAGAAAGACGGTAAAATAGAATGGTACAATATTTCTATAAAATAATGGACGATTCGTCGACAGTGCACAAAAATCGTAGACGATTTAGGCTGAGGCGACGAACAACACGTTTTGAGACACCGTATAATCAGTTTTGTTCGGAGAGTACCGCGGGGAATGTCGAACGATGCTGACAACGTGCTGAGAGATTGTCGCTGCTAACGATGCGCGCGTATGAAGCATAAACCAAGTGGTTCGGGCGCATTAATCTTGATCGCGAACCTCCTGTCGATCGTCCGTCGCGCCATCTCGATCGCTGTTCGCCGATGATCGACTGCGGCTCAGGCTGCGTTCCTTGCTCTTGCTGTGCCTGCTTCGACGCTCCGCGTCGCTTTCCTTGTCGCAGACGCACATGTCGTCCTCCCGGAGTTGTGGTTCCAACGGAGCGTTGACCAAGGCCTGCATGTTCCTGGTTCTCTTGGAAACGCACCTGCACCTGGTGCAACCCAACCGTTTCGTCCTCGCGGTTCTCCTTCTACCGCTCCTTCTTCTCCTTCGTGACGATCTTCGTCTACTCCTACGCCTTCTTCCACGGCTGCGTCGTCGACCCTTTCGTCGTCTGCTCCTCCTCCTCCTTCCTCTGCCTCGCTTTCTTCTGCTTCTTCTTCGTCTGGATCGCTCGGCTGGCGCCAGGCTCGACGCGATCTGTGGCACATCCGCGTCCGCGTTCAGGAAGTAGTGGCCGTTGTTTTTCTTCAGGATACCGTAGTCCAGGCCGCGTTTCAGGGCCACTTGCATCTGTAGAAACGATTCCGATGTAAATTGCACGTTCGAGGAAATCGGAACGAGAACGTAATTCAGTTTGAGAGGCCATACTCCGTGCTGGATGCACGTAGTTTCCAGAGTCGTTGAGCTTACTCCGATGTAACCGAACGGGGAATATTTACTGCGTGTTTCGGCGGACATTAACGCGAAACTGTTCGCGCAGTAAAACGTTCCTGCGGAATTAACTACCGCGAAGTGTCTACTGTACGATATTTATCACGAATCATTTTGAACGCATTCTTGTAGCGGAACACTCCAAGCACCTTTATATGCAAATATTAAACTGAATTAATTACTGCCCGTCTACCTAGCTACCCATCGACGTTACGTTGTACAGTTACTCTTGCTTGTATTCGTACACGATATAAGAAAATTAAAGGGACTAGATTACTTCGTTTATAACCCGTTAGAAATCACGTCTTTTTACGACATTTAATCTTATTTTAAACCAAACAATTAAAGACCTTATACCTGTCTCTGTATAGTTGACTCCGGGGCGCTATACTGCGACGTGATGTAGCTTATGATTTCTTTGGACGTGGAGCCCTGTACCTCACGCAGATTTTTTATCGCGTTGACCACCCAAGCCGACATCTTCGGCACCTGCTTTCCCATTTTCCAGCTATCTTTTCCGTTCCCCGCGAATCGTGATCAGCTCGTCTGGATCCAGGATCCAGGAAATTCTTAAAGAATGCGAGAATGACCGGGGCCAGGATCCCTCGTCGTTGCTCGAAACTCGAGTTCCTTCGCGATCCTTCATTTAATCTTCACGCGAAATTTTGAAAACGTCTTGCACGTGTTTGCGAAACAGGACTATCACGATAAAATTTAAAAATATTTCGCCAAAATCATCGTAACGCGAGACGACTTTTTAAATTTCTGTCGTCTCCAGGCGATTTCGATGATAATAGACTGCTTTGTTTACGACGGTTTCCACGTTTACAATTTGTCGATTTACGCAACTTGATCCCGCTCGAAACTGTCAACGTTCTGATTTATTTTCGTACAGACACATTATTATTATTTTCTTTGTTCTTCGACGATTCGAAGAATGGACTGGATGTTATTATAGAAATTGTAAATATTATTTTTCTTTTCTTTACATAAGCAAAACGTAAAGAAATATTTATTTTGTGAAAGAAATACGCGTAGCAGAGATTTCCACGTTTCGACGAAATCGTGTATTATGTCATCGCGAATTGTATGTAGCTAGTCGCCGTTGGAGTAATTTGAAAAAATCGTAGAAAGCCGTTCGATGCGCATATTGGAAGAACGCAGCTGTTGCAACGAATTACATGTGTGAAATAATAAGGAAGAGGAAACGAAATCGTAAAGACAGCAGGCGACGATAAGCGTATTACACGATCGGTGATGTTAGGAATCCCCCGTTAGTTCTTGTTCTGGTATTCCTTGTCATTCCTCGTTCTTTTTCTATTATTTGCCCAGCGTGTCGTTCGACCGGGTTGCGTTTGATCGATATTCTGTCACCGTATCAAGATTTAAAGCGTTTGGTTAAATTTAAATTCTATTGCAATCGCGTCTAGATGTAACGACGACAGGCGGACAAATAAGATATCGTCGTGGCTACTTTACAACATCGATAATAAACTTTTTAACATCAGGACGATCCTTCTTCGATGTGATTAAACGTTAACAACATAACGGTGGAATCTAAATATTCGGCATTATTTTAAACTCCTGTCAAAGTCGCAACATAATTATGTAATCGGACACCTGTCACTCCTCACACTTTGTACACATATTACTCGTTTCCCCACTAATAAGAAGTATTTATTTCTCGTATTCGTACATATAATTTATTTAAAAACAAAACTTCGTGTATCATTGATCGTGGAACATGGCGGAAAGACGTAGGAACACGAGTTTGCGTGTACCGTCATTTAGCCATGTACCTTTGATAAAATTTCCTTAAAAAAAAAAATTCGTACGTGCTTATTACCCGACCTAACAATTTCGCTGTACCACGCGTACGCGTTCGAAGAGGACCGTCGATTCGGAGGCTCGATTAATAATATGTTACAGAGGTACGGTGACGACGCGTAAGAGGAACGATCGTTAAGATCGGCCGCGAAACGATACTTGTTACATTCGACGATCCCGAAGGTAAAGGAAGGCGGTTTGCAGCCGGCTCTCGGTGCCACGCGAAATTTACCGATTAATTTTTCCCCTGTGCTCATTAGCCGCCCTTAATGGTGTCGGCGGCGTTAAAAAAGCCGCGATTCCGAGACGCTGGTGGAACGCGTGTATCCCGGGACGAGACATCTTGCCACCTCGTCCGGTAATTGGATAGTCAGGGATGCCGCGGTTTACAAGAATAACGCGGCAATTTAGCCGGCCACTTAGCCTTCTACCCGACCAGAACCGATTCCCCGATTCGTTAATCAGCGCCAGGTGTCGCGGCGCGCAACCAGGCCCTCGGCCGTACACCTGCATGTAGATGCTCGCGTCTATACGCCAATGATTATTTATCAACGTCGCGCTTAGACCGGGAAACGACGGGTCGACGTCGCGTTTAAGGCCTTTTATTGTCGTCAGCCGGCGCACGCTTCGGTAATCGCCGCCGCCTCGTCGCTCTCGTACCCCTTTTCTCCGATTTACGGGCGCGTCCACCTTGATTCCAACCTTCGGCGTCCTTTTTCCCGCCGCGTCGGGCCCCCTCTTTTCAACGTACGCGCGAAACCGTAATTCACGCGCGAATATTTACGGTCGCCGCGCGGAAAGGGAATTTATATCGAGCCTTATCGCGACGATGCATCATCGAGCACTATGGCTCGTTTCGACGAAGAGAAACGTCGGCCTTCGGGATAGACGCGCGCCGACAAAGCGACCCAACGGGAACCGCGCGCTTTTTGGATAAAACGGGGCTTAAAATCGGGGCACGATGAATTATAACGTATCCGGTTTCACGAAAACTGTCCAACGTTTATTATTTCGTCGAACCCCGGCGTGAATTTTTAGAGATATGTATATTTTTACGATTCCAAGCACCGAACGAGAATACATTGGAAATTGTTCCTGGAGAATAGAAGAGAGTATAACGAAAGTATCAGATGTTTCAGCGATGGAATAAATCTCGTTGAATGTTTTTGAATTGTAAACAATTGAAAAAGTTATCGGTTAATCGTTGGAGGGACAGTTGTACCCCCCGATTTCTTGCAATAATCGAGGTATCACTGTTCTTGCAACGATCAAAACTCTTGTGTTTTCCACGATAATTCGAAAATATATTCTCCCTACTCTCCTCTATTCTGCGGGAGATGTTAAAACATATGTTTAAAAAAGTATTGCGCGGTGGTCGATGAAACCACCACCGGGATATTGCTTCATCGAGCAACAGCGACGTGTTCAGAGTGTAAAAACCTGAACGTCCACGGGAGTAAGTTTGTAACGTGACGGTGCGGGGCGTCAGGGCCGATCAACGGGGCCCTTTGTCGACCAGGTCGCGGACGACGCCTCTTTCCAGGAGACGGACGAGTTCCGCCAGGTGACAGCGGCTTAACAAATGTTGCGCGTCAGGATAATTACCGAGCGGAATTTGCCTCTCCCACGGGAGCCGCGACAGAGACGGCGACGGGGATAAGAGCTTGCAGGCTCCGATGGACCGACGACCGCGGAGAATTCCTCTGTTCCACGCGAGCCTCTGTGTGGGGGAGCCATCACCCTTCGCCGCAGGATGTCCGTCCGGATGGACACTGGTCAACCGAGCGTGACGATTCCCCGCCAAGACATTTTTACACCTACGCGTGTTCTTGCCAGCCCCGGCCGGCAGCTCTAATCTTGCACACTTCGAGCCACTTAATGTTCTAAGGACGATTTTTCGCGTCTCAGAGACAATCGAGTCCGTGGGTTCCCCGGCTGAACGGTCGTCGATGACGGAGCACGCCGACCACAATGACATTGGGTGTTTTCTGAGGGAACTGCTGCGAGGTTGATTGCGGAGAACGTCTTTCGGAATAGGATACTTTTTGTTTCGCGTAGAATGCAACGCGTCACGCGCCGAACGAGCCTCGTCCGACTAGATAACCACGATGAAGTGTAACCCTTTCAGAGACGACGGTGATGCATCTGTACGCGATATTTTACAGTCGATTGGTTCACGATGTCCGATATATTTCTGCACTTCTCGTGTTGTATGCCGCGTAGTTAGGAATTTTTTAACGGTGCCGACGCGACCAGTAGAATCGGACGAAACGTCATTTACAGTAATGATTCTTAAAATGAACGTGATTCGCGAGTCGAACGTTTCTATCCCTCTCGGAGCCAGTGAAGCGCGAAGGACGACATTTGTACAAAAGATAATGCTTTTTCTTGTTCGTTGTACTTTTCTTCGGTCGTCGATTACGGCTGTCGGCAAAAGATAAAGGAAGGAAATAGTTGCTTTCTGTTTGACATTGTTTTGTAAGAAGAAACGTTGATTGTCGCAGAGAGCAAGAAATTAGCAAGTCCTGTGATAGATTTTCCTTAAAACCATCGGTCTTAAAGTAATCTGGTTGTGTTTGGCAAACTATAAGTTAACAAATGTTACTTTATAACTAGTAGTAGAATAGCGCCTGGGGCCACATACATAGTGAAAGCAGGTTTCCTGTTTTTTTATAAGCGGCGTCTACTGGTGCTGATTAGCGACGTCTGTACACGCGTACGCAGTAAAAAGCGCACGGAAACTGGTAAACACTATCATTTACCATCGTAATTTAGAAAAACGATGCTTACCTCATCGTTCGAGGAAGATTTTATTTTTCCAGGTAGCGTAGTTTCGATAATAAAAGGAGAAATTTGAAACACGTGCCATTATCTTTGATTGCAAACACTTTGAATATATTTGCCAACCTGACACAAAGTTCTTTTAATATGTATGAACGAGGTGAGAAATTTTCCAATGTATTTTGGAAGAAGTAAATCGTCATTTAATGGAAGCTTGGTGTAATTTGCATAAGTATGCATTGCATGAAGACAGGTTTGCGATTACTTTGTGGCAAGTATTAATAATACTTCAGCTAGATCAGACTGGAACGCAAACATGCTAATTATATGAAATTGCCTACGTGGGCAACCGGCAAGACCAACTAGACTACGCTAATATAAGCTCATACCTGTCCTCTACCGTGTCATAGCATATTTTAAAACAGAAACGGTCGAATTTTTAACTTGAACAACGGTTTGTTCGTTACTCGAAGGATAAGAATAAAAATTTCATGTAGGAAATGGAATATTTTACAATGAATATTTCACAAGCAAAGTTCTATGCGTTAGTTTCACTGGTTCCTATCATTTACTTCAGCAGAGCAACGTGACTTTGTGAACTAAATATTACGAAAAATTATTATTGCGAAATATTCTCATGAATTTGCAATTTACAAAGGTAGCATCTATCTTATTGATATAACATTACTACTCGTTTTTTTCAATAACAGATCAACGCATAAATCTCGCGTCAATCTTGTCAATATTTGATTATATAATTTGTCGAAAGGTACATTAACTAGCTTCTCTAGAAAGCTCTTTCCCAATATACACACTGTAGAAAAATGAAAATTGCTTTCGACCTAAATACAAGATTAAAACACAGTCTCGAAACATCTATTAACGATTCAGTTGCTAGGTGATGGATCATTTTTCCTACCGAATCCTATACGAGATGAGTTCTCCAGCGGATCTAGGACGAAACGCCATAATTTGTATAGCTCTCGCAGCCAACTAACTTTACTTATCCCCGTTGGGGTTAAGAGCCATCGAGGAGAAAATAAATCAAATGATTTTTGTGCGTTGAGCAAGATATCGGCGTACAGCCACGGCAGATTCAACGATCGAAACCGTATTCCGATCAAAAGCGATCATTCGCGGCTTCCATCGTTCGAACGAGTCTGTAGCCTCGATACGCGTCGATATCTAGGCGTCCTTTTAATTTCCATCAGACCGATGATCGAGCAAACGGCGTCACGCGGCGCGGCTTGTATCGGGACTTCGACCGGGGGTCCTCGGCTCTATTAAAGCGGATAGTGGCTCTCTCGCGGATAGAGGCGACACTCGAGAGACGGCTGCCAGCCAATCAACGGCATTGTACCCGCGCCACGCGATGATTGCAATTGGCTGATTAACGACCTTCCCGCGTCGCGCTGCCTCCGCCACCGGGAGTCGCATAACTCGAGCGAACTCTCCGTTTTGCATACTCGATTGCACAGGTGAACCCGTACGCGTCGCCCGTGGCCGCTACGCTGTCCATTATCGTCGCGTTTTTGTCGGCGATCGATCGCCATTTTGGATACATTATCGCGGATCGTTAGGCTCCGCGAGCCGCGACAGAAATTATCGATCGGTCGCCGTCGCTTATAAATATTCGTGACGCAATTAATAATTAATATTCTGCGAATGAGCCGAGATAAATCGCCGCGTTTCGTATTCATTAGCCTGGCTTGACCTAGCCCGGCCGGGAAACGATTAAAGAAGGCACGTCGATGGAAATTATTCGCGTGGACGGCAATCAGAAGCACCGATTGCCGTTTATTTGCAAGGCTGTTCGCGGTTCTGGTTTTTCCTTCGTCCAGACGCGGCGCGATCGTTTTCACCTTGTACGATTCTTCCAGCCAATCGATCGTTCTCACCTTGCACAATTACGCCGTCCAATCGAACCTCAGCTTTTCCTATTCCGCGCCGTAGTCCGTCTGGTTTACAGTCGTCCAAGAGTCGTTCCAATTCCAACGATAACTTTCATATTTCAAATTTGACTTCGGAAACTTCTGTTATTAATTTGTTTAACGGTAAATAAGGGGACGTTTGCTCTAAAGCAATCGAATCTCTATAAACTGATGGACTGTTCGCACCCACTATGCTATGGAGGAAGGCAAACGAGTTGTCGAGGGAGGTACTAATCTATTGATTGCGTAGCAGGCAAAAGCGAAAGGCACTGAGTACTTTAGATAATTATTCAGCAATAATCTTATTAAAAATTGCAAGCGTCCAGCGACTTGTGATCGGGAGTGTACGTTGGGCGTGGTCTCTAAGGAGGGTAAAACTATGATGTAGAGCGGTGTCAGGCATCCGTCCGTGAAGGGTTAACACCGACCGACTGTTCATGGAATCGTGTCGGTATCATGAATCCGAGCAGGGCCCCCGATCGAGCGTAACTCGGACCCTTTTCTCTTCATGGGAAACAGTTTCGGCGCGTTAAACCTGTTCCGCGGTTCCTCGAATCTGCCGTGTCCTTTGATCACGGGAGCCTTTGAGGCTCGAACGGTACACACGGAGGCCGGTACACACGGCCGGTGCATCTTGCACGCGAGCAAAGGGACAGCTCGTGATTCTTCCGTCTCGTTCTCCCTCTACTTTCCTCTCTTTTAGGCCTCCGCGGCGTCTGACGGATTTTCGGCGCACGGGGTATCGCGGCAAAGGGTGAATTAATGCCGATGAGAGCGGGCGCAGTTAATAAACCGGACTTATTAAACGATTACATTAACGCAACCGTCGCCGGAGATTAATGCACTCGGCTCCGGAACGTCTCACTCGTTCGCGAGCGGCGAGTATATATACGAAGAAAGGCAGAAGCCGACAAGAAATATGATCTACACGGTGTGGGCACCGTATCGCGGTAGCCTCGAGATAATTACGGCCACGACCGGCGATAATTTTTGCGTATCGAAGGGCCAAAAGTCCCGACGCGAAAGTGGGCCGATGAACGATCGCGTTAACGTCCCCCCTCTATGCCCTTAATTGCCGGGAAATCCATTAGAAAGACGTCGAACGGGCGCAATTACTGAAAAGAGACCCTCTAACCAAGAGCAGGGTGTTTGTCGCGTGCAAAGCTGCCCAAGAAGTCGCTCGGCTCTCGCTTCCAGCTTTTAATTACATCCTTGACAAGGAAAGTGGGCGATGTCGTGGTTTATAGAATTTAAATATCATCTGTTAATTTTTGTCCTGTGGCATGTCGCCTAGCAGACTCTGCCTTATACACCTGCTAGCGAATGTTGCCACAGTCTATTTTCAATAATAAAGTAAATCGTAGGGACACGACACAGGCAATAAAACGAACCCATAGCAATTTATTTGATCGAATATTAAAATTTGTCTATGTTTGTTTCGAAGTATTTATATTCTTTATTTTATTCGATCGAAATAGTTAGGTGGTCGAGAATTTTGTTCGGTTCCGTATTTAGGCGGTCGGGGTACGCATTTAGGCAACCGTTCCCCGCGCGTAATCTTAGATCGCGATTCACCTACGCGTGGAGGCGCGCGTACGAGGGACGTTGGAAATTCGTATCTGCGGAAACGAGGGAAGTCTCTCGGCGGAAAGGAAGCCCGCGGCGTCGGGAATTTAATAAGACGGACAGAGAAAAAGGAAAATGTCGAGCGGTCGGACGAGCCGGAAGGGAATAAGAAGGCACGCTCTTCGTCGAGCAGTACATGCTAGCAGGTGGACGAGAAGAGGCGAGAACACGAAACTACTCGGGCGGCAGCCACGGGTTTTCTTGGCCCACCCGCACCTACCACTCGTCTCGATGTCACGTGTTTATAAATAGTGCATCAACGTAATGCCCGGCGGCTGTAACCACGCCGAGAGATTTACGAACATCGTGACCACTATCCGCGGCCTGAGACGCGCTGAAACGCGGAAAGGAATTCCGCGATATAATAACGAGGGTGTCTCATCTCGTACCTAGTTAGGCGTTACCGATGACCGTCCGAGATTTCGCGGCTGCTTCGTTTTCTTTGATCACCGGCGAGATGTTCCGTGTCGCGCGTTCCCCTCTCGCATTCTACGCGTCGGAACTCTGATTCCGCCGACGACGATTGTTCCTGGGTTTTCGAGAATCTCTCTGAACAGAGAGAAAGAGAGATTCCAATTTCAAACGTTGATATATAACGAATACAAAAACATGAAACTCAAGGCGCATTAATGCTCGTTTATACCAAAGTAGCGAAAACGATTTGAGAGTGTTTTAATAAACAAAAATCAGGTGCAGCTAAAAATGCTATTTTGTATTTCAAAGGAATATCTTCGTTAATTAACGCATTTTCAATTGCATCGTATACTTTTTGGTTGCGTAATATTTGTGCGAAACTTTGGGAATTTGATAGGAACCTGAGTCTCTTCGTGGTCGATGCGACGAAGATCGAGTATCGGTCTTGTACATTTTCATTCTTGGAGCCGAGAGATGATGATACTACGACATCCGAGGCGGGATAATTCAGGCCACGCGTCTTGCGGGCGGACAAGTAAAATGCGTTTCGGAAATCGCGGCTTACGTCTGAGACGGTAGCACTTACACGCGTGACAATGAATAATTCTGTCACGTGTCATAATTACGCGTCTACTGGCGGACGAAAACAATCCATTTTTCACGCTAATCCCCAGTCATAATTCCGAGAACCGTCACAGGAGTATCGTTCCGCGTCGAGTAACCGTGTGAATCGTGACAAAGCAAAGGGAATCGTGAAATAAATGCCTTGGTAATTAATTATTTCGAAGAATATTATTACGAAAATTTATTTATCTTTTCTGGGCCGGAAGACTTTAATTTTGCTTCGATCGACAATACAAACTATCAAATTGTTAGCATTTCTTTTCTATTTCTTCGTTTTCGAGAAAATCGAGTTCGGGTACGCGTGTAACAGAGTTCGACTCGGAGATCGGTAGAAGTAGAAACTGCGAGTATTGGACAGACGCGCCAGGAAAATCGTATTCGATAGAGTTCGACATCGATAGAAGTAGAAACAGCGAGTAGTGGACAGACGAGCTGGCCAAATAATATCTTAATCAATAAATTCCATTGAATTTCGACACTATTAATCCGTTACAATTACATTCGACGGGTGACCACCCATCTTAGTACAGTCTTTGCTCGTACAAGGAGCAACAGAAAATTTCACAGAAATTTCAATACTGTAAAACTCGTTTTTCTTTTGTTTCGTTGTTAAGATTTTCGTCGCAGAGCGTCAGATATCGGTGCTTTTGCCTCGGTATCGCATTAAAGAGCCAACGTCGAAAGCGACGGGAGCGATCGCGCGTTCGTGCCGTGCCCGGTGCCTTCTAACAAATGATACTTGAAATTTTCGAAGTTTCTAACGGTATACGCGCTTTGTCAACGTAACAACATATATTTCACGGACCCTGACTTTGCCGGATGCACGCTTAGCTATTTCTGCGATCCGCGACAGCCGTGTCTGATGCGCTGCGCCCGCGCTAGCAACGTCATGCCATTCTGTAACGCGAGGAAGGCGTTCGCGGTTCTCGGTGAAATTCTTATCACTAGTCGTGAAACGCGATCGTTGCTTTCCACCTCCCGTGGAATTTATCGTCGAGTCTCAATCTTGGCTTGGTAATCGAATGAACGGACCTGGATGCCCGACGAAATTAGTCAACGTAATGAAACATCAAGACGCGGCTTGGCGGGAATGCAGCGTTGAGTTTCTGGTGACGTCGCGCGAGGAATCCGCATTGAAGAATCCGCGTTTGTTCGCAGTCAAAAAAATTCGTATCCGTTTCTTGACAGATATTTAATTCTGTGATCAAAATTTATTAACCGAGTTTACTTGACATTTTTGTCTGAATTTTCCATTCATGGGGATGATAATTTATATTGTTTTCTTTACATCTTTCCAAGCAACGGGAGTCCTCTTAACTATAGAACTTCGACGCTCGAGATTAAAACGAACATTTGTCGCGGGATCTTTCCCGTCACGTTAAGCGTCGTCTCGTCTCGCGTATTCGCCCCCGTCGCGAGGACACGCTAGAACACTTAAATTTGATGTACGGCAGACGCAACAATCGCCCGCGACAAACGTCGCGTAGACGAAACAACCGGAGACAATGGTGGACGCGTTGCCGTCCGTCGTGCGGCAGAGAAATGCGCGAAATGGATACCGACGCGCGAGATTCCGTTTGCGCCTCGAGATTATGTATGCACGCATTTGTTGGCTTAATGGAATCCGCCGGGCGTATTACAATACGCGCGGAAATAATGGAACCCGCTTGTTGAAACGCGACCGATACAAAGCGGTCCGGTGTCCCGGCTGTCAAATTGCACGCGCCGACGACGGTGCTCGTCGGACTCGCGAGAGAGAATCCATTCTCGAATCTGTCGGGACACTCCTCCGGCCTCTCTGAATTCGCCAACATCTCTCTGAATTCGCCAACCTCTCGCTGCTTCCGGGTGCCTCCTACGAAAGAACCCGCCGACCAGTTTAGAAACAACCGTGCCCCGTCACTGCCCACAGCTCGCTACAAACACGCTGACCGCGACGCGTTGACGCAAACGCGCGGATAATTCTTAGCAATTTACTGCTTCAGACCGTACGTCGCTCGTCCGTATCAATAACTTACCGAGAACGAAATTATTAAACGATACGCGAAATATTTACACGACGGAAAGCTAATTTTCTGATTACGACAATAATAATTTATCGTACGAGTAACCCGGTTAGAAATAATGAAATTCTCAGCGAACAGCGGACTCTTTCGATGGAGAAACAAAGGGTGCCACGAAGAACGAGCTCGCTGGTCAATTTCACGGACGATCGATTAAATGGAGCGCAATGATTTGACGCGAAAGATCCAATTGGCCGCAATAGACGTCCGCGGGGCGTCGAGTCGCTTCTAAAGCGAACGCGACGATCTTCTTCCGTGGCCAGTAAATCAGCCGATTCCGAGGCTCGGAGAGGAGAGTTTATAAATGTATCTCCCACGCCCTCCACTGTCTGGCCGGATTTCTCTCTTTGCTCTTCCACTTTGCTCCCCCTCCGTGCCGCGAGCTTTCTTCGTCGACACGCCGTTGTATTACGTGCGAACGCTTCGGAAGGTTAAATTAATTTGCTTCTTTCCCTCGACGCGGCTGTGTGCAAGGCTATTGCCTTCTCCGCTCCATTCTCTTCGTCGTCGACGACGACGACAGGGGAGACCCGTCGGTGTCGTCTCGGGCCAGCTAAACGCGCGAAAAAATGCCTTTCTGCCGGCAAGAATTACGGCGCGATAATGCGCCCCGGGAATTTCGGTTTGTCTAGGGGAGAGAACGATGGAGATTTATTATTTTAATGCGACTCGCCCACTCGGCCCCGCGAAAATAGTTGATGAGGATGTTGACGCCGTCGGATGAATTTATCGCTCGACCCCGGTCGTGCTCCGGGCGTCTCGCCTTCTCCTTGCTCACCTGACCGATGTGGAACGGATTCCTCGGTCAAGCATCCTAGAACAGGAGGAGTTAACTCGCGGCCTTAACCTATTTATGTCTATGGTTCTACACTGAGCGATAAAAAATCGAGAGGCTACTTTTTAACGACACCGACCTCATTGAGACGTTAAGATTAACGAGATTAAGGGGTCCCATTTTTGATTACGAAAATTGATAAATAAAAGGTGGACGATAAAGATTGAAAGCATCGATAGTAATATCAACGTGAGCTAAACGGTTCGTTAAATATCACAATTTTTTTAGTATTAGTATTTCTTTGAGTTTGTATCCTCCCTGATATTTCACTAGTAATAAGATGCAATTTATATTATTATCAACGGAAATCGTAACGAGATATTTATTAGAAACATATGGAGACAAATGGTTTGGCAGCCACAGTTTCACGCCTTGGCCGCCTCGTTTGTTTGATTTGAAACATTTGGAAGTGTCCTAACCTCGAAATTGGTATTTTTGGACTAAGGTCGTCGAGTACTATCGGAAAATATAAGAATCGTTTAAACATTCCTGGTGTCCCGAAACGAGACTTAATCTCGCGGCGCGTTGCTTGAACGCAAATAAGAAAATTACGAACTCGAAGTA
Organism: Colletes latitarsis; assembly: GCF_051014445.1. Classification (NCBI taxonomy): domain Eukaryota; kingdom Metazoa; phylum Arthropoda; class Insecta; order Hymenoptera; family Colletidae; genus Colletes; species Colletes latitarsis. The sequence goes on along the minus strand of NC_135139.1, from coordinate 18,221,427 downwards.
GAATTTAATTGCTAATAGCACGGAGCAGCGTGACCAACAATCTGATCGTTAAGAATTTTATAGAGGATATTAATCTTCGTTTATGTATGCCGATAAAAATGTAACGTTGCGTTTTATATGCACTTTACGTTCTCAGTGTGCAACTCGATAGGATCTCGATTAAATAAGTTCTAGCTATTCGATAGAAAAAGATTTCCCACCCTTGTCGTAGAGGCCACTCGTGATCGACACTTTGACTGGCGTGTCACTCGTAAATGGGCGACGCGTGCGTTCCACTGGTGGTCGTATATGGTTGACAGTCTTTTTCAACCGATCGTAAATGACGTTAACGAGTGCTTCCAACAGTACCCAATAGAACCAATAAAATATAACGAAAGCGTAAGAAAGGCGTAAGATTTATTAAAATTAAAGCATTCCAAGACGAAAGCCATTTTCCTCGAATCTGATCGTTTCCACGTCAAACATTTTGCCCCACTTGATATTACTTTGAGTATATTATTTCCTCTATTATAATTACTTCTTGCAAGAAGAACTAAATAGCTTTGTACACATTTTAGATTTAGTAATTCTGTATAATTAACGATTTTATTATCCGTACATACTTTCCTACTCAATCACCATCGGAATTAATCATTGTCAGACAGACTGTGTATAATTATCCTTAATGGCTGGTTCGTAGAAAACACTAAGTTCGTCGTTCAATTTCCTCTGGTACTCTTATTTTCCGAATAATTACATTCTTTATGATATTTTAAACCACGATCCATCGATTAGAAAAAATATCTTTCTATTCTTTTAAACCTCCAATATGATCTTTCGATTTCGACTAACTCTGGGGATCGAAGGACTTCCTCTGGAAGGAGAAAACGCGATTCCGTTGGCGGGAATTTGTAAAACAAGACGCGTTATCGTTCTAATCCATCGCGACATCGGCGCTTAACGTCGCGAATTAAAACACACCGGGAGAAACGGTGGCAGTCCGCTAATAAAATGATAATTGAAGTATTAAGAGTATAATTAGCGGCGGCGATTCACGTGTCGAGGGATGACAACCAGCTCTCGGGTTCGCGGACGTTTGCGGTTACTTAATGACACTTATGACAGCCGAGTTGCGCGAGCCCCGCTGTTCCGGGGGCCGCGAAGTGGCTCGGCAAGATCATCTCTGGACTTATGGCGGATTAACGAAACGTACAACGTTCCCCGACGGTCTTCGCGATTAACTGCCGCCTCTATTAAATAATTACGGGACACGTATTTGCCGGTTGTCGGAACTGGATGCTCTTTAACGAGTTGCTTCGATGATGGACGCGGCGAATGCCATGCTAGGCACCAGTTATCGCGGGACTATTTCTAGGATCCGCTGGGGGTCGTTGTTTCGTGCTCAGCGACGCTAATTACCTACGAGGGGAAAGAAAAGGAGTCGGAAGTTTTGTGAAATTGATGGGGAAGAACCTGGTGTTTATAAACGATTTTAAGGTTTGAATCGAGTCTCGGATACGGGAATTTTAAAGGATTTTAAAAATATTCTCCACTCTTGCTCCCTTCATTTTATTTTTCACGATTTCTGAAACTATACCCACGGTTGAAGGGTTAATTCGCGCAATAGAGCATGACGACGGTTCCCGGACTAGCCAACAGAGTACTACGCTCTCTCACAAGTACTCGATCGATCATTGTCCCTCCTTTTCGAAATTCGAGGTGTTGTCGAATGCTGGTCCCGAACGATGATCGTTTGTCTTTCATATTTCGACCGCCCACGTACAGACGTTTCTTCCGCCGCTTGGGTTTAATTGCTGCGCGGCCACGTAGCCGTGGTTGGATACTTATACGGATCATGCAACAAGGAACGACGCTGTTGGCGACGCTCGCGTGAAAATAGACGCCCGATGGCTCATAGTCGCGAGACGCAGGCGACACGCCTGCCAGAGCTCCGACCGCCGCCCGTGACGCTTGACTGTTATGAGCAGTTATAATAACAGTCGTGGCTGGCCGCGACGAGGAACCCTTCATTAATGGAACACCCGCGAGACTATGAATCGCCATGGTGAACCTAGTGAACGAACTACCGCGTCTGACGACTGTCTCTTGAACGCGGATGAATGTACCCGTCCCGTTGCCTCACGGAGGACTTCGTAGCGCTCCTATTGCAACTCCGATGACAATAATAGACAGGACCGGTGGTCTACGACCGCTGTCAGACGCTCGACCATCGAAATCGGACTATATCGGTGCGTTAACCCCTTCGTGTTAACGAGTGGTCACAACTTTGAGCCATCAATTTTATCGGGTCATATTTTATGTATCGAGCACTGGTTGATTTCTGACCGGAGATACGAAATTTTGGCCCCCATTTTGGAGAATTAATTTACGACACTCCATTCGTGCTACAATCCTTAAAAGTTGAAACACAACGAGTTCTTCGTGCACATCTAAATCACACGAGTTATTTTCGGACAGTTGTACCTTATACCGAGCGATAAATAATCCGTCGATTGTTCCGGAACGCGTATTTTGATATGTCGCGCATTATGGAACTGAAACGTCGCATCAATAGCTCAATGGAGACGTTAAGATGATACAATTAACGACTTCAAAAGAAGTTTATTTAAATTTATACAGCGCTTCGAAAAAAGCGTTCGCGAAATTTATGGCGCTCTTAATGGTCGTAAACGTCAGAGGCGGTTCACCAGGCTACGTTCTGGAAACCCGAGCCTAAAAAATGGTGCTAATATAGGGACAACCACCGAACATCTGATAAACTGCACGGTTGTAACATTCCATAGTATCGGACCACTGTCATCCACTAAAATACAGTCGAGTTCCAGGGCAAGAATTTTTGTCTTCCTCAAATTTCGAACCAGAAATAGAAAATCAATCTCGGAAAGAAATTTCTAAACTACGTCTTGACGAAATATCGGTTTAACCATTAAGCAGTCGCTGTACCTAATTAAATCAGCGTAACAGATATTTGACTGTTCTTTATTTGCCACTAGCTTCCAAAATAATACCATATATCATATTCCATCTTTTTCCGATTACGGTATATGACGGAAGATGGCAGATTCAAGTGACATATCACAGTATACGATCTTAGAATAATAAAAAATTTGACACACGATAAATTGCCACCTTAGCTTTTCGTAAACTTTATGATAAACAGGTTTCGGTTAATTAACTGCAGACGGACTGGAAATATTGCGTGTCAGAATTTTGACGAAAAAGTGACATATCGGGTTTTGCTACCCGGGAACGGATCTATTGCGAAACACGTAAACGAAACGGTAAAGATCGTTAGGTATATTAATTAAAATGGCCGTTAATAGCCGGAGCCGTTATTCAAGATTTTTCCCCCTGCCAAATGTCGATGTCGTTTCATTAGCGGTAGCAAACGGACGCAGAAAGAGGAAAATTGAAATCGACGCCTCGTTAGGCGAGCAATCCCATGTTCGCGGGCGATTTCGAGACGGCTGATGATTTACGCGCATTCTTTTCGCCGGCTAGGATGAGAAATGGTCGGGCATCGTCGTTAGTTACTTTTGTCCGTAAACATCGGTACATAAAATTGGGACGTATCGCGCGGCTCGAGGGTTCGGCCAGACGGAGGCGACACGCAGAACGGAACGGTATCGTTTCGTTCGTTTTCAGCGGTTTGATTTACGACCGTCTTACGTGCACTCGTAAACGTTATATTGGTTTTCACAGTAGCGACGCTCTCCGTGCAACACGGAGAACCAATTAACTTCGCATCAGCCGCGATAAAAAGCGACGCGGCCCGCTACGGGGGAAAAAGCTGCTGCTTACCGAAAGATATATCGGCCTCCCTCGGTTCGAGAAAAATTATTGAGACGTCGAATCGGCCAAACATAATGAGATCCTAACGCGAATCGCGCTCAACTTTTAATCGAATTTTAAGCGTTAATTAATAAACGCAAGGTGCGTTTCCTCTCGTTATCGAGTAATTGTGATCAACAAGGGGTGGAGCCGTTTCGGTCGCGCCGGAGCAAGACGGATGGCCGCGATTAAATTCATTTCGACCCTCCGTTCCCGCCGTGTGGCTGCCTATTTAGAATTATTCGACCAAATATTAACTCCGCTCTTAACGATTCGTTGCTTTCGAAAATGGTTTACTCGAAATTACAAAATGTTTAACGGAATCATTTTTCTACGAATAAAATTCGCGTTCGAGTTGTCGAGGGGCCGTGGTATATTTCAAAACGTAAGAGCAACAAAGTAATTTTCTGTCTCTTTCTCTCCCCGTCAAAGCGGTTACTGGATCATTAGCAGAAGCAGCGATCACCGAACGATTACCAAAAGTTATTTCATCGACTCTTTCTGCCAACACACATAAGACGCTGGCTATTCGGGCGAGGGCGTGCTGACGTGGAACGCCATGACGCTGAGTGCGTTCCAAAAATACGACCGCACTTTGGCACGGCACACTGCGCCCGGTGAGTTTAGCGGTTGTTTACATCGATAAAGAAGCTGTTTCGAGTGCCATTCCGGGCCATTAGTGACCTCCTACGTTACCCTCGGTTCGGAAGTGTCTTCAAATCAGGAACGCAGGTCCAGGTTCCCTTTACGACTTTTTTTTTTACGCTCAGAGCTACCGATCGAACCCTTTGTCCATCGTCGCGTCGTTTCGAAAGATCGAGCTTTTTAATCGGGAATTCCCAATCGTCAACCACAGTCGGATCGATTATTCAATTTTTAAAATAAAATTTGATACTCGTGGGTCGAAGAAACGCAATACAGGTGTTATTGATTACAGTAACAGACAAAATTATACTCTGAAGCAGTCTTATAAAAAATTAGACTCGACCACGCAAGAATAGAATAGAGTCAAGAGTCAACTTACGTAGAAAATATAGTCAATGGTAATTCGTAAATGCTTTTCGACTATTCTAAGTTACGCGAACATGACTAACTCACGCGTTTGCTATTGCAGCGTTCCAGTGAAACAGTGAAAACGTACGAGTAGCCGTTTCCATTCATTAACAGCCACCACGCGGGAAAATTAGATGACTCAGGGGACGTAATAACAATAAAATATTTCAGTCCGACCCGGTGGTCGACGCGCCTCGAAACGATATTTGTTTGCTCGGCCGTGCGTGTCGTCGAGTGACGTTTAGTGGGTGTTTTTGGTTTCCGTTTGTCTTGAAACGAGGTGTTAATTCGCTCGCGCGAAAACTACGAGCAGTCGGCGGTTTTGAATTATTATTGCCGGTGGTCCTGTCGTCGGTTCTAATAATCGCGGGACACAAACCGCGATTCCGGTGACATTTTTCGTCCATTTTGTCTCCGTCGTCTAGGTTACGACCCGAAATACAGAAAATGTTGCGCAAAAGCAAGTCGAAAACGTGGAATAAAATTCCTTTACAACTACCGAGTCTAAATTGTATTTTTTGCAGAATTAAAATTTTTGCTTCGAGCGTACATAAATTGGTTGAGTCGTTCCGAGGTCGAGGATCTGCACGGAGTAATTATAATCCAATTACACGCGTTGATTCGCTATCACAGGTTAATTGCTTCGCGAACGAACGTTTTCGATTCGCGTTCGTCGAAACCGCGACTTCGTGGGCCGGACTTTCTAACAATCGCCGGGCCCAGAATCGTTTTCGAAGCCGTTCTTTACGGCCAGTTAAAAGGACAAAGCGTGCCATTTCGTACAACTTCGCTTTTATAGCGTTTCAGAATCCGCTGGCTAATTTGTGGCCGAACACAGTAATCGAGTTAAAACGCCGTTTGCCGTAAAACGTGTGTTTCTAGTTTTTGCGCCGGTTGGCAAATCTTCTTTTAAGTGTTACCCATAATTTATCCATAGTCAGATGACCGGGTAGAAAAACGACAGGCTTGGAAGAGCGTTCCATTTAGGGACGCTTCTTATTTATAGTCTCGCTGGCGAAGACAAGGGACATCGAGACGGGACTCTCGCCAGGGTTTCCGTACTCGGTTAATAATGCAAGCTCACAAAACTGGGGGAGTCGATTGATGTTCTAAAAATGATTTTTAATAACGTCAAATTACTAATTAAATAATTGTGTATTAAAAAATTGTGTCTCGTATAGTCGTGTAGCTGATCGTTTTCAATTTTCGAATAAATTCAATTAATTATATACTAGATATTAATAATATGGGCGATAAATGTTACGATTAACGCGTCGACTGGCAAGTACGAGTTAATTTGCAGCTAATGATCCGTCACCGGACGCTGTTTACGAGTAAATAATGGGTAATAGGCGTTCGAAAGAAGAATACAAATTAGCATGCATTAGAAGGCCGACGATTTATACGTAAATCGATAAAACAAGTAACAAGTTAGCTCGTAGGTGGCGCATTGAATTATCTGATCCGAGAGCACCAGTGGCAGTCCGCGCGTTGATATATCGGTGAGAATATTGCTTCGTTTAAATAGTTATTATCTTCAATTACGATAGTATTATAAGGGACACGTCGCGTCGGTAGGTTTTGTGAGTTATTCGTTGTTCTTGGTTCGTTTCGCGAAGCCCACTTAATGCGATCGCGGAAGGAGAAGAAAACGCTCGTCTCGCTAGGTTGAACACATCTGCCATGTGGGTGTTACCGCTAAATCTTGTGTGCGCGATATGTCGCATGCCCGTGTCACACGTTCCCCGTTCACAATGGGACCGACAGTACTTCGCCAGGCGTGGGTACGTTCGCGTGTTACAAGAGCACGCAAGACGAGTTTAATGCGGCCAACGACAGGCACACCCTGAAATCGAGAAACGCGACTATCGCCCGCTGACAAAGTACGAACCGCAGAATCGCCTCCTCGACCATGCGGAAAAGAACCTTGGACAAATGTTCCGCGACGGTTGTTTCTCGTTTGACGTCCCTCGTATCGTTAAAATTAAATTCACACGACACAGTTCTACGACACACAATTGCATCCTACGTTACTACTAATCAGCGATCTTCAAACATCTTACAGTTTAGCATATCGAAAAGTATCCGATTGTTTTACAGTAAAGAGAATATTTTAAATGCAAATCCCATGTTTCTTAACAAGTATCGAATAATTAAAAAATTAATAATGTACAGCAGATTCGAAAAGGTCGAACCTCTGCTCGAGACGCGTAACATCGAGTTGCCCAATAATTGGGGAGTAAAAAGATCCGTGTCCTCGAAAGGGGAGCTATAATAAGGCACAATGAATTTTCGGGCAAACACGTCGCACCTTGGGGGCGAACAAAGCGCGGTGGAAGTATTTACGTAGAGATTAATCGCGGAATCTATGTTGGTTCGCGTTGAATCCGTTTTTAATGCGAATATTAATGTCCCCCGAGGATGAAGGGAGCGTCGTCTGAGAACGGAGCGGAGGCTTAACGAGCATTAAAAATACGGAAACTTCTTTTTACTGCGGGCCGTTCGTCTTTATCTCTCCGACGCGTTTCGCTATCTCTGGCGAAGGCCTCGAGAATCCCCCACGGTTGAAACTCAGACTAAACACTTTATCCCCGGACGGTGGCAAAAAGAGAGTTGTCACCCGCATTTTCGTGATGCGTGCGAACAATATCAGACGGCAACGGGCGAAACGGAAGAGAAGGAGGAAACGGGCCAACGAAACCGAGACGCGTCTGGGTCCTTAAAGGCTCCGGAGACAACAGATGTTCCCCTTTTTTCGACGGTCTGCGCATGCCACGCGAAAAAATTCTTCCTCTCACGACGCTGTCAAAATCGAACGAGGAGGTCTTATTTATTGGGGGGCCCTCGTCGCCGGGCCCGTTTCCTTTGCTCTCTTTCGCGTCGTTCCCTTCCACCCGGCAACGGGATATCGATATTATCCTCTCGTTTGCGTGTTATAAAATTCTCCTTTAATGAACTCGTCCCGCGGACTTATTTTTAGTGCGTGCCGAGGCACCCGACTTCTCGTTACGTGTCCCTCGTTTTCGAGAGCACCGTATGATCTTTGTATCTACGCTCGCTTATCGGGCTATTCTAAATTACTCGCGGAGCCTCCTTATCGTCGATAATTATGGTCCTCCGTGCGATACGAATCGTATAAACGGTACGTTACGAGACCTGGCTCTAAGGGAGGTTATTGCGACGAAAGTCAGCCACGACATTTTGAAAAAAATAATTAGCCTCGGAAAATTCATTATTCAATCGATATTATTATTAAACGTCTTTACAAATAAAATAGTCTACAGTAAGTTAAAACTTGTTTCGGTTTATCCGTTGATCTTTAATTTATTTTTTGATGCATCTGCAGCGGTGGAAGTGCACGTGTGAAATTTGTTCGGTCCAATTTATTTTTGTATACATTTCGCGTATTGAAGCGATTATATGCTAGCGTGCAACGGGCATTTAGTTTCGTACAAGTGCTATTTCACGGACATTTGGTCTCGTATAAATACCATTTTACGGACAGTTGGGTTTAACAGACATTCGGATACAATGAACTCCGCCGCAATTAATTAATTCGCTAAAATGAACTTTAATCGTAAACAGGCTATATTTAGCTGGGTTCTGTGTCTATAGAGATAAAAATCGTAAAAAAACAACTACGAAAATCACTCCGAGTATATCTGTTAAATCTTTAAACGTCGTTTCGCCGATTCAACGACAGATCCAAATTACAATTGGGAACGGTGTGTACGATTCCTCGGTGCGTATAAATTTCGAATTAATCGCGAAACGACAAGTGCTCTCGATGTTCGGGCACGATTAGGCCGACAGCTCGAAACGAACGAGTATGTTACTTTCGCATTCTTTCCATGAGTGGTTCGCAGATCGTCGCGACGAGCTTGGCTCGAGACGCGCGGTCTAAGTTTGCCACAAAGTCGGACAACTCTGATATATTAGTTTCATGCGTGGTTACATAACCGCGAAGAGTTGTTCGCCATCGCATACCCCACGTCAGCCACGTCGCCGTGGATGAAAAGTCGTTGTTGTCGTCTTCGTCGTCCGAGCCCGCGCCGAGCATTCGCGCGTGTTCTGGTGTCCCAGCTCGCAAGGACGTTATCACGCTATCAAGACGCTTTTCAAGTATATACTGCGCTCCAGATCGTCAAAAATGCTCGACATCGGCCTTTATGTTCGCCAAGTTCTTAAAACGCACGGAAGACGGTTTGCGCGTACACTGTCGCTCAAAAGTTTGGAATAAAATTCTTCGTGGAAATACCTAATTCTATGGATTTCACTGAAATTAAAAAATTCTTTTTTAAAGATCTAATCGAATTTGGAGCAAAATCGGTCCATGGACGACGATGGTCGCCTCTATTAATTTTCTGTTTCTTAAAATATGTCAAATATTATATGAAAAAGTTAGACAAATATTTTCTCTAATAAAGAATAAATTAAATGAAGTCCCGTGCGTAGCGTACTTGGACCACATTAGGATATATCGTATTACGCAAATGATTACAATTTTGTCATCGAAAGAGTTTGGAAACCACCGAGGATGGTGCTGGACAGTATCGGCATTATGTATCCAGGACAATATAACAATGTCCGAGTAATATGTTGAGTCAAAGTTAATTGGTAACGGGAAGTAAATTTATTTGGAATTTTCGATTACTAAATTGCGACGATTATCGTTTAGCGCTGCCCGCCGGGGGTGCAGGAGAAAAGTTATTTTTCTCTCTCCCGTTACTTTTGGCCCATCCACCCCCCTCTCTCTTTTTTTCTTTACAACGCCGATACGTGAACTGGTAATTGGACCGTAATCATCATCATTGACAATTTTACGAGCGACCATACGCCGATGATCGTTTCACGGCGTAAAAGACCGCTGCAGGCCAGACGCGGGTCTTCTTCTTCCTCGACCACTAATTTACATGGAAACTATAACCCGGAGACCGTCCTACTATGCGAGCTCGTCTCGATACTCAGCCAGCCACTCTTATTTCATCCTTCCTCGATAAAAATCTCTTACGATTCTTGCGCCCAATTCCTGTGCCAATTTCTTGGAAATCCGAACGATCGGCTCGCGGGGAAATGCGATTCACGCGCCGCAAATATGGTAATCAAAATTCTATAAAAATGTATTAATACGTTGAAAATTGCGAGCACAAAAGACTCGACAGGCAACGTATATAATATCGAATGACTAGGATCGAAGGTTTTTGTAATTTTCTTATACTATAAAAATTTACTCGACTGGATGGACTTTATCGTTTTAATTTCCGCGATGCAAATAATCTCCCTGTTAGTACGATAACTATTATCATTTAACTCTACAGAGGAGACAAATACCCGTCAAAACAGAGGTTTTCCATCCCCGATCTAGATCGTTTCGCAAAGAGTGCAGAGAGCGAGATCGAAGTTGATGACGTGCCCTAAATGTCGTTCAGCGAAAAGAAACGGTGCAACGGGAAGTCTGACGAACTCTCCGCGCGATTCTTGTAGCGACCACACGTCGCGTTTTCTATTGCCGCGTTTGCCTTTCCCCGGTACGGATCGTTATCGCCGAGGCGATTTTTATTTTCTCCCTGCGAACGGGGATTCGTCTCGAAAATCGCCTTCCGTTGCGCGATGCTCGACGCCAGGGCACGGCTGCTAGGCGCGTTCGAAACGAGTTCATTATCCTCGTGAAAAAGCGCGATCCATCATCGTCCTCGTCAGATTAGATCAAACGGAGAAACAACGCGCGCGCCACGTGTTACCGTGTACACTGGTAGGAGGTAGCGCGGAACGCTGGCCGGGGCACCGTTGTTCCTCTAGAAACAACATGACAGTTTGGCATGATTAGTACACGTGTACTATTGTTCATTCATCCCGAGGCCACCCACCATAGAACGTACAAAAGGATCGCGCGGGGACGCCGTAGACAGATGTAGATCACTCCGTGCAGATACCGTGGATGAAAGAAGACAGCGAGCCGCTCTACTCATCGCCCAGCCATATTCCTCCGTAGGATATACGTCTAGCCGCCTATTGGCTCCGGTTTTATTTACGAACGAGCTTCTTATCGGACGGCCGTACCACCGTCCACCGTCTCGCTGGGCAATCCATTTCTACGCCAGATCAGATTCGTATCGCCGACGGACTCCAATATCCTCGCGAACGACCGGACCAGGCAACGAGATCGCGCGAAGGGAAAATAGAGCAGCAAACAATGGGTACTCATAGGCGAGCGCTCACGGGGGGTGCCAGGTTCCGTCGATACCGGCGTCGTGATTACATGGTTCTGTTTGCTCGAAGGTGAACGGAACTGTCCGGAGTGCTTGGATCTGGATTAGGTCCGGGAGTCAAATAGAAGTGAGCCTTTAGAGCGTCGTGACAGTATAGTTTATAGCTAATGCTAATCGCTTTGGACAAGGATATTGTGGCGACTTGATGTTGCAGGAAGAAATGAGCGAGGTATAACAGGAGTCCCTAGCAATTCCTGCATTAGGGACTTGATAAAATATTATTAGTGTACAAATATACTAGCAGATTTGCTTCTCGATAACAATTTTTTCAAATTTTTATTATTGCCCTTTGTTCTTATCGAAGTACTCGTTAACTTTTATTCCAAACGTTTTTTTGTCGGATTAGTGTAAAAGCCTTAAAAATCGGTGCGATCGTTAGCGTGAACTCGAATACACCATGTAAATAACAAAATAAACATATAAACTATTATTACTTATGCTGTTTTCTATGTTCATCGGATAGGGGATGAAATGTCCTTTAAAATGAGCGTTCGTTCAAGTCGATAGCGTAATCAGTTCCGGAGATATAGCGATTTTAGTTTCAAGTCGATGCGGTGGTTAGTTCTAGAGTTAGAAGGGTTCGAAGCGTTTGTTTACGTTTCATTGTTGACGTCGCGAGGCGATGACCTCGCACGTGCTCGTAGTAAATAGTAAACTACGTCACTCGGTCACGAGTCACGTACGAGAAAGAGAGGTCCGGCGCTACGCGTCAGACGGGGACAGAGATAGTAGAATTAGAAAAAATACCCCTTTACATAAATGACGATATCTTCAAAACGAAAAGTCGGATCTACATAATCCCAAAACCATTTTAAAGATGAAAAGTTAAATTTACTATTTGGAGTCAAAAATTGTCACGTGTTATTCAATCTGGACTTTGTAACCTGCAAGTCGTATATAAAACTGCATCGACAGATCACACCTATTGCAAGAAATTTGCCATCTTTTTTTTACAGAATTTCTTTCTTTCCCTTTGTATTATATCTACGCTAGACAAAAGACTTAGTACGAAGGAGGTATATCCAGAACCACGATCAAAGACACTTTTAAACGCCCCGAGTTTTTGCAGAGCCCACGATTAGAACCGCCTAGAGCTTGTTTAGGAATAAAACAGGTAAGAGTGACACGAAAAGCGGGGGTGTCGCGCGTAGATTGAATGGACGGTTAGGTGGATGAGAGTCGAGTCGCGTTCCGTTGTTTCCTCTGAAATAGCACGACAGTTTGGCATGACGGGTACACGTGTACTATTGTTCGTTGGATCCGTGGCCACCCACCTCAGACGCGGTACACGCACGAGAGGAAGTGGAAAGATGGAGTAGATCAGAGAGAAAGGCAGGCAGATATGAAGCAAAGGGAGACAACCGGAGTCTCTTTACTAGCGTCCGGCGATTCCTCCGTGTGAGATTCACAGCACCGAGCGCGTGTATTATCGTCGCTATTATTACGCCTTCGCCACCTCCGACACCGTCTTGACGGACAGTACGACAGACAGGTTTCTGCCTCCTCCTTTTCCTTTCGTTTTTGGACCCGGCCGAACTGGTCTTTTTCTAGCAACCCCGGAGATGGAAACTCTGCTTGCGTTCTCGTGACATTCTGCGATTATTAATAAGGCCGTGGCCGTCTACTCAGTGGCTTTCAGATCCAGCGCCACGATACGTACACCATCTCGAACCTCGGGCTCGCAGACCCCGTGAAACGCTTGTTTCGCACGATAGTGGCTCGCGATCGAGGATTCGAAGGTGGAATATTTCCGTAAGAAAGGATCATAATTGAATTTCTGGAGGTTGTCGTTCGCTTGCAACGTCGAGATGCTTTATACGTAAGAAATAGTTGAACTCAACCTGCAGTTTGGGTATTGTAAGCGCGACGATTCGACGTTGTAATTCAAACTTAAAAGTGTTTAGGAGTATTTCGTAATAAAGCACCACCTCGATCCATCTTCGGCCTGTATCGCTATCAAGCTGCTCGCTGCAATAACCACAAAATGAAGGCGATATATCTTTCCAAGCCGAGCGACAAACTCCGTCTTGTACCAGGAAGACCGGCTCGGCGCCCGGAATAGAATTGTTCGTCAAACAGCGGCGATTAATATCATTTTGTGGTCTCACAAAAGAGCATATCGTCCGACAACCAGGCTTCCTGTAACTGTCCGCCAGCATCGCAACGCCCTCGTGGCGGAATAGTCTCGGACACGAGGCGCGTCTCATTGTCAGCCTCGCGAGCGAGCGACCGTCACGCAACCCGATCGCCGTAAATTATATTCTACGCGTGGATAGAACAATGTGCATGACGAACACCAGGGACCAACGGCACGCGAGCCGAACGCACACTCTGCCTCCTCCAATCGTTTTCCTTCTCCTTTCTTTCCTCGTTCTACGCTCGTTCCTCGTCTTACTTCACCATCTACCCCCTTCCTTGCTCGTCTTTGAAAATTACACTGTCAAAATGATTTAAAAATTTTTGTTATTTCTTAACATTTAACACTAGTTCCTGGCTGACTATATAGACTCATATTCTTTATTTTCTTCCCTCTTTGCTTGCTCTCGAAGACAGGACGGCCAAAATGTTCAATCGTGTAAATCTGTGAGACTTTCCTCTCGACTCTGTCTAAAATATACGAAGGTATTAAATTTGTTGCACGTAGCAGATTTGGATAGTGCCAAGTTTGGTCGCCGTAGGCTGTACTTCCTCCGAGCCTCACCTCTTCGCGTCGAGCGTCCATTTTTCTCTGCCTATGCGGTCTTCTTGTTCTTTTCCGCTCCCTCGCGCAACGCTTCTCGGAGAAATCGTCCGCACTCGGTTTAGTTGCATTCCTCTGGCAAGGGACCTTAAGCGTAATTCCGCGAGGCTGCTACGAGCGAGGCCAGCGTCGATGACGGCGTTATTGCCTGCCCTGCACGCCGCCGCTTAACGCGATCGCTGACTGAGACCAGCCGTTATCTGAGAATAGGCTACGGGCGGAGAGGCCGCGGTAAAATTGGTTGGAAATTATGTGTACTCGCGTGTACTCGGCGTACTCGTTTTTCGGGGGCCATGTCACGGGTGGCGCCACACGTCGTGGGGTGGAGGAGGGTCGAGTATGTTTGCAAACACTTTGTCATAACGCGGTCGAATGTCAAACTCGGTTTGGTCCGGGGCCTACTTACGCTTTCGTACCATTTTATGCATTGCTTAGCTATTGGGTTACTCCCACTCGTACTCGTATGCTATGCAGGGTGTTCGGCCACCCCTGGGAAAAATTTTAATAGAGAATTCTAGACACCAAAATAAGACGAAAATCAAGAATACCAATTTGTTGATGGAGGCTTCGTTAAAAAGTTATTAACAATTAAATTCAAAAATTTCAAATTGTTCGGGAAAAATTATTTTCGGATGCGGGGGTCAATTACAATCATTTTTGGTCATTAGACATACCCTCGAAATCCTACCCACTTTCGAGAAAAAAATTCGAGTATGTGTTGAAAGTTTTGGGTGAAAAAAAAGACTTTCGAATTGTCTTAGAAAAATTATTTTCGGTTGCGGGGGTCAATTACAATCATTTTTGGTCATTAGACATATCCCCGAAATCCTAACCACTTTCGAGAAAAAAATTCTGTACGGTCGGAACTTTAAACGTTAATAACTGTTTAACGGAGCCTTCACCAACAAATTGGTATTCTTGATTTTCATCTTATTTTGGCCTCTAGAATCCTCCATTAAAATTTTTCCCAGGGGTGGCCGAACACCCTGTGTGGCTTGTGAATTCTTTCTATTTAATTCTGGGCAATGGCCAATTACAAAACTACTATCGTCGGTGATTTTATCACCGTATATAATTTCGCCCAGAATATTCAAAATTATGTACTTGGGAAACAAGAATAAAGTATGTGATAAATTACAAAAAAATTTTAATTTAGGTCTTGTATTTAAATAGAAAAAATATTCTTAAAATAAAGCGTGTGCGATCTACGACAAAATTAAATTGAGTAATAAATTTGAAAGAAATTTAAAACGAATTACGTAAGAGTGTTCGTATTCGTAAGGTTCGCCAGTATCTGTCAATTCCCGAGCGTCTCGACGCTGTCTGACATTCTGTTGAACCTTTCGGAGCAACCACGAGAGACGACCGTCGTCGGAACACTCGGAGGACCGACGCGTAAGGTCGCGGTACCGTTTGCTATTTATTCGACGATCCATCCGCTTATATAAGTCGGGACAATATTTCGATCCGCATTTCAGCCACCAGACCGACAGCCACCCACGCGAGCCGGCTGGCTGGGTTCCCCATTTGTCTCCGGACGCTCTTTCTCTGGCCGATCGCGCGGAACGACGCCGTGACCGACGCTCGTCGCAATTCTCAGCCGTGGCAGCCGCCGCGAGATGCAACGTTGCGCGAACCGTGCGAAACGTTACAATCTTTTTGGCTGTCTCCTCGTCTCCTTGGACGTCGACCACGGCCACGTGCTCTGATAATTCCTCGCTGCTATTAGGGTGTCCCAGAAAATACCGCGTCTCTTGGAACTTCAATTTATTAACGCGCTCGCTGCCAGTCCAAAACCGTACAATCTTCCACTATTAGGATTATGGAATAACTAATATAACTCTCTGTTCGGTTAATTTTCTACTATATGTAAAATAGATAAATCTTAGTACACTGGTAATAAATGATACATTATATATATAGCGTATGCTGAGGATTCCTCGAGTTCGAGTGGCGATAAGAATAAAAAATACTAACCTACAAGACTTCGTATTCCTACCAACTGATCCCGCTTGTAGCCAGCGAACCGCGAAACGCATTAAAAGAATTGCTGGCGTTGAATTTCGGCCACCGAGCTACGTTCATTTTACGAATCGTTGCTGTAGATCGATTCTTGCCATCGTTGAAAATTGAAACGACGCTCGAAACGCTATATTTCGTCGTTTGTGACGCGTGGATGTCGTTGACAATCGGTTCGGTGGGTCTAGTCGCGCGGATGGCGGACGGTTTCCTCTCTCCGATCAGCGCGGCAGTTCCGGAGATTGTCGCGGCGATGGAACGCGGTGAATCGGAGAATTCGCGGCGCGAAAGAGAGTCGTAGGAACGAAGAAGGAACGAGACTTGGTAAGCCAGACGTCGCCGGCAATAACTTGTTGCACCCAACCACTTGTTGCACGCCTCTCAAAATTCTTCACGCCTCGCCGAGCAATTTTACCGTAAATTGCCTCTTCGGGAAAAAAATCTCTCGCGGCGTATCTCATTGGCGCGAGGCCGGGACCGGGCACCGAGCAGGAACTGGTCGCGAAAGCGTTGCTCGTAACATTGCGACCAGGAAGGACCAAAAAGGAAGCCAATAGACGGACAGTAAGGCAACAAATTGAGAGATTTTACTACGACGCCGGGGTATTGCGCGATCGTTGCGTCGTTATTTGTTTATCGTCGGCGTCGTTGACTTTTGTACACCGCCGTGCGAGGATTTCCGCGGATTTTGTCGCCTCCTCCGCGCGGATCCGTCGCGAGGCGAACACGGATTTCGGAGTAGCAATGGGACCGAACCATCGTCGTGCTTGTTAATCAATTTTTTTCACTCGTCTAGTCAAAAGTTAATTTTTTTGCCTATAATATGAGTCGTATATATCAGGGATTCTATATTTTGTGTTTTAACAAATAGATCTTCCAAAACTGCATAGTAAATTAAAGAAAAACAATTTTGTAAATGGAATAAGATTGACCCAAAATAAACTTTTTCAATCTGTGCGAAATTCTCGATACCACTGTAAGTAAAAGATCGTTTAAAGAGAAAAGAACCTATGCACCGTGGTCGATTTAACACGAAAGCTATCGAAATGGAAGTGAGATGTGTTAAGAATACAACGTCTACGTGTTCCCGTATAAAATATCGTGGAATAGAACATATAAATCAGCGTCTAAAGCAAAGAAAGCGTTCGAGTGTTGCCAGTGATTGTCACGAGCATGCACAAATCTGCTGGTTAGGCGTGCCCATATATGTGTGTCACGGGCGCGTGCATTAAGGGGTTAATACCGATAAGTATCAAATTCCTGAGCATACTCTTGAGGTCCCACGAAAGTATCGAAATAAATTGTCCTTGGTATTAGTGCATAATTCAATCACCCAAGTACCTAGCCTACCGCGAGAGTTGTATATTATTCGAACAACTTCGAATAGAGTAAATTGTTTGGTACTCCCTTAATTTTAACTCAAATATCTGTTCGAACGGTACATAGAAACAAGCGTTAAACTCTGGTATTCTGCTTCATTATTTCTAAGAAGCGAATGGGGAAAAAAACGAAATTTCCATTAAAATCTACTAGGAAGTGATCTACGAGCGGAGAATATTAATTTCAGTTCCTCGCGTGGCTGCGTTGATAAATTAGCTCCGCAAATGACCATGAATGTACCAGCGTTCGCATTTAACGCGTAGAAAAAAAAAAGGAACGAGACCGATTAGATTGTCATAAGGAAGCGCAGATTCTTGTTCCTTCGCGTTGCGTGCACGAATGCGTCGCGATTAGTCTTCTTTTTTTTAACAAGGCTGAATACCGTTTAATCGGTCGAATTATCTATCGCCGTTAACGGTTGCGAGATCATGTTGACTTTGTACGACAACCGTGACTAGCGATACACGACATTAAAAATGAAGGAATTTTGGAAATATTTGAAAACAGGTCGCGATCACTTTATTACTTTTATATCGGTTTATTATAACTTTTAAAAGTCATATTTTGGTTACAATTTCTTTTTGGATATAAACAAGATCATTGTCGAAGTTTCGTGTGGATAAACGAGGCGGTATCAATAGTACAAGAAATAAATCATGCTACTAATTAATCGCCAGTTCGATACATTATTTATCGCTATGCATTTATCTTTGTTTAATAATACACATTATGTGTTGGAGTGACGCTTATATGGGAGAAAACAGCACGTCATAAATCGATCACAAAACATGTTTATAAATAAATAATGCACGATAAGAGTTGTTAACGGCGTCCACTTATAACTAGTTTTCCAAATAAAATTCTTTTATAAGAACGCAACCCTGTGCGCGTTAAATGTCAAATCTGTTTCGTTTAGGCAATATTAAATATATTTAAATTCAATCGAATTAACAAACATGTTGAGTCATTTTTACCGCACGGTATACTGATTTTGAGTTATTCCATTTTATTAGGAAAACATGGATTCAGATGCTTGATTTGACATTAAAGGTTTACGACAAGCTGTCGGCGGTACAATTTATTTACTTTCGTAAGAATTGCCGTATTCTAATGAGACATTTTCCTAAAGTATTGAGTTAAGTACTACCTTAGCGACGCATTTGCATATCTTATGGTATGGAACTGGCACTTCAATTTCTCATACCACCTAATGAGATATTCTTTACTGCCACCGGTTCAAAATTATTTTATATTTTTTCTTGTCTAGTAGTTCTGGTTTTATCGATTCTTTAATATATTTTAGTGTTCCGAGAGAGAAATTTTTTAATACCGATTCAGTAGAGTAAGCCTGCCTGTGATCCTTTCTCGATATCTAAAGTATCTTACTTTCAACTTGCATTTATATTAAAATTACAATTTTTTAAAAGTGTGCAAAAAATCGAAAACTCGATGTCAGCTTAATTTCTTTTCCACTGAGTTCCTTAATAACGGATTTGGTAAAGCGTCGAACGCGTTAATAACGATTCAGTGGAATGGCCGCGTTCCTGCACAGACAAATAGAAGCCTCGTGTTACGAACTGTTGTGATCGGGGTCAGTTTCGTCGCGAAAGCTTTGCGGCGAGAATAAAGCCTGGTGACGACGGAATTCTGAATCGGTTTGAAACCAATTCGGTTCGGAGTGTCGACAAGTCACCCGGCTTTTCCGAATCGGAACGGTCGCTTTGAAAGACGACCGGTCGCACGTGGATCTATCGAACGTTGAACGACGTCGAGTACATCAAAGCGTGTATTATTAGGTCGGGACACCGGCTCGCGAAAATAGCGACACCCTCGCACGTTTGTTTCGGATTTCACCGGATCAGCGAACAGTTTCGCGATGAGCGCGCGAACCATTGTTGTTCGTGGAATTTTCGTTCCGCGCACCAGAACTCTTGCCAGCATTGTTTTATTATTATTAAAAACCCTTTGGTACAAAAAGAAGTAGTATCCAAGGAACAACAAAATAGAAATTATACGAAGAAAATATTATCGTTTATAAAATTTTGTATAATAGGTTGTAAGGATTGTTTTATAGACTTCTTACGGATTATTACTGTGGATCTATACAATTTTGAAGCAGTCGAGAACATTTACAATTATCGTTTAGTCGAGGAATTCAGCGAGATTCGATACATTTTACTATTTCGTATTAGTTTTTCGTCGATTATATAGTTGAAAATCCTGATATCGATAATGATTGAACTGCCGACCATAACCGATCGTAAAGTGTTCAGCGACCGAGATCCTTGCGCGTCGATATTGCTGTCGAGTTTACGGTCGAACGGTGTTCATCGGAGGACTCACGATCGATCGATCGCTCGGATCGATGCGATCTCCGTTGGACTAGAGATATCTCACTCGGTCCTCTTTCTCCACGCTGCTCGCCACCCACCGGACTAATAAACTCGTACGACACTGCCAGGCTCCAGCTCAGCGGCAAAAATCGTTTTCACGCATGCAAACGAGCGACTCGGCATTAATTAGCGTCAACGTCATCGTGCCGGCGCTCGCTGGCCTGTTATGTAAGCGTGTAATAGCTCGCGCACGCGGCCGCTTCTGCGTGTGCGTGCCACTAACGATAAACGTTTATGTTCGACGATGATTGTTCGACGGGATTTCCTGTCGACCACCGATTAGCCATGTTCGATCTTTCTAAAAAATCGATTTCCCATCAAATTACTCGAATCGATTCGAAGAATGTTTCTCATATAGTCATAGGGTGTCTCAATAATGATTCGAAAATTCGCTCAACTCTGAAAATCTGATGTATATTAGCAAATTTTTAATTATAAATATACAGGGTGTTTGGCCGCCCTTGGGAAAAATTTTAATGGGAGATTCTAGAGGCCAAATAAGACGGAAATCATGAATACCAATTCGTTGATGGAGGCTTCGACCAGGGGTGGTCGAACACCCTGTGTATACGCTACTCTGAAAATCTACAAAACATACTTCTTTCAGATAATATTGTTAAAAGTATTCATATTTGAAGAAATGGTCAGTGGCAAGGTCTCGATTAAGACGTCCAAACTTTTGTGATCTATCGAGATATAAAAAAAGAAACGCTTGGAATAATATTCGAAACTTCTCAGTCTGAAATATTGCACGCGTTTTCGAGAGATTCGAACGCCTGTCATTAACGGTGACAGTTTCGTGTCGTTCTTTCGATCGTATGACTGCTCGGTGCGACGACTTTATTAATACGATCCGTGATCATTGTGATTATCTTATCGCGGAACGAAAGGCAATCAAAGCAGCCGACTCGAGGTACGAATCAGTTTAATTGGATCTCATAATTTGCCGGAGTTTTCGCTGTTGCCCGGCCGTTTGCGACGCGTCGTTCGCGTGCTGGTCGGAGTTGATTAGATTTTGATCGATCGCGTCGGGTCAGGGGTCGATACGACACGGGATAACGATCTTTCCCGCGAGGTGATGAAGAAACGGAGAAAATTTACGCGAATAGCCTAGCGCCGGGGAAGCAATATTTATGAAGCAACGAAGTGTATATCCTTTTTGTCAGGATGTTTTAAACGATACGATACTGGGTTTGACTTTTAATTGCCAGTCATACGTACACTTTACGAGGCTCGTGGCGAAGATGTAACGTGACTAAGTAATTTGTGAACGTTTGCAGTACTGGTAATTCCTGAAGACCAGTTTAACGTCCTGTCAGTTGCGTATGAATTGTGTGTGTGCGTGTTCGGTAGCAATAATAATTGATGGGTAATTCAGCGAGGATTATGCCAGCAAAATTAAAAGTATAGTACCCAGTATTGGTCGTGTAAATTGCTACCAGAACTTTCGGTAGCCAGACTTATTTGGACATATTTTTATCCGCGCTATTAATTATTTGCACTCAAGGCGTAAATAGAATAAATTTTGGCTACAACATTGGTCTTCTTTGAATCTGCAAAAAAATTGTATAAGAAATTAATTACGCAGGCAACCCTCCTATATTATAATTTTAAAACAAGACACACTGCGTAGATATGCAACCTCCATGTGGTGTACCTTAGGTAATGTTACTACCAACGGCACACTTTTCATTCAAAGTGTTGTAACTCTGTAGGAAAAAATCTTATGTCAACTTTTAAAGGGTTGTTGTAAAGGGGAGACTTTCCCCTTCGATCTCATTGCAAAATAGAACCCGAAAAAAATTTATTACGCTTCGTAGAGTCGTCTGAAGTTAGAGAATTTCGGTCGAGAAGAGTGTGACGACAGTTCTCGCACTCGCCAGCAGAGGGCCACGCTCAACCTTACCCTCTTGCAAGTGCTCGACTGACCATCTATTCCTACAACAAAAATTGAATTCTATTGCATATAAGATTCTCTACCTCGGGTCCAGCACGGAAACGGTCGTTTCGTTGCATCTTTCAGTATCCAACGTCGGCTTGGAACGAAAAATAAACGATTCACAAAATTGATAACACCTGGTATCCATAATAAATTCGCGAACTTCTTCGACAGAACTTGACGATCCTGCGCCACGGTAGAAATATATTCAGCGAAGGCGATTGCTGCGAACAAGAAATAAACATCGAGGGGCGGTGGAGGGGGGGGGGATCCTTAACGAAATGTTACTTTCACGTCATCGTCGTCACTTCCGCTTCTTCTTTTTCGTCCATCCCGGCACCATCGATCGCGGGCCTTGCATCACGCGAGCGTCGCTCGGCCGTCGCGACGGACAGACGGACAAAGGGTGAGAAAAAGTGCGCCGGTGGGTCGAAACGATGGTAGAGGATTCGCGAACGCGGCGCAGATATATCAATCCGAGTCAGTATGAATCTCGTCGACAGGTTTAAGGCTCGCGGCGTGGACGAGTCCCGGACAGGTGCGAATCCTATGAAAGACGCGCGACTCACACTCGACGCTTTAGGCCCTCGTGCATGTGAGCGCGTATTATCCGCGACATAGCTGGTCGCGTTGCCCGTTGAATTAGGTGGAAAGGCAAACAAGACGCCTGGCTTCGAGGGGCCGGTGACATTTCGCGGGAACCATTAATAAACCGAACAGCTAATCGGGTATTTCCCGTTCCTCCTCGCGGGGACCTCCATTCCCCTGATTGCCAGTGTTCGCGTGATTGTCAGTTGGGGGAATGGAACGTCCGAGCAACTCTGGGAATCCTCGACGATACGCTGGTACTCGATTCCTTTACGTGTGAAATTGATACTCTCCGGCGAATTTGATTTTTAAACGTGTCTGATAGATTCTGAAGCAGCAGTGCCAAAGTCTAGCCCTTTCGTCGATCTATCGGCTCGTTTGGAAGCGTAGCTATTTTGCTAGTAATTGTTATTTCGTTTCTAATGCCTCTACAGAGAAGGTTATATCGATGGAGGAATTAGAGAGTTACAGTAATAATTCTTTTCTATCCTTCTCACGGCTTATTAACTCTAGATATTTTTAAAAACTACTTATCACGTTAAATTATTTAATAATCATCTTAGGAAAAATTGAGAACGATTAACACGGGATTGGCGGTCCTGGCTATCGAAAATTGTGGGAAATACGTCGTATTGTATAATTATTTCGTCTCTCGTCGCTTCGATTAGTTCGTTGTGGTTGAAAAACGGAAGCATCGCGCTGCTAGCTTACTCTTTTTCGAACCGTTTTTCGCCTCGCTCGTAACATCTTATTCTTGGCGAGTCGGTTCGTGCCTCTTCCTGTATCAAGGCATTAATTACTGGAATCAGTTCGACAGGCTCGACGTCAATTGGCATCAAAGTGAAAGCATTTCCGTCATGGGGGACGCCAATTAGCACATGTTAACCAGTTTGAAAAATGTAGGAACATTGCGCCGCTTAATGTGCGATCACTTTGGCGTCGATTGACGTGCACTGTTGCGTACATCAATATGCGTATGTTGCAAGTTACAATTATCGAACTATTAACTGTTGGTAACAGTACGCGTGACGACTAAATTGCGAATGGATGTAAACGCTTCTGTCATATTTGCGGCTCGATGCCTCGTGCTTCAATTCTCACCGAGCTTATTGAATGACGTTCGTTTGTTATTTATTCGCCTCCGTCGACTCGTTTTTCTCGAGAAACCTTCAATCGCCTACGCAGTTTGCCATGCTTCTGTCGTTAATAGAATAGTGGACCAGTAGTCGTTAAAAAATTAAATTTAAATTCAATTCGAAGCCAAAAGTATCGAACAATCGTTTGGAGAATCATTTCGTTCGATGCGGGTGTTTTCGAAGGCATTCCGGTGTTGCTAAAGTTTTCATTCGCTGCCATTATAGATTGCCTACGACCAGGATGCCACAAAATGTCTGCGCGGACGGCACGGATCGGAAAAGGGAAAGGGAAGGACGGACTGGCTCGCACCGCGATGACGTACGATAAAAAATCTCATTTTCGTTGCACCTTGCGTGCGGTGGGCCACGCCTGCTAAATTACGTTTTTCCCAAATTGCCCCCAGTCACGCCCACTCGTACGTTCTCGACATCGAGAAGGGTTGACGGTCATTAAAGCGTACACGGTCTCTCGCGCAACGAGCATTCGTTCGACTTTTAATCCTCCGAAAAAAGCGAGCGGTTTGTGGAATTGCCTGGCAAATTGTTTCGTTTGACTTCTGCCGCTTTCAACTTTGTACAGCGGTTTCCTGAACGCTGATTTCGTGTCTTTTGATTAACACAAATTGGGGACCGCCCATGCAGTGCTTTCTTTTCTATAAACTATTAACCCTTTGTGTAAGTTTGGAGCCATGATATGCACCTATACATCAGGATCGACTATTATTTGATAAATTAATTTACTCAGATTTACTTTTGAGCTACACAGAATTAGAGAATAATAGTTGTCGTGGATCACCAAAATGGGAAAACTCAGAGGCACGGTCGAACGTTGTTGGGAATAATAGCCGAATTAGTAAGGTCATGCCAATGTCTATTCTTAACGTCCATTACACTCGGTGCTCGAAATCCGGCGGTAAATCCGTTATCGCGACTAAAAGCCTGCTCGTCGAGCGTCGCGAAGTGAATTATAACCAGAATATGGAATCCGTCGCGCGTCATTGGCGAAATCGCGTCGATTAGATCGTTTGACTCGCTGTCGTGGTTGATTCAGATTCACTTGAAAAGCAAATCTCACTCAATCTCGCGTTAAGGAAACCGAGGTTACCACGATTAACCCTCTGTAACGCAAATTATGTTACATCTAAAGTAAAATTCTGTGGGCGTTTGCTATATAACTATTGCAAATCTCAACATATCAAATAATTAACATACAAAACAATTTTTGCAACCCCCTGGCGATCGCTCGGAGGTGGCGAGCCACAAGTTGGGAACCGATGCTATAATAGAACCGATGTTGTGGAATTTTCTGGAAGGTAGAGCCAAGGGATAGCTGTCGCGAGGCTTGACGAGTTGTCCGGAACTATTTGACGGCATGATTAATCGCGACAGGCAGCCCCGTTTCGGGCCGAAAGCTAAGAAGTCGCAAAGGGGCAGGTCGAGGCTCGCGACGCTGTGACAAACGCGAGCGGCGTTTGACGCTCGATCATTGTTCACTTCGTTAAAAGCATTAGCGCGGCTATTAGTCACAATTACCGAGCAAGCTGTCGCGCAATCGCCGGGACACGACATCGCGAGCGCGCCCTGTTTTCGGCCTCCACTTTCTATTACAATCGCGCTAAGCATCCGACGACCTGCTGACCGGTTACATAAAAGGTTATCTGAAAACCTCTTCCTTCGATACAGGATTCCTAGCAACGATAAAAGTGTGAAATTAAAAACTCAAATACTCCTTCAAGATTAAATCTACTATCTCATTGTGAAATTTTTACACGATGTTTACTTTACACAACGATACACGGTATTTATTTGCTCCGAGTTGATTGAAAGTTGAATTTAAATATTTCATCCAATTTAATTTAGAAACGAGCAAACTGAATTTAAACGCCGTCTAATTCTTGGACCCATTTTTCAATTGGCTTCGCGCATAAAGAGAACCCGCGCGCGTCATATGAACGATTAGGTATGGATTTATGGCCGTCCGTGACCGAGGAACGTTGAAGACGTTTACGTGTAAGTATCTATCCGAGGAGAAAAGTTCATCGCAGGTTAATCCTGAAATACGGCTACTAGGCAGGGGGCAATATAGAGAAAATGTTAATCCGCGTTAAACGATCGATCGTGGCTAAAGTACTCGCGCGTTACGATCTCCCATCCCCGGGGTATTGTGCCATGAAAATGCAGCTAATTTATTGTGGCATTTTTTAAAAATCATGCATATACGTTCGACGCGTTTAAATCTTTCGAAAGTTCCATTCGAAGAGACAGACTGATCGTCCGACTGCTTCCTTCGTTCCACGTGCAAAAATAACTTTAAAATCTAGAATAACATTGTTCAACGTCACCGTAACTTTCGTATTGCGATTTCTATTTATTATTTTTGGAACCGGTCGCTTCTCTAGATTCACCACAGAGATTTAATTCGATCGTATTCCGCCTCTCACGATTTGCAGAAATAACATGTCCATAGACAGAAAACCAAGCAACGCGTATACATTGATTTCTCAGAAAAATAATCGAATCGATCGACCTATTCCCCCGACCAATTCCATCGAGCAGAACGATGCCCGAGTCGCTCAGGATGAATGGAAATCGCGTGAATGACCGCGAAACGCCCTGGCCGACCGAGGAGAAGCAGAATGAGCGGCGAGTCGACGTGCGTGATCGAGGATGATCGACTAACTCTCCGCGAATCTCTCGATCTGCTCGTTGCACGGTGCTCGGTTCGAGAAATCGACGCTGGAACAATCCACCTCGAGGCATGAGCGCACCAACACTCGCACGTAGCGAGTGAAACTCGACGAGAGAGAGGAGGAGAGCGAGAAGAGCGTACAACGGACGAGGACGGGGACTCAGAAGCCAGGAAAAAGACAGGCCCAAAGAAGGGTAGAAAAGGAAAGAAAGAAATAGCCAAGTGGAAAGTGGCAGGCCACCGTTATTGGTTGGCCAAAAACGCGCCGCCTCGAGGCGCAGTATGCAAACGACGCTTTAAAACGGGATATTTGCGCTTCTCGCGCTCCTCCAGGTATCCACGCACACACGCGTCCCGACGCCTCTACGTACGGTTCTCTTTTGCTCGGCCAGGTAACCGCGGTTTTACTGTTTCCCCGATGCTCGCTGCCGCCGCATTAGGCCCACGCATCTGGACCTCGGACGGAGCCGATAAAAAATGCCGAGGAACGAACCGGCCTCCTGGACATGCGACCTGTAATCAGCTCCGGGACCAAAGCGAGGAAACAAAGCGAAGAGCTACGCGCCGAGGCTCATACGCACCGGTTGATTAGGATTTACATTTAATCGAGACGGCGACGCTTGTCTTTCGGTGGGCCCGTAAAATTGATAAAGGATGCAGAATTTGGGGATCTTCCAAGCAATTTTATTTCGTTTTTATTCAGAAAATTGTGTTATGGAGGATCCTCAATTTTACCCCTATATTAAATAAATAACAACCGAACGCGTAGAGAAACGCTCGAAAAAAATAAAAAGCAAACGGTACCGTAAAGGAAACGACAAAGTTACGAATAAATCTGTAGGTGCGATGCATCGGAGTTGCAGGGTTGGCTCGGAGACCCGGCAAACAAGGCAGCAAAGACGTAGAATCCATCTCTGCCATCCGTCGAAGCAGCCAACAGTAGATTACAGCGTAAGATGGCTGTGATTTTTAGGCGCTAGAACCGCCGGGGCCGCAAAAGTGTTAATTTCTTCTATCAGCGTGCGTCCCGAGATCAGTCAGCTGCGCATCAGTGTCCATCATCGAACTCTCGGGCATTCGAAACGCGTCTCGTTACCAATTCGAGCTGGTTCCGTTACGACGTGCAACGCGCGAGCTTGGAGAAAAAACGGCGAGCGCCCGAGCCTCGGGGGAGGACCTGGCCGAGCTAAGAAGAGAGACTACCGAAGATCGTGGCAAGGCGAAGGAAGGAGAGGGTTGCTCCACATATAAAAGAGCCGTAGCCCGAGGCGCGACTCTGCTACCGACGTTCCTCTCTCGCGCACCGCGTATAAGACTCGTGGAGAAGCAGCAGCAGCAGCAGAAGAAGAAGAAGAAGGAGAAGAAGAAGAAGGAGTAGAAGGACGAAGACGAGGAGCAACGGGGGAACGTCCATCTCATCCATCCTCCTACCGTCCCCTCATTCTTGCTTCTCCTAATGATAGCGTGCACGTTGCCCCCTTCGATGCACCGTCGACTGCACCAGCAGCAACAACAACAACAACGCCAGGCACCATCGGTCGACGAATATATACACCGAGAAACGGACGGTGAAGGCGAACCTAACTACCAGAGCACGCCTCCGCCTCCGTGCACTAAAACATTACCACGCCGCCAGCGTCGGCTGCCGTTCCTGCTACCTTGTAGGGTATCATCCGAGGCACGTATAGGGCCCTAAGTGCTGTTCCAGGGCCCCGAACCAGAGCCACCCCTACCTCGTTCCTCTCCTTCCACTCGGAGATTCCACTCCTTTCTATCGTGCCCGAGAGGGAGAGACGGGTGGGTAATCGAGCGAGACCCGTGATTACCCATTGAGGGTGGAATTCATTATAGCGAAATCCACCTTGATACGCTGCTCCCCGCAGCTCACCACGGCCTATATAGCCTCTTTCTTCTTACCGTTTTCTCGACGTGCCTTTGCTCTTGTCCCCTTTGTTGCTCGCCTCCCTACTTTTTTCCTCCGCTCTTCGCGCGATCCTTCTCCATCTTTCTTTTTCGCGCTTTCCGGGGCAATTAATTTCCGCGGGGCCTCTAGAGCGCCCTAGACCGTTATTCCTTCAGATGGATACATAACATTTCGATTAACAAGTACTAATATGCCCCTCGTTCGATATTCGAAATTTTTGTCGCAAATAAAAATGTCAAGGTCACAAATGTGGCCCTGCCTGGAATAGGTCGATCGAGTGCTTGCGAGAGAACGTAGCCCTCTGTTGGCAAGCATGCAAAGCGCCACCACAATAACTTGACACTCGCTTTTGAAATAATTCTTCACGTCCGATCCGAGGCAAGAGGATTTCCCTTTCGTTCAATCGTGATTTTCATCGTGATAAAAAATTAATTCCTATAAAATTGTCGATTGAAACAGCGTGTATCCTCCTTCTATCTAGACCTACGTATCCGTCCCAGAACGATGAACTAATTACTTCAAGAAAAAACAACGGTCGAAAATGTCCCGAGCGGATCGAAAGAAACGGGGATTGAATCGCCGTGGCCAGAAACGAATCGAGTACTCGCGAGCATTGGAAAGAAGCGACTCGAGAATAGACGAAGGAAATTTCCGTATCAAAGCGAGGAAGCATCCTGAAATCGGTTGTCGGGGAAGGGTGATTAACGGGCGTGCAGGCGGCGGTCTCGTCTGGATACAAAATTCAATTTGACGGAAAGGAAACGATCGTCGGCGTTCCGGACGCGGGCCACTCCTCGACCCGGCGTCGTTCTCCTCCTTCTCGTCCAGGTTTTTGCTCGTCGACTTCTCCGGGCGGGGTTTTTGCGCGGTTCTCGGGCAGAAGGCGCTCGTTTCCTGAGCGGGTCTCGCCGGTGAACGACGACTTCGGTGTGTACGTGACAACGATAATCAGCGAGTTTAAGTGGGGTTTAATTTCCTTTGGCGCGGGCGGCGGAGAAAGGCGAGGCTGCCGCGGAAGAAAGGGAGCAGGAAGGAGAGCAGGTCTGTCAGAAGCGAAGAAGGGCAAGGGGAGGGAAATGCGTGTATACACCTGCCAAGAGACATGCAGGCTCGTACACGGCATAGGCGGACCTTGCGGCCACGTGAGAAGGACCCAGCGAGCAGAAACGGAGGGAGAGAGCGAGAAAAGGGGCGGGAGAGCGAAGAGAGGAGATAGAGGATGGTTGAATGCGAGCGAGCCTCGGACAGGGACACAAGAACGTCCTGAGTACGCCCGCGCCACCTGTAATTGGGTCCAATCATCGTGGTTCTCATGTGAACTGATCACCGTCATCCCGAACGCATCCTCAAACAGCAGGTTGATTGGGGCCCTAATCGTAGAAACGATATACGCCAAGTCCGTTCCTTTTTTGTCGATTCTACACATTCCGAACTCACTTTTACCAATGATATTCGCTCGTCCCGACCAGGTGTTGGTAAATTTTTTCCAAGAAGGGTCGTATAGCAAGTATTTTAGGACTTTCTGGCTCGGAGCTGACGTCGAGAATACCTTAACACGGTTAATAGAGACGGGCTTAATATTACTCGAACGCTAACCAACCAATTGGATTATTATTTTACTTTTTTAACATTTTTGTTGATCTATTTCTGTCTCTGGTATAAACTCACGTACAGAACGAGGTGCAACCGAATATTTTTTGGCGTACGGTAGAACCTCGGTTATTGCAAAATTTCAGAACCCATTTAATTTGCTTTTCTGTACAACGAAGGAGACTCACTGATCATTTATTATTCGAATAAAATTTTGCCTATCTCTCTGCTAGACTTCGTGGGTATCGAATGTTTATAGTTCCGTCAGCAAATACACTCAAAACCATTCGCAATGGTTTGAATCTAGTCGTTTAACGTTTATTCTCGTTTAGTGTCTACGCATGCTAGTTAGTAATCGACGACAGCCAAGGCATTCTTCGGTTTCGCGACTCCTCGACACTTCGATGCGTCAAGCTCGTCGAATGAGAGTTACTGGTTGACTACTCGTACAGGAGCCACGTCGCATCTCTAAAGGCAGCTGCCTTGGCTCCTTTGCCTTACCTACACGAATTGCGTCTATCCTACGACTCTGCAGAGCGATGGATTAGAACGCTGGTCGATTCTGTCCAAATATATAGTCACAGAAAGCGAAAGATCCTTTCTTTCACAGACTCGTTCGAACGATTAAACATATCACGCACGATCGATCTTCGCGTACTAAATTGAGACTCGCAATTAGTCAAGAACACGCATATTCATAAAATTCTTAAAGTAAAATGTTATCTCTTTATATTTCACAAATAGTTTCCCTAATGACGATGAGCAGATATTTTGTTGCGTTCAACAGCCACGGTTGCTGAACTGTCCGGAGATGCGAACAACACCCAAGAGTCAATATCTCGAGCAACGTTTCATAAATTGGCGAACCGAGCCGCGAACGATCGTCATCGGCATATAACGGACGGGAGGAAGTCGACGATCGGAAAAATCCACATACCGTCGGTCGGTGAAGATTATCTCAATTATGAACGCGTAAAAGAAGCAAACTCATGCCGGCGTGCTCGGTCATCATCGTCGTGAGAGCGCAATCGCAATGCCTCCCTATATCCTTGCGCGTATATGTATAAACCGCTCCTCCACCTTTTCCTTTTCCTCATCCCCCTTTACTCCCCCGTTTTTTCTTCCCCCCTTCCTTCCACGTACATATACGCCTCCACCTGCCACTCGACGATGAACCGCCTATAAAACCAGCCGAGGGAACGACTTTTATACTCGTACCTTCGTAGACAACGTCCACGCTTCTTCCCTCCTCGAGAAGAAACCTCCCTCTCTCGCTCTCACTCGTTCTTCTCGCATGTTTCAAATTAACTGCACGGTTCTTTGAAAGATGAGTTTCCTCGATTCTCGGCGCTGCTCTCTGAGAAACGCCTTTAATATTCAGTTCAATCACCTAACGTAAAAGTGCGCAAAGCAAAGGCTAAATGGCTCGTTGTCAGCGCGTATCGAGTGCGTAGATAATGAAAAACATAATGCATGTCTATGTACATACGCAAAAGTGTTCCGCCAATCTCGAAAATCTCAGATATCTCGTTTATTATAATAATAAATATTAATGCGAAAGGAGAATCAGGAAACAAATAGATTGCGTAGCAGTGGACGGCGTACAGTCTTCCGCGCAGCTACCTTGCGCACTTCCACCGCTCAGGCGGCCATCTTGCGTCCACTGATGGCGCTAGCGTCACCGTAGACAGTTCATTCGCGAAAAATATCATGTACACGCCACGGAGGGTCGAACGGAGCTTTGGATAACGGGTCTTACGAAGCTCCGCAGCGTGGAACGAAGGAATAGCCTTCTGGGAGCAAAAAAAAACGGGGAAAAATTGCATCGTAACGGGCGATAAGGTCCAATCCCGAGGTTCCCTCGAGGTGGCAAGTCCGGCCAGGATTATTTCTCTCGTATTCCACGCGCGAATACTTTCGATGCTCGGAGCCCTTTTCGGTCCCGCGCTACCGGCTCGGTATCAGCGGGCGTAATCGGTTGGCATTCTCCACGGACGCCGTGAAAGAAACGGTGGAACAGAGTCGGGGAACTTATGGCGGCGCCGCGCAATGACATCAGTAAACCGGAACGGGTCCGTACGTCATCGTTGCGTACGCGAGATTCCATAGATGAGCCGTTGATATGCGGTTATTAATGCAACGCGAATCGCTTCTGCCCGGCGCGAAAAAAAGAAGACGCGAAGGTAGCACGGGGCGAGCATCGGGTCCGACAACTTCTTCGACCGGGTGAGGTGCCGATAAAGTTTCACTTCGCGCGCCCAATCGGCAGCCAGGATCGCTGGCTCGCCGCTGTTACTTCTTATTCCGACGCGGGGGCGAGCTTATCGGAGAAGACGACACCCTTTGCCTTGTCTACCGGCTGCCGGGGCCTCTTCCCGCATTTTATTCCCTTCCGCTCCCGGGATTATCTGGTTCTCGCGATCTGGCGTCGTCCAGCGGAAACTTCGGGACGCTCCAGACCACTATTAGCACCGGAAAACTCTCGATCCTCCGCTGTCCGAGATTATACTCTCGTTGTTACTTTTCCCAAGATAATTCTCGTTTCTATTTCAAGCACCGTTGTTAAAAAATCGCTCCAACAGAAAGATAGAAGCAGGCTTGACGTGTGTTTACAATTGGACCATTAGCAGAACAATCTAGGAAATTCGACAACGGTATCCTCTAAACATCTCTGAACATGAAAATGCGTTGACGACCTGTGGATACACCAAGCTTTGTCTCTCTCGCAAGTACTCGATCGACCATCTATCCTCGACATATGATTAAATGTGCAATCACAGACTCAACCAAGAAAAATGCCATGAAACCAAAGTTGAGCCTAACAAATCACCTCTTTTCACATTCTCGATCGATTTCCCGGGCTGGAAAAAGTAATTTTCCGGGAGACCACCCGTTCAGAAAATTTACCCAGTCTTCCAAGAAGGTGTGTATCGTCGCGATCGGGACTGTGACTAGGAGTCGCAACGTAGAAGCCGTCCACGGAGTCCCCGCGCGCATTCCCCGTAGCCGCGTTAAAAATACCGTGGTCGTCGAAGAAGGTCAAAGGCATGCGGGGTCGTAAAGCGGACGTGGGCCCGCCACCCGCGTGCAACGAATAATAATAATTAAAGCCGCTTAATTACCGGCACGATGCCGCGAAGGTTTCGGACGGGCGATAACTCAGCGACGACCGAAGAATCCCGGGAGGGTTCACGCGTCTCGGCCGTAGCGCGCGTGCACCGCAACAGGGTGGATGCTTGTCGGTGTCGCAAGGGGCAGAGATAGGCTGCAGAAGCACGAAGCAGTTAATATTGTCCTCGGAGGGCATATTTTACGGAAGATACGATCTTCGGGATGCCTCGCTAAAAGCTACACGTGTTTATCAGCGTAAGTCCTTCCTTTCTATCCTCTTTCAGCCGTGGCCATCTCTCGGGTTCCCCCGCCCCCTCCTCCTCCCCTTTGGTCTCACGCGGTTTCGTTCGGGGTAACGTTTCGCGACGACGTTCGATCGCGGTCCCCCACGCCTCACCACCCCCTCCTTGATCTCTACCCGGTTATCGAATCTGTATCTCGGAAAGCGGCCTCGATCTCGTGTCGTCGAATTTGTATTCGTGCGTACCGGGTCCCGCCACGCCATCGATAGCCGCTTATGGGAGCGTCGAGTGAAAGTAATAGACCTCTGACGCGGCGGGGACGTTGATGAAGGGGCTTAAAGCTGATCGATGCAACGACGGAGCTGCTTAAAGGTCGTCGCGGGGGTTTTAGGCCCCGTAGAAAACGGTTGATAACGACGCCGGGTTCGATTCCACCGCCTTGGCCACCGGGAGTCCACCGGCCGCTTCAGATAAATGCGCGAGATAGGCCAGTACAAATGATCGAGGACCGTGATCAAACGGTTCGACGTACGAACGGAACACGCCGCGAGGCGTTCGATGTCGTTTAACGACGTAACGGATTTCAATGTAAGCTAAACGCCTGGTGCTAGAGAACGTGTGCTAATAAACCCGGGTATCCACTTGTTGCGTATCATCTTAAGATAAGTATCTGCTCGTTACCTATTCGCGTATCGTATCAGTGTCGACGGGCACGCGTTATTTGCTTCAATGATATATGGACGTAATCCATCGGTCGTTTGCCCGTTTTTCATCATCGAATCAAAATGATGGTATTAGGCTGACCTAGCGTGTACTAATTCTTTGTATCGATATATACTTGGCCAAACTTTGTTAAACGCGTAACCGTATACGTAGGATCGATCAAATTTAAACAATTGATATTGTATAACTTTGACGGGCGACTATAGTCTTGAGGTAGCGAAATTGCATTACACAATGATAATAGAAGATAAAATCACGGTACCGTATCGCTCAGCGATACGTAACGATATCAGGCTTTAAGGTATTCACTTGTTACGTACCCTCGTATTGTATCTTTGTTGCGTAGGCTGGTTCAAACAAGACTAGTAATTTAGTCGAGTGACAAGTAATTTAGTAACTGTGTATGGACAGTAAAATTTAATCGATCAATTTAGTAAAACGATTTAGCCGAGTAGATCCATTTCGTTGGGATTTTTTCTGATCGAGCGGCGTTACCCAACACCGATCCTGATCTATCAGCAACCGCAAACAATTATGTTAATGTTCGGACTTCCTAATGATCTTGGTTGTTGAAACCTACGAGAACAAACACACCAAGAAATAAACGAAAGCATATTTAAGAAAGAAAGAAATATTCAAAATGTCTACCGTGATTCTACTTTTGCATACGCGTAATTACTACGCTTAATTAGAATAATAATGAGTCACGGTCCCTTGAAATATTTAATATCACCGCGGATTTTTTGCACAATATCGCGGTTCACCGCATCGTGTCATTAAGCAGATTATGATGTCTATCTTTATTGATCATTCTTTTTTAACGCGGTGCCTAGATCAACGCAGATTTAGTCGAGTAGAACACACGCTGAAAAAAATCAGATGATTAGGAACGATATAATGAAATGCTTCGGGCAGAGAAAAATCATTAACCTACTCACCGGAAACAAATTACATACCATGGAGCATAACGGGAAACGACTCCAATTAAATAATATATTGACCGGCTTTAACGAGTACATGATTTTAACACTGGATAGAACACTGTCAAGCAATGATTTACGATTTTCTATAAAGTCTAATCTACCGACAACCGCGTTACCGAAAAACGATAAGCGAAATTGTAGCGTTTTGCGCATGAAATTTAATATAAAATGTGGATGTTCGTTAATCGATTCTTTCGAAAACGGCGGATTCGTTATTTTGTTGCATAATTGCCAACGCTCATGCTTTATTACAAGTTGCGAAACAATTTTATTCAAATAACACCCGGGCTCATAAAATACACGCACGAGGAAAATCATTGGCTGCGTAATGATACCTCGTGCAAAACGATACGCATCCTAACCGTTCATCTCGATGCACTCGTACACCTTTCGATCTTCCTGGCGAAATCAAGTTCCCGGTAGCCGAATTTTACATATTACGTTCGCGTCCAACTCGAAACAACGCCCCTACGACAGTAGGGGTTTGCATCATGTACATCGGAATTAATTGTTCGTAATCTGGTTGCCTAATTTTATAGTCGTGATTGCACGTTGCACGCTGTACACGGTGGCCGGTGTTATCGTTCGCTTTTTAATGGGCTCGAAAATTATCCCAGTAACCTAAAATTTGGATCATGAACAGGATTGAGCTGGTCGATTTGCCCGCATTTTCGTTCGTCTCGGTTTCTCTGTTTTTCGCGTGTATCCTGCGCGAAGAGCAGCTTGCATCTTTTGATGATACGGTGCACCTATGATTTTATCCCCTTTAAATATTCAGGTGCAACGAAGTTGATGCGTGGCTGCCTCTCGTTCGAGAGAAATATCGAATCTCAGCGGCGACTCGCGAGAATTCTTTTCATTTGCAACTAACATTTAACGTGAATTGCTGAAAAATAATATTTACGAGTTCCGCGATCGCGAACCACGGATGAAATTTAAAGATCCAAACGCGTCGACGAGTCCTTTGTCTACCAGTTTAATTTTAAGACCGCGGTTGACGTTTTCAGCCGCTTTGATTCGCGTTTAAAGTTTCGCGCTGTGTACACGGACGGTACCCAAGGTCTCGTATGCATCGCATGCGAATCCGAGTCATAATGCCGATAAATCTGGACGAACACGAGATTTGTTTATCGAGAGATTCAAGGGCTGCGATCTCCGGCGACATCGTGCACGCAAGTACACCTTTAAGCGGATTGCCGCGTCGAGATGGCTCGATCGAAACGGCAAAGAGACAAAAGGGACCCCGGAGCAGACCGAGCAATCCGACTCGGATGGTCGGTTTCCGTTGAACACCGAAGAGATACGGGGCTCAGCTCGAATAATCAATTGAAGTAGAAATATGATGCAGAAAACGACGTAAATAAGAGCAGGTGCTTAGTCAATTATCACCGACGGAAACGACGTTACGAGGTGAGATTAACGACCGCTCGGGCCTGCCAGCCGGGGACAAAATACAGCAACCGAGTTCGCAAGTTTCACGGTGAAATTATTTAATAACGCCGCGTTCGAACGTTCTCTTCGGCTCCGCTGTCTCGATCGTTAAGCTTTTTTATGAATGAATTATCGCCATAAACGAAGGCCGTGAAACGCAAAGAGAGACGTCCGGACGGACAGAAAGAAAAAGGGACCAGCAACAATCGGTCGCGCGCGCTCGCAAGAGAAACACGAGTCGCGTTTAATGGCCCCCATTAAGTTCTAGCGGCCTGGTCGCGGTTATAAAACGAAATCACTCGAGGAAAAAAGGGGAAATGATAATCGTTGGGTCAGTAGAATAGCCGTGTTAACACGTTGCTACTCGATCGGATAGATCTCCCTCTTCGTCGCTTAAGTGTGTTTATATTAACTTCTGCAACCTAAAACGAAAGATAACGCTGACGGGCGTTATTAGATAAGAGTCAATTTATGAAGAATATACGCACGGTAGACCCTCGTTAATGGCCCCTGCTTCTACCCTCGATATTATTCATGGATCCATCCCCACCATTCCTGGAACTGCATCGACGAGATAGACTGGACTTTAAATGTTCGTACGTAAGACTAACCAAACTTCTTCGGAAACTAAATTAATTTTAATAGTGATATTGGACGTATAAATCAACCTTCGCTATTTTAAAGTTGAGCTACCGTACGATAATCTTGCAACTTGTAAGAAAAGCTACTCGTATACTTCGATTTCTGTACGATTTTTCTCCAGATAATTTTCAGACGCGAGGAACATCACGAACAGCCAATAAAACTATGCCGAACGTTTCGCAGCCCATGTTTCACTCGAATCGTCAATGAAGTATCGGAACAAACAAACGTTTCGCGCAATGATTATTTAATTATATTACCCGAAAGGTCCGTCGTGCGAGGGTTAAGGCATGTTATTGCGGTGCAGTTTTCGAGAAGTGTGCGGTTAGCAGAGTGTTAAGTGATAGGGTGAGCAAAGGACCGAGCGATTGAAAGAAAGGATAATTGGTCGCGCATGTCCCAAGGGGCTCGCGGAATAAGGAAACGCCAGGAGGCCCCGAAATAAAATCGAAGATCGTGCACGGCGAACAGATAAACGAAGAGGACCGCTCGCTCGCGTACCATTTGCATATTCACCGCTCGTCGTGTTACAACAATAAAATGGCGGTAAACACGTGTTTCGTGGTACGTTAC
Source organism: Colletes latitarsis (assembly GCF_051014445.1). Taxonomy (NCBI): domain Eukaryota; kingdom Metazoa; phylum Arthropoda; class Insecta; order Hymenoptera; family Colletidae; genus Colletes; species Colletes latitarsis. The sequence goes on along the minus strand of NC_135139.1, from coordinate 18,184,171 downwards.
GGTCTGCCTTTCGACAGTGGGCACCTTACTTTCGGGACGGTTCCACCTTTCCTGCCTTTTTTCGCGAACTGGCTACACGCTACCGCGACCGTAATCGCAAATTATTCGACCCTCTATCGTGTGTCAACCCTTCGCTTCCCGTTTCTTCTCTGTTCCTTTAATTGTTTGTCGCGGGACACTCGCGATACGATACGAAACTTTCGACCAGAAACCAAAAATAACAGTCGTACCGAAAATTCGTATGGAAAATATCGTTAACGAGAAGCTTGCTACATCGGTCGAGGACAATAATCGTAAAATGGAACGCAAACTTTTCGAAAAGTATCATTTTTTAAAACGTTTAATTCATTTATTACAGTCGTTGCAGACTGTACGTAACGTAAACATTATTTTAACCTATACTTAACGAACACGATGATAAATGTAACATTTTAATGTTATAATATTAAAAAGCAATGAAGGTAATACATAATACAAAAAAAACGTACGCGAGAGCAGCTGGTAATGGCCATCGAGATTAATAAAATTTAACGCAGGATACGTCAGGGAATGTTTAAAAGCTGAATGTAGAGTAGGTCAGTAAGGTAATGACAATGCATGAAGTTACGATAGTAGTAAAAATCAGGTTAATCGTAACAAACGTAACTCTTGCCTAAAGGGGAGACGCGAGCGATCAGCGACGATAATACGAATTTGTAAAAACATTATTCGCATATTTAAAAACGAGTAACTAATTACAAGGACAACGAACATGTTAAACTTGTTCCATCCATTTTCGCGAATTATAGAAAATTTTGTCGTCGATTGTATGCTGGATTCGGAGTCGGTGGTACGGTTTGACGTTTCGCGAATGATTTCTAGCCCTCTGTGGCGACGTACGCGATCACGAAACCAACAGAGATCTGGCGTGGCTGCGTGCATAGGTGTTCGGCTGCGTGGGCGAGCAAGCGATTGTCTGGTCTGTGCTCCTTTTTTGCGCCTAGATAGCTCGCGGCAAAAATGAGAATAGCTCGGCCCGCTCGCGGCGAACACTTTCCTCGCCTGGCGTCCGCGATTTGCCTACACGAAAGGGTAGGCAGCCGCGCGCTCGCACGGTGGAGGCGCGTGTAACACGCGTGCACGACGTGCACGGTATCTTTAATCCGGCGCTGATTTACTTACTGATTTACGTACTGCAGCACCGGCTAAATACCGCCTCGGGTTAACGCGTCGACCCTATTGTCGTTCGCCCGCATGCACGCAAAAGGTGCAAACCGCCAGCACTCGCTCCAACGGTCCCCGACATCGGGCTGAAATTCTCATTTACGCTCGAGAACAACGTCTTTCTTCTCAACAAATTTCGCGATACAACGTTTATGTTGGTTTTGTGAAACAATTGACAAGATCACAATTGTACATTCACAACACTTTATGTACAAAGAAAGACGTGTTCGCTTTAACTGTCGACGCAAGACTGTACAGAGTTGCAAAAGTCGTTGCATCGAAATAATACAAAAAAAATTCGAGACTCGAATGAGAATACTCCGGCGAGCGACAAGGAAGGAGTCGGTTGAACTTCTCGCGTGAACCCACCGCAAGGCGCGGCGCGTTTCGTCGCGAATTCCTTCATACTTCGCGCGGCGCGTATTGTTGCGCGTTCGCGAGAATTTCGCGTGCCATGCACGGCGGCGGCGGCGAGTTTATGCGTCCGATATAACGGGCACGACAACGCAGAGATGCCAGATTCAGCGCCCGGTGCCCTACTCACACATACCAGATCACGCGTACGTGAGCTCGTAGAGTTTCGGAAAGTCGACAAAGGCAAACTGACACATGCCCTCTTCCTCGATTGTTTCGAAGCTGCCCGAAGTAATTTCGGACCGCCACGTGGGAGTCGAGAGAGAAAGGCTCACATTTGCCTTCTCGCTCTTGAACAACTGAAATCCGACCTCACGTCAACGGCATACGATTCGGAATCTCGACTGCCGAGGTATTTTTACTTGCCTTTCCTAGAGTTCATTACTGAACTCTGCAAATTACTCCTGGTTTCTATTTGCCTCTGATGACCTCTGATGACCAGTGCTGACAAAAGTACAGAACTCCCGACAACTTTTGACACCATACAGCAACTATTACTGACTGTTCCTGATTACTGCTTGACTCTGCTGGACTCTGCTGACCATCGCTTATATTTCTGACAACCTATAACGATTACTACTGACTTCTGCTAACCTCTGTTGGTCATTGCTGATCTCTGTCAGCGTGTGCTTGTCTCTGCTGAACTTTCCTGGCCTCTGCCGAACGCTACTGACCACTGCAGGTATTTCTGATAATGTATAACGATTAATACTTACTACTGCATGCCCCTACAAGT